>NC_046666.1:28784810-28851909 GCF_010883055.1 Belonocnema kinseyi
TAGAACAGTACATGATGCTATTTGACAAATTAAAAAAAAAACTAAAAATTTGGAAGCGTTCACCATGGATAAGCTCAAATTTTCAACAATAATTTAAATTTGATTGGCTTTTGGATCAAAGGCAAGTAAATTTAGATTTCTTATTTTTTGCTCAGGGCTCGCTCGCAAGTTCCTAACATTTTCCCTTCTTCGTATTTTCACACCCCTTTGTTTCTCGTTAAGTATAACTTACGTAGGCGTTTTCCACTTTCCACATCTTTCTCCTTTTCTTCCTCATTTGTCATGGACCCTTATTTTCTTCGTATCTTTTATTTTCCCTCGTACACTGAAAAAACCTTCTATGATGAGTCAAACGCTCATTTGCACCTCCACCACAATTAATTTGTTCTTGCTTTTAATATCTAGAAACAAGCAAAAGACATTTCTCAAGATTAAGAGAAATGGTAATTTACCTTATAATATTAGTATTATTATTAACTGTGTTAGTCATAAAATCACAAAACAATAATAAATATGAAAAAAACGATTTGCGAGTTATCCACTAGTTACGTTTGTTGTTTTTCTGAACTTTTCAATCTTATAATTAAATTAAATAAAATTTGAAAATACAATTTTATAATTTCTGTAGTAACCTGACCTTTTAAAAGTACAAAAAATGAACTTTAACCGTCTAAAAAACTATTATTCTTTGATATATAAATTATGTAATTTTTATTTATTATCACAGGCTTCGTAGTCATCCTTTTTCTTTGAAACTTCGGAAATATACTGAAAACTCGGCTCTTTCGGGCAAAATGGTATCCTTTTTGATTTAAAATACAAATTAATTTGTTTGATCAAAGAATAATTTACTTTACTGCAGATTAAATTATTCTATGTTTGGTTAAATATTGATATTTCTTACTAGAAGACTCAAGTATTTTGGTTAAAACGTTCTTTTGTTGATGAATATTCAACTATTTAGTTGAATATTTATGCATTTTGTTAGTCATTCGTCTTTTTGGTAACAAACTAAGCCTTTTAATTAAAAATGCATTTTTTGGTGGAATATTTAACTATTTCATTTAAAATTCTTTTTTGCTTTAGTCAAAACAAATTTTTGAAACTACTAATTTTTATTATTCCATTTTTAATGAAGATTTAGCTGATTAGTTTGAATGTGATCATTTCAAGTTAAAAATTTAATTCTTGTTTTAAAATTCGTGTATTTAGTGAAAGATTTTCTATAAAATGTTCTGTTTTGGACCTAACAAATTTGTATTTAATACCTTATTTTATTATTTTCTCGCTTATTTAAAAATTTATCTGTATAAGAGTAAATTTTATGAAACTTAGATCAATTTAGTTTGATAATTATTTTCTTTGAGCGTACGTATTAATTTATTGGAACAATTTAAAAAGGAAAATTATATTTTATTGTTACTTTACAATTGAATCTTTAGATATAGGATTTTTGTCGATTATTATTTATTTCATTTTTTTAAGATTATTTTATTTATGATTATTCATTATTTTTTATATTCTCTTTTACAAAATTTAGCGTTTTTCATTTAAAAATGTATTTCTGTAGCTTTAATCTTAATTTTGTATTAAAAAGTTAAAACGTGTATAAACCAAATTTATTTTTGGATTTATTAAATTATTTAATTTTTCAATATAATTTTTAAAATAATTGTTTTACACATTTCAAATTCAAATATAGTTGTAATTTTTTATACAAAAATAGAAATGGTCTAAATGAGTGAGAAATAATAATATCTCTCAAAGTACCCCATTTTCTATTTTCTGTCCTCTCTTTTTCCTGAAATATTTCTTAGGGTCACTCTGGAGCCTGAGATCTAGAAAACTGACAAAAAATTAGATTTTTATATGTAAAAAATTTATATTACAATTTAGTGGCTTTTATTTGAAATAATCACGATCAATGAACAGGACGCGTATAATTTTATCGTATCTGAACAAAATCGTTTACAATTTGGAAACTCGCCAAAATATCTTTTGGTAAAAGTACTTTTATTCCCTTAAATAAAAGTACAAAATTTAATTTTTTGAACACATTTTTTATTTGAAAACTCATAAAGAATAAGTACCTATTCCATTTAGTGGAAAAGAGTACTGGTATGCACATCCTCTTAAGGCGCATACCGGAATTCATCAATCTTAAAACGTATGTCGTTAAAAGCACGCAATACCATAAAGACCGGAAGCCATTTACGTGGAGAGTACCATCCATTGAGAACAGCAGGGTGAATTTGGCGAAATAAATTTAATGGAATTTTCCACGGTAGACTTAAATGCTATTTAATTACATAGTGGTTTACACAAAAATTATTATATGGGGGGGGGGGTAATGATAGGGGCTAAGGGGGTTAGTTAATAGGATGGGATTATGAAGGGAGTCGATTCAAGGATAAAGTGATACAAGAGTGTCGAGGATAGGTAGGAGTAGAATTCAGTAAGTGGTTGGGATAAATATGAGGGGAATTAAGAGGCAGTAGATAAGGCTTAGAGTGCTAGGAAGGGATTCCATTAGTCGATAGGTAGGAGTGGATTAAAGAAAACAGGTTGAAGTTAATAGGAGGGTAGTTAGGAGGAAGATGCTACGGAGTTAGAGTGCATGAGAGGGGCAAATATGAGGGGACTTAAGATAGAGATGATTAGGTACTAAGGTGATATGAGGGACTTGAGGAGAGGAACGAGTTGATTTAAGTTAGGTGGGAGGGGTAAATATCAAGGAAGTTAGGATTGACTGGCTAAGGAAGTGTGGTGCTAGAAAGAAGGTCAATAAGATGAAGAAATGCATTACCGGTCAAGATTGTGCGTCTGCTTACGATAATCGGATTAAAAACAGGTTTGTGTTAGGAAATTACTTACGTTGCGAAAGATTCATTTTTACTTACTGAATGCATTACTGGATGCACATATGTGACCGGTAATATGGTCTAAGTAGTATTGGCGGGATAAATAGGAGGTGAGTTAAGAGAGATGGTTAAAGCGTGTTGAATACTAGGCAGGGGTTTGGTGAAAGAAATAATTTGGAGTTACATGCGAGAAGTAACTTGGAGGGAATTTAAGAGAGGCAGGTGGTAGAGAGCAAGGGTGAGAGAAAGGAGAGCATAAAGAGGTAGAGTGGTAGGTAGAAGGTTAATGATGGAGGGCAAGTATTCAAGTAGCATGGGAGTTTTATATAAAAGAAAAGTGAAAAAAAAGTGCTGAAGGTGGTAGAGTTCTAGAAAATGGGGACGATTAGAGAGAGATAAAGAGAAATAAAGAGAGGGGGGACTAAAATAAAGTGTCATATGAAGATCGAATAGGAGGAGAGTTAAGAAGTAGTGGCTAAAGAATTAAAGTAACAAGGCGTGCGTTGGTGATAAAGAGAAATAGAGTGAAGTGGTACGGGAAGATAATTAAGAGGATGAGGTAGCGGAAGGAATCTTTTGAAATAGCGACGGGAGAGGCATGTAGAAGGGAGGTTCAGTGGGTGATGGAAAGAGATATTTTCCCAGGGGGGGATGTTCTAAGGATCTTATGAGGTATAGTGATATAAAATAGCTTGATGAGTTGATTAATGTTATTAATGAAGAGAGTCGAAGGGATGGTTTGCAAAGAGCTATTCAGTATGGTCGCAGGGTAAAAAAGGGGGATAAGGGTTAATAATGGAGAGCATCTAAGAGCTGACAGAAGTAATTTAAATAAGAAAAGTTAGACAACTTCCTAAGCCCATCGATCTTAAACGTATCGTGTTAAAAGCAAATATTACAATAAAGGCATACCTAGAAGGCTGGAGGGTCTAAACTGGATCTTAGCAACATTTTCACAGTTTTAAACAATTTCGCATAGATAATAAGTATTCAATAATAGGAAAAGTCAAAAAAGGTTGGCGCCCGAGAAAAACTTTAAAAGAGCTAGCAGCATTTAGAATGTCGAAAAGGTCCTAATTGGACCCTCCTGCCCCTCTAGTGTTAATGTTATTTATTTACACAATACAAATAGCGTGATGATAGTGCAGTGTAGAAATAGGAGGTAGCGGAAGATAACGAATTAAAGGAAAAGAGGGGCTAAAAAAAGGGTGAGTATGATCATGAGAGCAGGAAAGAGAGTTGTGACGGGAGAAGTATATTGAAGCGCAATAAGGAGGGGTGCCAGGGGGCAGTATGAGGGATGGGAAGTGTTTAGTGGATAAAGTAATATGAAGGAAGTGGACGATAGGGATGAATATATTTAATTATCGACATGATGATTATATATAATGTTAGTTAGGGTATAGTGTTAGAGGAAAGCATGATATTGGGACATTTTAAAGAAAAGAAAGGCAGGAGCTGAAAGGATAGGGTGAGAGGATGAGATATGATGCAGGCAGAAATAGAGAGGCGAGTGGTAATAAAAGGAAAACATAGCAGAGAAGATGAAAAACCGAGTTTGGAATGTTTTATATTCGGAGATTATGAAGGACGGAAATAGAGGGACTTATAGTATAGATTATTAGAGAGAGAGAGAGAGAGAGAGAGAGAGAGAGTCAATAAGGTAAAGGAATAGATTAAAATGGCTATAGGAGGGGACTAGAGAATCGAAGTTAAGGAAAATATGTTACAGAAACAGATGAAAACAGTTATAGAACGAGATGATTAAGGGTAGGGTTGGAAAATAGTAGAAAAGGGGTAAGGAGGTAAAGTGCGATGAAGTGGTGGTAAAAGAAAATTATGAGTGTAGAAGAAAGTAGAAGTGTAGAATGCGGCTGCAAGATACACATAAAGATGTCTCGAATTACGCGTCTGAGTTCATTCTGTAGGGATGCGGTGATAGAAGATGGAAAAAACCTGCCGAGGGATGGCAGAGCGAGGGGAAGGGTGAAATAGATAAAAAGAAAAAAAGAAGGTGTTTGCAGAGGACAAGGGGAGAGTATACATCAGAGTGTAGAAGAAGGCCGAATAACGCTTCGAGTGGATGCTGGTCTCTCCCCGCGAACTGATATCGACCCAAGCATGGTACAACCGGCCAATACGGGAAAAGCTAAGGTCGTGGTTATGACCTCCAGTGTGCGATGGCGAGAGGGATCAAGAGCACGAGTTACCTGCTTTGATGTCAGCAGATTATTTCCGTAGGTAGAATCGATGGGCGCCTCGTTATTCATTATATACTCGTCTCATACCTTACATGTCATGTGTATCAAAATAGGATATTAAATAATGATTACTTTTTATACAGGGGAAATTAAACAGCCTTTGATCTCATTTTAAAATTTCTTTCTTTACGTGGATTAAATTTTAATCTTACAAAGGCAAACTGAACGGATATCTAAATTTTATTTAAAAACTGCTATCTGGATAATAATAATAATAACAATAATAATAAATAAAAAAGTATATTAGGATATAAAAAATTATTCATCTTCAAATATAATGCAACTAAAATTGTATTTCATAAAGTGGATGGGAAATTTATATTCTAATAGATTTTTTTTGTTGAAGCAAACTACATTTTCATAATACTGTTTTAATGAAATAAAAATTTATAATTGAGCTTTTATATGATATAGAGTTATAACCTCAGGCATTTCGTATTTCGTGGAAAATTTCCTCGAAGTTAGGTACTAAATATTACATTTTATTTTCATGATACCGCTATAGATGAAAGGTTTTACGTGGCTATTTGGATGCAGATTGATGTACTTTCGTGGTTCAGGTTTATGCTCATATATCTCATAAGAATCGCTTTAGTTGAAAATTAATTTTTCAATGCATGTACTTAAAACCATTCGTTTTTTAAATTTAATATTTCTAAAAAAATGGAAATAAAATGTAAGAATGGCTGTCTTAGTGCAGTTTGACGGCACATCTAACAATATACTTGAAGCTCCCAATCAATTTTTCAGACAATTAGTTAGTAAGAAGAAAACACGAGAGAAGGAGAGAGAAAGAGATAAAGAAATAGCAATATTTTTCCCCACCCCAGCTTTACTAGTCCTTCCCAACTCTCCCTTTTCCATTCTGATTAGCTTTGTCCTCAGCCTTTCATCACCTAAATCCGCTGCTTCACCAATTTGACTTCGCTTATTTTATTATTCCCATGTCACGTCATCTTGATTTTTCATTCTTGTTTTCTCTTCAATTTATTTCCCAATATCCGCTTCGTACTTCTTGTCTTTCGTGAAAACTAATGCAATAATTCTATGCTAAACTGACACTCTCTCTCCCCTATTCTCCCTTATCCATTATACGTTCCTCCAATCCCACTCCTATCCCCTTGCTCTCCTATTTCACCACCCTTACCCCCTCTCCCAATCCATTATCTTTACCCTACTCTTACTACTTCAGTCTCCCCACGCTATGTCACGCCATCCCATCCTTACCTCTCCCCTACGCTCCCTTTTTTCCTGATATCTTCTAATTCCGCTACCACCCTATGTCCCCTCTACTGCATTATCGCACGCCAACCCCCTAGTTCGTTTACTCAATTCAACTCTGATCCTTCTCAACTCCCCTTAAATCATCTACTCTACCATCCTAACACGTACCAATATTTCATTTTTTCCACCCCATTCTTCTTCAACCACTCCTATTCATTCTCCTACTTTATTGTCTATAACGCACCTTTACTCTTTGATGGTGTCTTTCTCTCTCTCTCTCTCTCGCTTTTTCTTTTATTACACATCTTATTTTCTAATCCCGTCACTACACCAGCCTCACATCAGCCGCTACTTCATTTTTCCCACCCCATTCATACTTCCTCTCCCCTACATTTTATCTTTACACTTTTATTCTCAAAACTCACCCCTGTCATCTCCTAATTCCCCTAATCCTACCACACACTGTCTCTTATATTACCCAGTCTTTCTCCTCTCATTTCCTCTTATCTATGAATTCACCTACCTCACCAACATTACTTCATCACTTACTGTTTATTTAACTTTATTATTTCTTTCCAAATAACATTCTTATCTTATAATTGCCTTTCCGTCCCTATTCCCATATTAGCATCTGATTCCACTTCTTCACTACCCTCACTCCCTTCTACTTCATCCTCCCTAGGCTATACCATCCATACCATCTATACCACCTCACTTTACCTTAATTCTCCTCTCCTACTCTTCCTCTTTCTCTCATATTTCCTCCGATTTTACTCAAAATTATCCACCTCTACTCTCCCTCTTACTTTCCAATTCCCTTCTACCATTACCCCTTTCCTCTCCCGATTCCTGTATTCTACCACCTTTACTACTTCCCCGACTTCATTCTTCCTACCCTAACCTTGATACTGCTTCCCTACTCTCCTCCTTTCCTGTATTTTTCTCTCTCATCACTCTTCTTGGATCCAAAATTCCTTAATTCACAACCCTCAATTACTTCCCTACTTCATTCCTTTCAAGTCATTCTTCCTAATTCCTCTTCCCTTACTCTTCTCTTTCCTTTTTATCTGCAAATTCCTCTATCCCACAACCATTAATTTCTACTTTATGCCCCCCAAGTCATTCTTGCTTACTCCTCCTCCCATACTAACCGTCTTTCCTTTTGATTTGCAAATTCATGCCCCCCACTTCAGCCCATCCTTATTTCTCCTCTCCTACTCTTCATCTTTCATTCTTTTATCCTAATTTCCCTACTCCACCCCATTATTACCCCCACTTCGTTCTTCCCACTTAGTCCATCCTTCATCCTTTTGCTCTACTTGTCCTCTTCCCATCTTTAAAATTTAGGGCTGGTGTGAAAACTCTACAGCGAAATAACGGATCGCACCTGATCCACGCCATAATTCATGATCCTTCACTCCTTTACCCCTTTCAGTGCTTCACTCACTCGTTTGCGGTTTCCCCATCAACATTAATGCATCGCACTATACAAGTACATACAACATAGTGATAGTGTGATTGTTACGACCTTGTTCTTTCGAGCCCTTTCTATTTTTAAAGCGACTTTATCGCGCCGGCAACCTACGCTACAGTCGCCCTCGTATCCCCTTCGTTCTCGCTTTCTACCCCCTAATGAGGCCAGCGCCATACTTCTCCACTTAGACTCGCCGTTGTCGCCCTAATAGACGATCCGTGCACATATGCGTGCGCGATTATTAAATTTTTCCTTTACCTGTCACATAGTCGGAAAATATGACTTTCTTAATAGAAAAATCGTACGGCTCAGTATGGGGTTAAAAAATGTTTTTCTGAGAACATTACACTAGAGCTTGCAATTTTGTTCTGATTTGAGAATTTTTGTAATTCAAAAACTAAATTTGGAAGAGATTTGTGAGAGACGGTTTATTATTTAACAAAAATGTTGAAATTTTGTAAAAGTGACACATTAAAGATTAAAAATACTTGGAGAAATTATTTTCTACCTATTGTGTTCAGGATAAACGTATAAAATAATACTTAGTTACCATTTTTTTCGAAAATAATTGTTAATGCTCCACGAAATTAATAATTAAGTGCATATTTTAGTCATTTTGCGATCTAAATACTTTGTTCTTTTAAGAAAATTGATCAAACATTTGTTAAAAATAAATTAGTACTGCTTGTTATTACATCGCAACAATGGGTAATTATTTAAATAAGTTTTATAAACTAATGTAAATTTTGGTCAATTTGCAACCGAAAGATTTCGCTTTTTAACGAAATAAAATTTTATTTGCTTTGGAAAATCCTTCCCCTGATGTACTTTATTCGATAAAAATACTAATTCTGAACAAAAAGTGTGATAATTGATATATCTGCGACAAAATATTTTAATTTTCAATTAAAAAAAAATTATTTTTAAACAAAACAAAAACTTTCAACAAAATATTTAAATTTTCAACCGAAGAAGACTTTTTTAGTAAATAAAGAAAGAATATTAAAAAATTTGAATTTTGAGGCCAAGAGAGTTATTTTCCTGAAAAACGGTTGATGTTTCAACTGAAAATTTAAATTTATAACAAAACGGTTGAATTTTCAATCCAGAAGTATTAATTTCTTGCTAAAATAATCGAATTTGAAACTGAAAAAGATAAAGTAAAAAATGGAATAGTTACATTTCCTTTAAGAAAATGAATTTTCAAATACAAATAAAACAAAAAATCAACAAAATAGTTCATTTTTCAGGCATAAAATTGTTTTTCAACTTAAATGATAAATAGTCAATTTAGAACTGTCACTGTGACCAAATTATTGAATTTTCAACCGAAAGGATAAATTTCCTACCAAAAAAACACAAATTCCAAATAAAATGCATCAATTTCTAATTAAAACAATTTAATTTTCAATGAAATAGTTAATTTTTTGAACCAAACAGATAAATTTTCTACCTCAAAGATTAAGTCTATCCAAAGAGTTAAATAAAAAAAAAATGGAATTGTTAAATTACCAGTTAAAGAAATGAATTTTTAAGTAGATGATTAAATTTACACCCAATAAAATTATTATGCAATTGGTTGATTTTTCAACGCCAGAAATTTTTTTTTCCCCTAAAAGACCAACTTTAAACAATATACATTTTAAATCTTTTCATTTTTAACTAACAAGATGAATTAAACAAAAAATTAAACTTTTCATTAAAAATTAATTTTCAAGAAAAAAACTAAAAAAAGATAAATTTTTAACCAAAGAAATTAATTCTTAGGCCTAAAGATGAAGTTTCATCTAATGAGATTACTTTGCTATCAAGTAAAACGATTTTTTAACAAAATAATTGAATTTGTATCTAAAACAGATAAATTATCAACTTGAAATAGAGCAGGTAAATTTTCAGTGGAAAATTTAATTTGCAACTAAATAAAATTTCAATCACAAGGATTATTTTTATAACAGAACTGAATATTTTATAACAAAACACATAAATTTGCAATGAAATATTTGAATTTTTTAAAAATTTGTCCAACCTAATACTGAAATTGTCAAGCAAAGATCTTTATTTTCAACGAAAGAGGAATCTTCAACAAAAAATATAAATTTTCAGCCGAAGAAAATAATATTTCAACTAAAAATAAAAAAGTTCAATTTCCAGCTAAAAAATTAATTTAAAATAAAAACAATAATTTTTAATAAATTTTTTAAACTTTGAACAAAAAAAAAAAGGTTTTTAAACTAAAATTATGAATTATCGACCAACAAAAAGAATTTTCAGCAAAGTAGTCCTACTTATAAGTGATTAGATGAATTTTCAAGCAAAAAGGATAATTCTCAGCAAAAAATAGAATAGTTGATTTTTCAACAAACAATTTTTTATTTTAAAGAAAAAATTCAAATTTAATAAAAAATACGTATTTTCAATAAAAAAGTTTAATTCCTATCCAGAACATATTGAATTTCAACCAAATATTTTTGATTTTCTACGAAAAAAGATTAAATTTATACCAAAGTTGTCGAATTTTCAACCAAAAAGAATGATTTCTTAACAAATTGTTGAATTTTTAACAAAATAAACAAATTATTTTGATTTTATCGAAGATTTCCTCACTTTTTTTTACTTTAAATTACTACACTTTTAAATATTTAGCCTTAATTTTTAATATTTGTTTGATACAATAATTTGAGGTATTTCAAAGTGTAAGGAAATTTATTCTGAAAAAACATGAAAACTGGAACAGCTCAAGTTTTAATCTATTTTTATAGGCTGGGGTACTAATTAACCGTCACTGCTTGAAAATATTTAACTGAAAAATATAGACTCTCGAGATAAACATATCGACTTATTGCTACAATGTAACTGAAGGAAATTGCAAAATCCAACACTAGAACGAATGCTCAAATCTAGGATATGTCAGAAGAAATTTAAATTTAAATTTATTTAAATTTTCCGAGAAAGACGAAAGTGGCGAAAGAAATACTGAGATTCACGACTTTGAAAACAAATAAAATTGTGTGCAACAGACATGACTGCATATAAAATAAAAATATCGCGCCAACAAGTTCTTCCACCGGTTCTACGTTTTTTGAACAAGAGGTAATAATCGAACCGGAAAGACGAAAATCGGACGAAATTGAAACAATGAAACACTCGCAGTGCATTTATTTGATGAATTTATTTCATGCTTTAAAAAATGTACGCATCATGCGCCTGACTAAATTAAATATAAAAGGCATGTTGTTGAAGTAAAATTAGTCGTGCAAACCTACCCCTCTTATAGTTCCCCTTCTCTGTTCCTCCTATCCACACTTTCCTATCTAAAAATCTCCTTTCCCACCTAGCCTACCCTTCACTTCCCTTACTATTATCCTTCACTACTCTCCCTCTATTGCAATAATTTGCCTTACTTTCCTCACTTCAATTCACATTCCCTTTTTTCACTTCTTTTATTTTCCCTCACATCCTCTAATTTCATCTTCTCCCATTTTTCCTGCTTCCCCTCCTTTACGCACTTTTCCCTCTATTACTTTTCCCTAATCTCACTTTATTACCTACTAGTACGCTTCCTTGAATTTCCTTTCCTAACCATCACTTTCCCTCTCCTACTCATCAAAACTACTTTAATAGCCTACTTTTTACTTCTCTTACCACCATCCTTCACTACTCTCTCTCTCAATTCAAATAATACCTTCTACTTCCCTCACTTCTGTTTACTTCCCTTATTCGAATCCCCCATTTTCCCTCGAATCTCTTTTAGGAATTCTTCCATTTCTAATTCTTCCTTTCCTCACTTCCTCATTTAACCATCCACATTAGCTGCTTCCCTTTAATATTTTTCTTCCGCTACTCATCTGAACTAGTCTACTAGCCTATTTTCCACTTTCCTTACTACCCTATCTCATTACTGTCTCTAAATACCATCCCTTATAACTTTCTCTTACTATCATTTCTCAGTTTCAATCATTTCCCCTGCTTCTCCTTGTTTTCCTTAGTTTCCTATGCCTCATTTATTCTACTTATTCTCCCCTCATTTCCTTTACTTCCCCAGCTAACATTTTTTTTCATTTTGTCACTCTTCGCTTCCTCTCAATTTCCATATTTCTACCACCCTTAGTTAAATTTTGAAGTGATAAAATTAAATTTTCTGCAAAAATTTGTAATTTTTAACATGAAAAGTTAAATTATTAATCCAAAAGAATAAATTGTCAAAAAAAAAAGATTAATTTTATACCAGCGAGATGCTTTTAACAAAATAGTTAGGTTATCAACCGAATAAATCATTTTTTCACACAGAAGATTCATTTTCTACCCAAAAAGATGAATTTTTGAAAAAATAATTCATTTGTAATTCAGAAATATAAATGCGCATCAAATAGTTAAACTTTCAACTAAAAGAGATATCATTTCCCCTTTTTCTTCACATTCACTTTTCTAATCAAAAATTGAATTGCTAAATTTTTTGTTTAAAACACTTAATTTCAACACCAAAAAAAGAATTTTCAAACAGTTGCAACCGCAAAAAAAGGAAGAAATTTCAACACAATACGTGACTTTTCTACCAAATACTTGAATTTTTAACTTATAAGGAATATATTTTCAACTGAAATAAGAATTCTTAAATTCTTAGATAAAAAAATTAATTTGTTAATAAATTAAGGCATGAATTTTAAACCAAGAAGATACATTTTCTATAAAAAAGATGAATTTGATCAAAAATACATTAATCTGTAACCAAATATTTTTTTACAATGAGGAACAATTGATTTTCATTAAAAAATTTCAAGTTACAACTCAAAAGCTTCATTTTTAACAAAAAATTACATATGTATATTTTCAGCTTAAAAATAATACTTTTCCAAAAATAAACCAATTTTAAATCAAATACTTATATTTTTAAATAAACTGAATAAATTTTAAATCAAGAGGATTAATTTTCTGTTTAAGAGACGAGTTTGTTATGAAATAAATTATTTTGTCCCCGAATAGTTTTATTTTTAACCAGAAAAGATTGATTATCATTTAAAAATATCAATTTACAATTAAAAACATCTATTTTCAACAAAAAATTGAATAGATACATTTTCAGTTTAAAAAATAATTCTTATTCAATAAGAAACAAATTTTCAACCAAATACTTGAATTTTTAAATAAAAATTATGAATTTTATTCCAAGAAGCTGAATTTTCTATTCAAAAGACGAATTTGATAGGAAATACATAAATTTGCCACGGAATAGTTTTATTTTTGACCAGACTGATCAATTTTTTTTACCAGTAAAGATTGATTTTCATTTTGAAATATCAATTTACAATTAAAAAGATCAATTTTCAACAAAAAATGGAATAGTTACATTTCATTTAAAAAAATAATACTTAACCAATAGGAAACCAATTTTCAACCAAATACTTTTATTTCTAAATATAAAGGATGCATTTTAAACCAAGAAGATAAAACTTCTATAAAAAAGACGAATTTTATACGAAATACAAAAATTTGTAATCAAGCAGTTTTATTTTCAACCAGAAAAGATTTTTCGTTAAAAAAATAAGATTTAAACAAATTTTCAACGAAATACGTCTATTTTTAAATATAAAGGATCAATTTTAAACCAACAGGATACATTTTCTATAAAAGGAGGCGAATTTTATACAAAATACATAAATTTATAACCAAAAAGTTTTTTTCAACCAAAAAAGATTGATTTTAATTTTAAAATATCAATTTGTAATGCAAAATATCAATTACTATCTAAAAAGATCAATTTTTAACCAAAAATCGATTAGTTACATTTTCAGTTAAAACAATTAACACTCATCCAAAACGAAAGAATTCCTACCTAAAAGTATAGTAGCAAATGATAAAGCATTAATTTTGAACCAGAAATAATTGAATTTTCTTATTGTGTTATTTTAATTTTTAAAGTAAATTGTTTATTTGCTTTAATCGTTAAAACATTTTTTGGTAATTTCTTGCATCGTTCATAAAAAATAAAAATATCATCAGTTATAAATTTCGGTAGTAGGGGGGAGGGATGTGAGCAAGGGAAGTTGCTAAGAAGTAGTTAGAGGAGGGGAGTGAGAATAAAAAGAGGAGAGGAGACGTAGGGGAAGTATATAGTATATAAGTAGTGAAATTGGGGACAGTATAGGGGAAATGAGTAAGCGAGTGGCAGTAGCGAAGGGGACGGAAGATGGAATGGAAGTGAGGAGGAGTAGTGGTAAGGTGAGATAAGTAAGTGATGATTAAGGGAAGTAGCCGAGGATTGCTAGGCAAGGGGGGTAGCCGCGAGAGGGGGAGAGAAAGA
Organism: Belonocnema kinseyi; assembly: GCF_010883055.1. Classification (NCBI taxonomy): domain Eukaryota; kingdom Metazoa; phylum Arthropoda; class Insecta; order Hymenoptera; family Cynipidae; genus Belonocnema; species Belonocnema kinseyi. The sequence goes on from NC_046666.1 coordinate 28,798,929, forward strand.
ACGAGGGAAGTGGGAGGGGAAGATGTGGAGGAGATAATACGATAAAGTTGGGCAACGTTGGATTGGATAGGACAGAATAAGCTAGGATAGAAAAGAGAGGTGCGAGAGAGGGAGAGAGCGGCTAGAGAGGAAGGGAAAGATTTGAGATCAATATACAACAATCACTAAATTTTTTATATGAAAGGAAAACAAAAAAGGTTAAACTTTTTATTTCTTTATTTTTTGCCAACCGTCAAATTTTTGTTTCTCGTTTCAATCTAACGCTGCTGAAAGAAGAATTAATGGAGTCGATTTGAGGAAGTGAAAGAGAAACGGAAGAGTTTGTCGATGGAGGGGTTTGAAAAGAGGGGCGGCGAGGAGAAAGAGGCAAGTGAAGTGTTCCAAAATAAAAGAGCTTGTCGTACTAAGTGCAGAGATCGGCGAGAGAAAGTAGACGAAAAGAGAACTTTAAATACAAGCAAGACTCGCTTCGAGGTCAACTGCATCTCTTCAGACGTGAATTAAAGGAATACAGAACTTAATCCTTTCATACTTGTAATTAAAAAATCTTATCAACTCTCTAGAAAAGTAAAGATGCAAGTTTTAAAAATAAATGCACACATGCCTACATTTAGCGACGTAAGTCATATCCATTCACACAATTTTTCACTTTAATAGTGTATAAAAGAACTGAGGTTAAATAAAAGCTTGAGAAAATAGATTATGAAAAATTGGTCCATGCATGCGCCATGGTCTTACAGAAAAGGGGTTCATAGCCTATTTGGGCAATAATTAAGGTTTTTCAAATCTTCCCTCTTCCATATCACTCTTCCTCTCTCCTCTTCTCTTCAATCCTATCCTGTTCGTGGCAATCCTATCTTATCTCATACCCTCTCCTAGATTAACTCTGATTCTGTCCTATTTCCCATCACACATAGTATTCCTCCCGCTACTACTGACATACTACTCTCTAATTACCCCTACCCTCGCTACAATATCTTTTTCTACTTCCTCTCACTTTCCCTATCACTTCCTGTTCCATCAAAATCCCTTCTACTCCACTCTCTCTTCCCATTACTTCGTCTAATCTTCCTCTCACTTCCTTTCCCACTTCTTATTACTTCCCCTACTCCTCACCCTTATACTTCCACCACTTCCACTTCCACTCCCCTCCTTCCTTTCTCATTATTTTCGTCTGTTCCTGTCTCGTACTTCCCAAACAGAAACATACGATGGATAAACATCCGACCCAAACGTACGCGATTTTTAAGGAATAATTTCCGTGCAATGTTCTATGTGAAATTCCTGTTGAAGGCGGTTTTTTTTTTAAATTTTCAACATAGATTATCAATATTGTTTAGATTATTATTTGTTTAAATAAATTATTTCTTCATGTTAAATGTAAATAAAGTTGATTTTGCGCTATAAATTATGTATGTGATCAATTTAAGGATATATAGATACATATATTTATTTTAATGTTTCGTCAATATATAAACAATTGTAATTTGTATAAACTATTTTTCCCCTCTAAATCATAAAAAATATTATTTTCTGGAATTAGTGACACAATTATGAATGCGGAAAGTAACAGATCTTTCTAACGATAGTTGGCAAAAAGTTAATTAATTTTTAATAGTTCAAACCATTTTGTAAATTATAATTCTTCAAAAGATGCTGCTTTATGCAATTAATATCGTGTTTTTTGTTGGAATATTCATTTGCTTGCTATCAAAATTCAACCGCTTGATTTTTTTTGTTCATAACTATTCATCTTTGCGGGTTTGAGAGTACAAATTTTGACTTAAAAAAATCGATTTTGAATTTAAAAACTCCAATCTTTTTCTAAAAATTCGTCTTTTTAGTAGAAAATTAATCTCTTTAATTAGTCTTTTTTTGTTAAAAAGTCAAACATTTTAGTAAAAAATGCAATTCTTTTGACGAAAATTAGTCTGTTTGGTTTAAACATTTATCTTTGTCTGTTGAAAGCTCAATTTTTTCATTGAAAATTTAACTTTTTGTTCACAATTAATAGTTTTTTTTGGGAGTTTAATTATTTGATTTTACGTGCAACTGTTTGGTTACGATATTTTTATTAATAATTCATCTTTATTATATATATATATATATATATATTACATTAATTTTTTTTGTAAGTTCGTTTGTTTTTTGTTGGTAGAAAGATATGCATTTTACGTTAAAAATTAATCAATCTACACTCTTTTCTTCAAAATTAGTCTTTTAGGTTCAAAATATCATTCTGTATCTTGAAAATTAAAATTTGTGTTGAAAATTCTACTTTTTGAGAGGCAATTAACTTTTTTGTTATAAATCAATATTTTCGGGTTAAAAATGCAACTATTTTGAAAAAATTTGTTGCGCCTAAAATTTTCACATATTATTAAAAAATTTAACTGTAGTTAAAAAATTGACATTTTCAATGATAATTGCTTTATTTAAATATTTTTTAAATTCAACTGTTTTGTAGAGCAGTCGTCCTTTTGGCCTGAAAATTTAACGATTCTATAGAAACTTCAACTATTTTGTTGAAAATTAAGTTTTTATTGACGATTCATATTTTTGAGTTGAAAATTCCACAGTTTTACATAAAATCTTCTTAGTTTGAATATTCAACTTTTTAGACTGAAAACTCACCTCTTCATTAAAATCGGTCTTTCTAGGGTTGAAAATTCTGCTTTTTTGGTAAAAAATTCCTCAGTTGTGGTTTAAAATTAAAATTAAAATATTATGTTAAAAATTGAAGCGTCTTACGAGTTAAAAACTAATGAATATTGTACCTAAATTAACTTTATTGACAATAGTTGAATTTACTATTATTTCCTAATTTCCGTGATAAATCATCCTATTTTCCATGTTTTAATATATTTCGCAGATTTTGAGAATTTCGGTATTTGATGTCTGTTTACGGAAAAAATAAAATAAGTAAAAAGATCTCACCGTCGCGTCGTTCCGCAATGTCCCATTTTCCATTTCCCCCATGAGCTATAATGCCATATGTGCCACATTGCCCCACGTACCATATTTCCCCATTTGTGTATTTTTCTCAAATTTATTCGCTATGCATCACACGAAATCATGCAATCCACTTTAAGAATATTATTCTCATTCTATATTAGAAAGGATAGATCACCATCGATCTTGAAGTCAAATTTAATAACCAAGTGAGGTCAGGAAGCATTAAGTACTCTCCTTCATCTTCCGGTGTTCCTACTCGCTCTCATCTCATTATTCCGCAAAAAAGAAGGATTTGCTCGAATAGTCGAGAAAAAACGATAAAGAAATTCGCTGCTCGGGAAAATTTGCAAACCGTCTTGGGCACACCAGGCATCTAGTCAGGGAGGCGGGGCAGTGAGTTGCGGTTCAGGAATAAATTTAATTTTCTCTTAATGTGGAAATTCAATTTTATTTATCTTAACTACATAAGAAGTTTAACGATTTAATTTTAGGGTAGAGACTACACTGGCGTCCAAACCAGAAAAGTAGTACCTACATTGTGGATGGCTCACTGTCAACCTAACCTCAAATTTTACATCCCATCCCACACTTCGTAGTTCCTCATCAGGAGGATCCTTTTCCAACATCTTCCTTTCCTACTTCCCTTTTTCCTTGCTTTCCCTGCTGATTCTTCCCTTCCCCTACGTACTTTCTCCAGTTATCATTTCCCCTGCCTTACTGACTCTTATTTTTAGAAATTTCCCATAATTCCCTAAATTTCATTTACTTCACTTTCATCTTCTCCTATTTTTCCTACTTCCCCTACTCTCGTTTTTCGTACTTTACATTCACGCATTTCTCACCCCTTTCTTTCTTCCGCTCCTCTCATTTTGACTCATTTTCCATCACTTCTTTTACTTCTCCTCCACGAATTTACACTCATTTCCCGTCACTGACTCTACTCCCCCTCCTTTATTTACCTGCGTTTCCGCCACTCACCCATCCCTAATTTTCCCTCTCTTAATTTCCTCTTAAAGTTTTTAAGTTTATATCTAAAACGATAATGTAGGTTTGAATCTTGAGTATAATGCAATATCTAAACCATTCGAGTTAAACGCATATGTGCGAATTGAATGTCAGTCGATAGAGATGTTCCCGATATCGGATGCCATAATAATAGTAATAATGATAGTGATAGCAAAACTTGCTTCAATTTGATATCGGAAGTTTACTAATAATAAAGTAGAATGTGAAATTCTGCACTTTTGGTTTGCTATTACTAAAGATCTATATTTGAATGAATTTGATTAAAGTATTTTATATTCTAAACTTATCTTTTTCTATTTCACTTAGAAAATTTAAGAGATGGTAGTAAATTGTTTCTGGTTACCCCCCACTCCTTCCTTTCCTATCTCTTTTCTGGTTTCTCTTCCGATTCTCCCTTGCTTTCTATCTTCTACTTTCCCCACTCGCCGTGCTTCCCCTACTCACTCCTTTATACGATTTACACTTGCCCTACTTATTCTTCTTCTCCCCACACCTCTCTTCATTCTCTTCATGCAATCCTTCACTCTTCCATTTCCCCTTTTTCAACCAGCCATAACTTTCTTTTCCTACCTATACTATTCGTTCTAACTTAATCCAAAATAACCTCCAGTCCCTCAAATTCCCTGCTTATCTTTCCCTTTCCTAGCTTATATATTTTCTTCTGTTTCCTGCACTACCTTCACATTCCCTATCCCTTACACATCCTCATTTTTATTTCATGCTCCACTTGTCCCTCCTTTTTATACCCCACTACCTCTGCTTACCCAGTTCTGCTATCATTAGTCACCTCCTCTCTCATTCTTTAACTGTCTCACTTTCCTCCCTTTTTCTACTTCATCTCTAATTCCCCGTGTCAGCCACATTCATGTTTACCCCTGAAAATCCTCCTCGCCCCTCTGAGCCACTCTAATACAAATTTTTTTCCCTCCACTCGAGTCATCTCTCTCTCTCTCTCTCTCTCTCTCTCTCTCTCACCCATCTATAAGCTTCTTCTGCTAACTAAATTTTTAATAAAAGAAATAAAGCTTCAATAAAAGAAATAAAATTTCAACAACAAGATGATACCTCAATTGACATAATACATTAATTTTCAACTACAAAACATCAATTTTTAATTAAAATTTTTAATTTTCAACCAAACATTTATCAGTTAAATTTTAAGTAAAAAAATTAGTAAATAAAACAGGAATTTTTAACCAAAAAAGATTAAATTTTATAAAAAAAGGTTGAGCTTGCAACTAATAAAGATTTTCCACCTACCAAAAAAATCTGTTTATGCAAAATGTGAAATTTTCAAGACGAAAAGACGAAATTATTGTAAAGAAGTGAAATTTTCGACGAAATAATTGTATTTTCAATCAAAATAATTGGTTGGCCAACTCAAAAAGAATTTTTCGCAAAACAGTTCAAACAAATAATGTCTTAGATTTCAATTCAGAAGCTTGGAAAACATTTTAGAATTTTTTCCTCTGTTCTTGAATCTTAAGGGATGAAAATGACTGCTGTTTCGCCATCTAGAGACATGAATTTTAAAAAAAATCTGCCATAAAATATACTTCATGGAAGACGAGAATTTTTAATAATTATTGAGAATCAAAATCTAGAACTTCAGTTCCTAAGATTTTCGTTCAGAAACGTTTTAAACATTTAAACATATTTTGTCGATTTTTAAGACTTGAGGCTTGAAAACAACTACTTTATCTGGAAGCTCGAGAAATAAATCTTTTTTTGAAATAATTCATGAATAAAAATCACAAAATTATTTCCTCAGATTTTATTCAAAAAGATTCAGAAACATTTTACAATTCTTTTTATATTATGAGTCTGGGTTGAAAACGACTACTTTATCTGGCAGCTAGGGAAATGAATCTTTTTTTTTGGATTTATTTCTCATTAAAATCTACAAGATTAATTCCTTGGATTTTAATGCAGAAGCTTTTAAAATATTTTAGATTTTTTGTTAGATTTTTTTAATTTAGAGTATTAACACTACTGCTTTCCCCAGTATCTAGAAAGAAGAGAATTTTTCGAAATTAGTGATTATCAAAAGATAAAACTTTAATTCCTTAGATTTAATGATGAAACTTGTAATACATTTTAGAATATTTTTTTTCGATTTTTGAGGCTTAGGGGTTAAAAAGTGCAAATTTGTTTGGAAGATAGGGAAATGAATCTTTTTCCCAGTTTATTATTATGAAAATATACAAATTTAATTCCTTAATTTTTATTTAAAAAACTTGAAATAATTTTAGGATCTTTTTTTCTTCAAATTTTGGATCCAAGGGGTTGAAAAGAAGTAAAACGAGTGAGAGGAAATGAGGGAAAGGGAAGTGGGGTGAGCGACAGGAAATGGCGGGAAGGTTAGTAAAAAACTGAGGGAAACTCTTGTAAAGGGTAATGAAAGAAGTGAGCAGAAATGAGAAGAGGGTAAGAAGGGGAAATTAAGACAAGGAGAATAGAGGACGAGAGGCTAAATGAGTAAAGGGGGAGTAGGTGACGTAAGGGGAAGTAGGTGAAGTAAGGGGAAATAAAGGTAGGGGAATTTGGTTCAGAAAATGGATGTTCGGGGAGAGGAGGTATGGAAAGTGAGTCGAAATAATGGACATATGGCTAACGAGAGGAATTCAGGAGCGGGGAATTATGGAAAGTGAGGAGAAATTAGGAGAAGAGAAAAAAATGAGTGGATGTGAAATCGGTTAATGAGATATGTTCAGTGTGATATAGAAGGATAGTGCAGATGAATGGTGGGTGAACGTGATGGATGTGAAAGCGAAGTAGAGGAAGATACGTATTAGCTGGGGAAGTGAGGAAAGGGAGAAATCGAAGTGGAAGAATAATGTGAAAGGGACGGGTATCGAAGAGGGAAGTGAGTAGGGAGGAAGTAGAGTGTAGAAAGAAATAAAGGAAGAGCAGAGAAATGAAATGATTTAAGAGGGTAATTTGAACAACTTAATTAATGTCTAATAAATAATTTATTGATGTGTGCTTTTCAATGATTTAAATCGAAAAAAAAGATCTCAATTACCTTTTTCGAGGAAAGGGGCTAAAGTAGTGAAAAATTCGGAATGATTTAAGACCTGGATAATAATTCTGACACCTCGGTTGCTCCTTATTATCCCCTATTCTCCCATTCCTGAAGGATGGAAGTGCAGGTTCAACTTTTTCAGGACAAAAATCTCGTTTAAGGAAGTGGCCATTATAGTAGAAGGTTCGGCTCGGACAGAATGTATATTAAAAGAGGGCGCCATGTGCCTGCAAGAAAGGGTTTCGTATCTTATTATATGTTAATTAAGTTGTCCAAATATTTCCCGCCCATACCCTCCCACCATTCCTTAAATCGCCCCATCACACTGTAACTTTTTCTTCCCCGCACTTCCTCAACTTCTTTCCTATTTACTTCCCTCTTCTCAATTCCCCAGCCAACATTTGCCTTCACTAATCTTTCCCACTACGAACATCCCATCACTTGAACTATTCCTGCAATTTTTCTCCCTAAATTTGCACAAGTTCTCTTCCATCACTTCTTCTACTTTTTCTACCCTTACTTACCCTACTTTCTCTACCCTTATTTTCCATTTATTTCCTCTACTTCCTCTTCCTTATTTATTTTATTTCTGGTACTTTTTCTACTGTCTTCTTCCTCTTGCCCTATTTTAATTGCCTCACTTACCCTAACTTCTTCTACTTCCTATCCTCTTTTTACTCTACTTAACTTGCCTGTCATTTCCTGTATTCGTTCATGCTTTGAAAGCAATAAAATGATTTTTTAGCCTTGAATAAGGTCTTCAAACATACAGAAAAGTATATCTTGAGCTTCCTATCGCTTTTCGAGGCGACTTAGCGAAACGAAATAATTAGGTTCAACCTTGTAACTTCCAAAACTTGGATGAATTCTGTAACATCTTAATTCATGTTACAGAACTTTTCCAATTTTTGAAAGTTAAAAGCTTGAACTTAGATATTCTTGTGAGTTGAGTAGCCTCGTTAAAGTGGCAGGAAGCTAAAGAGGAAATAAACCTTTTTTCATATGCTAAACTTCATGATAATCTTTTCATAATTACACCTTTTGCTGACATAAGACCGATAATTACACTAAAGTAAAGTTTTGGGATATCTAATAGCTAGTTAAATTCGACATTATTGATATTCCATTTCAAAACGGATATGCTTCTAAATCTAATACAAACTTGATAGTTCGGATTATATTGAATTTCACAGCCTCTTTTTGTTATTGAAAATAGAGAATGTGGAATGGGGAATAAGGGAAGTAAATAGAAAGAAAAGGGGGGAATTGGAAGAAAATCATACAAATGAGAGGAAATTAAGAGAGGAGTGCTAAAGGAGTGAGGATAAATAAGGAGTAGAAGTGCAGGAGAAAAAAGGGAAAACACACGAAGATAAATTAGGAGAAGTAACGAGAAATCCATAAAGGGCTAAGGAGAAGTAAGTGCATGTAAGGGAACAGAAAGTAATGCATTTAAGGGAAATAATAAGAGTGGAGTACCGAAATTGGAGGAAAGTAAGGAGTGGGGTATATTGTGAGTAAGGGAAAGTTAACAGAAGTGAGGTTGAACTCATAGAAGAGGATGTAGAGGAAGTAATAGGAAATAAGAGGAAAGGCAGTAGGGAGATAAAGACAGAGTAAGTAGAAAACTTAAGGGAGTGAAAGAAAAGATGGAGAAGGATGAAATGGCAGTAAGGGTGAACAAAGGTATATGAAGTAGGACAGTCAGGAGAAATAATAAGAGGGAGTACTTAAAATGAGAGAAAATGAGAGGAGTGTATTGTAAGTAAGGGACAGTGAGTTGATGTTCGAGAAGTGAGTGAAACTAAAGAAAGGAAAGGTATTGAACGTGTAAGGATTATAGGAAATGATTAGGAGTGAGGGTAAGTTGGGCAAGTCGGGTAGTGAAAGTGAGGGCTGAGAAAAGGATGTAGAAGAAGGAAATTCTCAGCAGGTAAAGCGATATAAGAGGGAAGTAGAGACGAAGAATTTGGGAAGGGGGGGGGGGAGTGAGATGAGGAGAGAGAAAATAAGAAAATATGTTTTCTTAGAAAACTCAGATATAGAAATATCGTACAGATAGCACCTTTCGGAAACGTTAAACGTCTGATTTTCGACTTTCTTCGAACCTCAAATAAAGCCTTCAAATCTGCCACTACACTCGGATTTTTATACTCGCACTTGGGACGAAAATAAATAAAAATTTATTCGGGGATATACAGTCAGGGGATGGAAAATTTGTTGTTTTATGGTTCCGTTGAGTGACCCTCTTTTCTTGGAAAAGGATGGGGTGGAGTGGGTTTGATGGATGTAGCGGGTGTGAGGTGAATATTTTTAGAGAATGGCCGCAGGGCCGAGTTTTCATACAGCAAGGGGTGTGGAAATGTCGCCAAGAGGGGAATGGAAAATCGGAGGCGATTAGTATGAGTGGATCGCATAAACCAGTATACCGAAGCAGAAACGAATTTCCATCCCGATTGCGTTTTCACAGCTTTGCTTTGCGTAAATTCGTTCCAGTTTTCGCTTTTCCACTTAGGACAGTCGGCTTCAAAAGAGAATGGAGTTATTGCATACATTTTAGATAACATATTTTTAAATACTGCAAATTCAAAAAGCATACTTTTCAAACATTAAAACATAATAATAAAACTTTATTAAGATTTAATATTAGTATTTACATTAATTTCTTTGTGCTATTTGAACTTAACTAGCAAAAATTGAAAATATGTGAAAATTCTATTTCGTAATTAAATATTATAATATGTTTTGTTACAAATTCTTCTTGTTGGTGTAAATGGCATATTTTTGGCAGAAATCATAACTGTTTGGTTGAAAACTAATCTGTTTTGATTGAAGGTTCAGCTAACTAAAAAAAATTATTTTTTAGGGTAAATACTAAAAATTAGTTTACAAAATCCTTTAATGTATTTGAAACTGCACTTTTTTTATAAAAATAAATTTTTAACTGAATATTTAAATATTCCATGTTTGGTCGTAAATTTATCTTCTTTAGCTGTAAATTCAAATACTTGATTGAAAATTCCTGTATGTTGTTGAAATTGGTAACTAACTCATTTTTTAAATTAAAAATTCATTTCTTTTGGTAAAAATTGACCTGGTAGATTAAAAAATTCTTTCAAAAACTCAAATATTTGATCGAAAAGTTATGTATTTTGTTTGAAATTTATCTTTTTGATAGCAAATTAAAGTTTCTTTAATATACAATTATGTTCTTAATTGAAAATTTATCTCTTTGGATAAAAAATCGTGTTTTTTTACTGAAAATTCATTTTATTTTTGGTTGAAATCCATATTTTTGGTAAAAAAATAAAAATTTTGGTGGATAATTCATAGCTTTTGGGTAAAATCAAATAGTTAAATAGGAAATGTAACTTTTTGGTCAAAAAGGTACCTCTGTGTTGAAATTTTATATTTTCGGTTGAAAAATCAACTTTTAGGGTTACAAATTCAACTTATTTTTTGTTGTCAACAAATAATTGTTTGTTATTGAAAATTAAGCAATTTCATTCTTGTTTCAAAGCCTATCTTTTTTAGTTTAAAATTCAACGATGTGGCTAAAATTCATCTTTTTTGATTGTAAATAAACATTTTAAGAGAAAAATCTTTCAATTATTTTATTAGAAATTAATCTTTTTCCAATAAATTCAACTAGATAAAAAATTATCTTGTTAAAAAATAATTCTTCTATCTGTGAATTTAACTGTGACATTTTTTATTAAAAATGTATCTTTTTTAGCTTAAAATTTAACTATTTTCTTGAATACTTATCGATTTTGTTAAACATTTCATTATATTGTGAGAGTAATTATTTTCAGTCAAAATGTTTGGTTAAAAGCCTCTCACGAAAAAGTAAAAAAATAATTATCGTTAAAAATTAATTTGCATTCAATGATTAAAGTTTGAGATATCCCAAGGAGTTTAATCGATTCGGTTGAATTATATTATAGAATCCTATAAACCAGGTTTCGATAGGTCTTGAACGAATTGCTCATTCAGCATCAGTGAACTGAATGTAGACGATAAGCTTATTCAATTGCAATAAGCGTTCTCAGGACTAAAAAGTTTTAAAGAATCGGAAAGTCTTAATATCAGGGGTTGTCCACGTAACCGAATTTTTAATTTTTTGTAGTTCTCTGACCTAAAATATTTATACAATATTTTTTAAAATAATTTTCCCTTGAAATTTTAGTTTCACTTTCGTAAAATTATGAAAAGATAGTTAAAAATTGGATGAAGAATTTGGGTGTTCATTTATTTACAAAAGAAAATTTTTGGAATTTGAATTGTTGAAAGAATTCCTTCGTTGCAACCTTCCCACAGTTCGAGAGGAAAAACATTAATGAGAGTTTTTACCTCTTTTGTGTGCGTGAAAGTCGCTTTTCTCAGCAAAAAAAGTATACGGGATTTTCTCTATAGAGAAGAATTACTGCAATTTGTGCTTCAAAAGGATTTATCATTTCTTTATGATAAACGTAAAACATTTGGTAACTTATTCTACTCCTTCACCTTTTTTAAGGGTGCGGGGTAAAGTTGGCTTGAGTGCGGGGTAAAGACTACTGTGGTATGGGGTAAAGTTGGCTAAGGTTCGAGGTAAAGTTGGCTAGGATGTTAGGTAAAATATTGTCGGCTCGGGTAAAAGTGAAAGTCGGCTATGGTAGGGGCTTAGTCGGCTAGGGTTGAGTATAAAGTCAAAAGACCGGTGTAAAGCCGGTTAGTATACGAGGGAAATTCGGTTAAGGTATGCATTAAAATCATCTTAGGGATAGTATAAACTCAAGTAGGGTAGGGGGTAAAGTTAAGTAGGGCACGGGGTTATGTCGGCATGGATAATGGGTAAAGTCGTATAGCGTACTCGGTAAAGTCGGGAATAGTACGGGGTAAAGTCATTTAGGGTACGGGGTAAAGACAGTTTCAGTACGGGATGAAGTTGGCTTAGGTACCGAGTACATTAGGTTAGGGTACGGGGTAAAGTCATCTGGGGTACAGGATAAAGTCAGCTATAATACGGATTAAACTCGGTTAGGGTGCGGGGTAAAGTTATTAAGGCTACGAAGTAAAGTCGGTTAGGTTACAGTGTAAATTTGGGTAGGACATGGGATAAGGTCGGATAGAGTAAGAAATGTATTCGGCTAGATTACAAATTAAAGTCGGCTAGGATAAGAGTAAAGTCGTCTAGGGTACAGGAGAAAGTTGAATAGGGAACAAAGTACAGTTATTTAGAGTATGGGGTAAAGAAGGTTAGGGTACCCAGAAAGTCATCTAGGGTGTGGGCCAAAGTAAATTAGGGGAAGGGGTAAAGTCAGTTAGATTATGGAATACTTTCGGCTTGGTTATGACGTAAAGTAGGGTAGGTTACGAAGTAAAGTCAGCTAAAGTGACGAGTAAATTCAACTATGGTATAAATTAAAATCGGCTAGGGTACAGGGAAATGTCTGCTAGGGTAAGGGGCAATATTAATTAGTGTACGGAGAAAAGTTATTTTGAGTAGGGGCAAAGTTCGTTAAGGTAACAGATAAAATCGTCCTATAAAGGTAGGAAGGTTGGATGGAGAAAGGAGTAAAAGTAGTAAAGTGAATGGGGGAAAGGGTGGGATGTAAAGGGAGGGTTAACAAACTGTGAAGAGGGAAAGAAAGGGGGAGCAGATGAGAGAAAGTAAGTGATTGTAGGTTGGATATCTGGAAGAAGATAAGCAATGGAGTAGTTGCGAGAGGGCGAATGGAAATAATCGTTGGGATGATAAATTGATAAGAGGGGAGAGAGGACAATTAGTGTAAGGAAGAAAAAGAAATTTAGGTAAGATGCAGAAAAAAGGAGAAGAAGCCAAGTAGATGAGATGGAAGATATGAGAATATCAATTATGAAGAGGAGTAGGAAGTAGTAGTAGAAGAGAGGAAGTAAGTAATTGTAGGTTGGACATATGGAAGAAGAGAACCAGTAGAGTAGATGAGAGAGAAAGAATGGAAATCAGCAATAAAATGATGAATTGCGTTAAAGTCGAGGGAGGCTAATTACTGCTATACAGAAGGGGAGGGGAGGTAAGATGAATAGAGACGAAGGAGCAAAGGAATAGATGAGATGGGAGAGGAGAATGAGGATAAAGGTAATGAGTTTAAGAGAGTAAAGAGGCGGGAAAATAGAGGCACGGAAGTAAGAGAGAGAAGGTCAGATGGAGAGGGGAGAAAAATCAGTGTCGTATTTCAAAGGAGGTAAAGGGAAATGGGTCAGTGTACATGGATGGAAGGGAAATAAGGGGTCGGTATTATTAATAGTGAATAGTATAGGTGATAGGAGTGGGTAATATATAGGATCCTACTAATGATTAAATTGTATTTTCAAACGCGAAAAGAATAATTTAAATTATATTTTTTTGAAAAGGAAACGAAATTGGAAGACATGCTATAACCTTAATATCAATTTTAATTAAAATGAAATGTTTTCACATTTTTGATTAAATTTAGCGGAGCAGAAATAAGGATTCATAATGATTGTCCTTGTTATGAAACGGAACGCAAATCGTGGAAAATCAATGGAGAGTTATATGAAGGTATCAATCGGCCAACCCCTCGTGTCTCTTCAATCTACAATAGCTATGCTATCACGGTTCGAGAAGCATCTTCACAAGTCGAGAGATAACGACCTACCAAGTTTTTCAAGCGTGTTAAATCACGTGTAAAACTCATTCGTTTTATCACACCTCGTTTGAGTCTAAAAAAACTAATTTACACTGAACAATCTAAAAGTTAACATTTTTTTTTAATAAAAAAGATTTATGTTTATTGAAGGAAATTATATTTACAAGCATTTTAACAAATAAAAAGTGCAGACAGCAGGAATCAAACACGCAACCTTCAAGCTATTAAGCCTAAGCGCTACTACCTGAACTCCTGGTGGTTAGGTATGGCTGTTTAGGGGAAATTAAAAAACTGGTTAAAGAAAAGTCAGGGAAATATGGTGTATTTCGAAATTGGGATTTTCTGTAAACACTGAACAGTAAATGAATTCGAAAGTTATTCTTATTATCATTATTAATGGATTTATTATGATTAAATGTTTGATTTCTAAAAATATATATTTTTTTTTATAAATTCCCTTTTCAAGCGCAACATTCTTTTCAAGAAAAATCTCACAAGCTCTCAGAATATTTTTATTCTCAAACATATATCGTAATTCAGGGAATTTGAGTGCTCACGCTGCATCAGATTCCAGCGCAGTGTACATAATGTAAAGAAGCATCACTATGCAAACATATGCTAATTTTCTTCCCTGTTTGGCTGCTTCAACCCAGTCGATATTGTAGTTGCCAACCATGCTTGAACTCGGCAAGAAAGTTTATTCATTTTCCTCAAGGCCCTCTTCTCAAATTACTTTTTTCCTTGTATAAATTTTCCTCTTGAAAAGAGCTAATTACGGATCTCTGATGATTCTTATTTAAATCTTTTACAAAAATCAAAATAGGTTTTTAAATCTTGAACAGCACAATCTTCATGGTGGCAATATAAGAAATTGAGGTTCTCTCTCTCTAAATACCTTCTCTTTCACTACTTCCTTGTATCATATCCTCTCTTATCTTATCATCTACTTACTCCTTCTATATTTTTCACCCCTCCCTTATTTTAATTTCCATCCTCTCTTAAAATGTTCATTATGAATTTTCACTTTCCCCCACTTTGAAGTTTTCCGTCACTTTCACCTGTGTGCTTTTCCTTTTTCACACGCACCACCTTCCCATACTTCCACATGCCACGCTACTTCCTCTCTTCATTTTTCTCCTACTTCCCATAATTTACCCACTTTTCCTCCTTTTAGCCTCCAACATATTTCCACACTATTCATCATCTAACCCTTACACTTGTTCTACTTTCCATCCCCACTCTTCTCCTTTCCTATCCTATTCGGTCCTCCCCTATCCGATCCTATCTCATCATGTCTTTTGTTACTTCTAATATTTTCACGCCATTCCTCCCCTAATTCTCTTATTTGTCCTATTTTCCATCCCCGAATTTTCTCCCATACTTCTACCTTCTCTTACTTTACCTCCTTCTCTCTCTTACCTGGTTTATTATTAATTCACACCCTTTTCCGACTTTTAAGTTGTCCGTTACTTTCACGTATCCACTTCCCATTTTCTACACCCCCCCTTCCCAAGCTTTGAAAATGCCACGCTACTTCTTCTCTTTACTCTTTCCCCACTTCTTCTAATTCCCCCATTTCTGCTTCCAATCCATCCCTAATATAATTCTACCCCATACCTCCCCTAATTATCCTATTTGTCCTACTTCGCCACTTCTCTTAATTCTCCTTCACAACTCTCCCTCTCCCTCTCCCCTCTCAATCACACCTTCCGAAAAATTTTATATAGCCGATGTCGAAAAATAACGCTTTTACAATTGTTATTTAAGTTTAAAAATGTAAAAGATAATTTTTTTTAAAATTTTTGTTAGCCGCTTTACCTTTTTATTGATATTTTCTCTACAAGATATAGAATTAGTGAATTTATATTCCCTTCACAGATTTTCATATCGTAATGAGATTCTTTCATTCAATTAATTGCTACAATGAAATTGATAAACAAAATAAATTTTTTTTGTATTCTTAAGCCTGTAAAAATGTTATATTTTAATTTCTTTGTGAAATTATTATGAAATAAAGTTCTTGCTACAACTGAGTATTGAAAGGTTACAGTTTTTATTTTTATAATTATAATTATAATTTAGTATATATCAAATAAATAATGAAATAATAATTTCTACTGAGAAGTTATGCAGCACTGTAAGATTCACTATGTGCACCCATTTAATGGATTTGTTTCTAATAATTGCAGATTGAAGTAAAAGAAAAAATTGACTGAATCAAAAATCCTTTCTCTAATGAATCTGCTTCTGATAATTGTTTCTCGCAATTAAAATTTTGTTAAGTGTCATCATAACCTGTTTCAATATTATTTTCGAGGCTGAAATAAATTATCCCACTAGAAACAAGTATTTTCTCTATCTATAATCGCTCACTTCATAAATTTTGTAATCATAATTGTTCATGACATTTATATAAAATTTTGTTAAGTGTTAAAACTTTCAAATGGATTATTATTTTTCGGGTAAGATATACGATTCCGCTGGAAAATAAATTTTGTACATCAAAGACGGCCTATTAAATGAATTTGTTTATTATAATTGTTTATAAAAATGGAAAATGTTATTAAGTGCCGATACATTGAGTTAAGTGATTGTTTTTGATGATAGGATAAAAGATTGCGCTGACAAGATGAATTTTTATATCCAAAGGGGCTTATTGAATGAATTTGTTTATAATAATTGGTTATTACCATTTATTTTATATATTTTTTATAATCTAAAGCGCTAATTTAATAAATGTATTGATGGTTATCGTTTATAACAATTGGACATGTTTATAAGTTTCAATATATATCTTTAAAGTATTATTATTGAGGTTATAATCGATTTTCAGGAAAAAACACATTTTATGAATCAGAAAGCGCCCATATAATGAGTTTTTATGTTCCTTTTATATTTATTTATTGAAATTGTTTATAACAATCAAAAATGTTTTTCTTGCAATATATTCAATTAAAATATTACTTTCGTGGGTAAAATAAACTATTCTGTTATAAAACGCCTTTCATTTATCTAAAAGTGCCTAATTAATTTGATTACCAAAATTTTGTATAACAACTAAAATACTGTTATTTTGATATATTTCCTTAAAATATAATTCTTGTGGATAAAGTTAACGACCCTAATAAAAAACTTTGTATGTATCGAAAAGCGCTGAAAAAAAAGAATTTTCTATATCCAAAAGTGCTTATGTAATGCAATTGTTTATGGTCCTTGTTTATAGCAATTTAAATATTGTTACTTACAAATACAACCACTGAAAGTATTATTTTTAAGAGTCAATGACTAATATTATAAGAAAAACGCATTTTATGTATCAAGAAGCACCTAATTAATTAATTTGCTTATCAGAGTTGTTTATAATAGAAGGAAATTATATTTAATGTAAATAAAACCGCTCAAATAATTTTTAATGTGAAAAAATGAAGGCTCAAAGAAACGGTTGCGCTGGCAACAAGAATTTTTTATATGTGAAAGCTCTATTTAATGAGTTTATTTATGATAATTGTTTATTACTATAAAAATTTTATTAATTGCTAGTGCATCTAGTCAAAGTGATATTTTTTAGATTCAAATAAATTATCTCTCTAAAAAAACCTGATTTCCTATGTAAAAATACGCTTACAATCGCTTTTAAATTAAATAAGTTAAATGGTTTGTTGCTGGTAATTGTTTGTAACAATATCAATACAATCTTTCCATTAGTTAATTTATAATGAATGAGGAAGCAAAAGAATAAATAGTATCCTTAAAAGTAGGGTAATTTAGTGTAGTGAATTCTGTTCTAAATTCTTATCCACTCGGCACATACTTGAATGGGTTTTATGACACTTGGAGGATAAGTGTATCGATTACTATTCCAGGAATGAAGCAAATTTTCGATAGCGGAATCGAGTCGTTAGATAAAGACTTCCGGAAAGTTACGAACAGTTTATGACAGTCTGTCGGAACTCAGTAACTTTCAGGTTGTCGGCTCGTCCAGTTCTAAAGGCGTCTTCGATCTCTCTAAATCTAGAATTTCCGACTGATAGTAACCGACCTCCTTGGCATATTTACGCAAGAGTATGCGCAGCTTCTCAATGTAAGCTTTGTGATCCGCCACTTTTCGTTCCAACTCGCTTTTCCGATTCTCCAGGGTCTTGAATTCCCTTTGTCTCTGATTTTCTACTGCCAGTGATTTGTTGTAGGATCTTGTCGAGTCAAATATAGTTATCAAACAAATGATCATTAGAACTCCGATCTGTAAATTAAAATTAATGACTTGTGAAGTTTAATTCAAAAAATTTAAATCATTTCTCCTCCTGCTCCTCCTCCTCCTGCTTCTCTTCCTCCTCCTTATCCTCCTTCTCCTTCTCCTCCTACTTCCCCTCCTACTCCTCGACTTTCCCTTTTCCTTCCGCTCATCATCAATCAACTTTCCGTCTTTCATTTCGCTAACCCTAGACATACCCTTCTTGAATAGCATACCTCCTTTCCTTTGTCCCAGATATCGCTTTGACCTCCTGTCCTACACATTATATTTTCCATCACGTCTTCCCCTACTTACTCATTTCCTCTACATCATTCCTATTGCTTACCCTAATTATACAATTCCCATCAACTTACACTTTTCCTAACCCCTTCTGATTATCCCTCTTATTTCTTTATCCTTCCGTCCTTCCTTTTTATTCCCATCACCCCTTCTACTTATCATTTATTTTCGTCTCTTCAACCATTCGTCTCAACATGTTTATGCACTTTTCATTTTCTTACTCTATTCTTGTCTCTTTTTTTCATTTCTTTTATTCCTTTACCTACCTCTTCAAGCCCTTAACTTTCCTATCACCCCTTTTATTCGCCATTTGCTTTACTATTGCTTTTCTATCACCGTTTATACTCGTCATGCATTTTACTACCTTAACCCCTTGGTCTTAATCAATGTATACCTTTACCATCGGTTCACGCGCCTTGCCTTTCACTTAATCCTCCCATATGCAATGATACAAATAATTTCAAAACATCTGACGTCAGGTATTTTTAACTAGACACCCTTCAAGAAGTGATTTTCACTGACTTTTAAATAAAATTCCTTAGCTTTAAAAAAAAAGTAGTATAAAGTCGAATTATATAGAAAATCCTCTTCTTCAATTAAATATATTTTCATTTTTGCAATGTTGTTATGCAATATTTCAAAATTTCAAAACCTCCAAATTTGAACCATTACCCCTTGCGCTTATCATTTATTTTCCTCTCTTTAACACTTCTTCTCAACATGTTCATTATCTTTCCATTATCTAGCCCTTTTTCCCTAATCCTCAGATTCTTTTTTGTTGTTAAAGATTAATTTAAATTTTGCTTTATTCCGCATATAATTTCCTAAATTTCAATCCATTGCAATATATTTAAGAATTGTGGATTTAAAGAGATTTTCAAAAAATGAACTTTAAATTTTTGTTTTCAAAAACAGTTGCACTGAATTATTTATCTAAATATTTTCCCAAAATTTTGAGTTAAACTGAGTTTACGTTTCACAAGAAGTGAATCAGTATAAGGTTTAAATATTTTTTAATTTAATTTTTAAAAGTAAAATAAAACTTGCAGGAATAGAAGCTTTTATGATTGATGTAACGTCAGTAATACGGACTGCCCTTGTTATTGATTCGTTATTCAGTATTTTTGAAAAAAATATTGTCTCACAATCAATTCCTTTAGATCAATACTGAGTGTAAAGATTAATTGACATTTTAAATGCAAAAAATTTTTCTTTTCGTATAAAGAACATGATAATAATAGGCATTCATTCAAATTTAAATTCAGGATTATTAAACAATTTTAAATAGATTAGTATTCAACATTATAAAGTGAACGTTTTAATCAAATGGTGATATTATAAACATTTAATAAAAATATGTTTTGATGAAAAGAGATTTTGTAGCATATTAAAATGTTATTGAAGTGTTTCAAATTTCCACCAAGCCTTACCCATCCCTACTCTCCCTACATTTTACTACTTCCCCTCATTACATTTTAAATTTTACTTTCCCCTCGCTTCATTAAATTCTCCCTCATTTAGTTTCCCCTCTTCTCGCTTTCTTAGCCAAAACTCCCCTTCTCTTAACTTCCAATCCCACATTTCCCCTCACACCCTGTACTTTCCGCTCTTTAATTCTCTGCACTCTACTTCTTTGCCTTACCTGATTATCCCTCACTTTCCCACTCTCCAGTTCCAATAATCTCATATGCTTTAGGGCCCGTACTACCAATGTCCTCATTTACCCTCACATTCCCTACTTTTTATCCTATATTTTCCTCATATTTCCTCTAATTCTCCATATCTTCATTCAATCCCCTCACTTTCCTAGTACCCTTCTCTAGTACCCCTTAGTTTCCTGTACATCATTTTCCCTCACTCCTTTGATGCCCCACACTCTTCAGCCCTAATTTTACTATCCCAATTTTCCTGCATTCTTCTTTTAACCCTGCCCTAATTCCTTATTATTTCCCGTACTTCCCCTACTCTCTTGAATCATTTCCCCTCCCTTTGCCTACCATACCTCCCCTAATTTTCTATCACTTCGCCTCTATCATTTCCCTTCACTCTCCTTATTTCCCTTTACTCCGTTACTCGCCCTACGCTATTGACCCTTAATTTCTTTCATTTATTTCTTCTCACTCCCTTGCTCCCCAACTTCTTTTTCCTACTAGTTTTTCTGAAATCCCCCTGAATTTTCCTTACTCCTTTATAATTTCCCTTCATTTCCTCGATTTCCCTTACTTCCCCTTACTTCACTAGCAAATGCCCTCTCTACAACCCTACATCCCATCTAATCATTTCCTCTCAGTTTTCCTTCAACGTCTATCCTTATTAACCATTACGTCCCCTACCTAATCTTATTTTCTTTTATTTTCTGTTCATCACCTTATTTTTCCTTACTCTGCTCCTACTTCTCTTTTCTTCCTCCTAATTTCCCTTCTTTTATTTCGACGTAATCCCCTGGAAACCTATCCCTTTTTCCCCTTAAATTTTTTTTCTTATTTTATCTGACTTTTTACCCTGACTTTATTCTTATTTTTCCTTGATTCCTGTAATTCTCCTACTTCCCATCAAACAATTTAACCTGACATTACCTACAACTGTTCTTCTTTATTTTCTTTAGTTCCTTATTTCCCCTATTTCTTCTACTTTTCTTACTTTCCCTCATATTATTTTATCTTAATTTCATTAACACCCCTTCCAACATTTTTCATCACTTCTTCCATTTTCCCACCATGAATTTCATCTCACTTTCTCTAATTTCTATCATTCCCCCTCACCCCTTACTACTTCACCGCTATTATCCCACTTTCCTTTCTACTGCTCCCTTCTTTCTAATACTTCCCCTCATTCCCAAATTTCCTCTTTGCACGCATTTTCCTTCCTTTATTTCTCCTAAATTGTCTTCTCTCCCACTCCCTTTACCTTCTAGTTTCCGCACCCTCTTTTCCTATAAGGTTTCTTAGTAACCCTTTATTCAATGCGCCTCAATTCCTACTTCCTACTCATTAACTACAATTCCTACTCAATCTCCTACTTCTCCCAACTTCATTCCCGTAATTTCTCATAGCTATCCTTACTACCCCGCCACACATTTTTCATTATTTCTTATACTCACCCTTTAATAATTTCTCCTCACTTCCCTACTGGCCTTTTCCTCCCCCTAATTTCCTATCGCTCCCCTAAAACCCCATCCCTATTTCTCCCAAATTTCACTACCCTCATTTACCCTTACGTCTCAATTTAACATCAATTATTTACCTTCCCCTCATTTTTCCCAACCACTACTTTAAGACGTTTTGAAAGTAGATAAATCCGAATCAAGAGTCTTTTTGACTTCATCTTATGAGGAATAAGGTCAAGTGAAGGTCAAAATGAGAAGAAAATTATTGAATTGGCATGGATCACCACTTCAAAAAGTTTTTGGGGCCACTAAATCCGAATTTTCTCTAATTCCATAGTTTTTTCAATTTTGACTTTAGAATGACTCTCATAACGACCTGATAGTGTAAAAATGACTTCGGATTTGGATTCAGTGATCTCAAAAACGACTGAGACTAGAGATTTTCTCCGAATTACTGATTTTCTTCATTTTGACATTTAATTGATTTTCACCTGCCCTGATGAGGTCGAAATGACCTCGGATTCGGATTCAGCGACCTCAAAAATTACATGTAATGTAATAATGTATTACTCTGATAATTTGCGATATTCGTGTACAAAATTAAACAAAAGTGAATGACGAAGTTCAACAAAATTTTATTGTAAGTACCAAATTATATATTCAAAGAAACTCTCTTTACCTCGATCATCCCCTGAGTTCCAATCTCCTCTGCAGCTAAATCATTCAATGGTTGAAATTGCATTTTGGATTTCTTTACTATATTGTTATCAAAAAGTAACTTTGTGCGAAATTCACACCAATGATAGAAACGTCCTGGTAATATTAAAAAATATTTTCTAAAGAAAGGATGAACTTTTGCGTATTTAACGATTTTTCTGGATAGTGGCGTGGTTAATTGTCTGCATAATTGTGTCACCAGAGATATAACCGGAAGTCTCATTTTTTTTCAGATTTAATTCACGTATTTATGTTTTTAAAACCCAGATGGCCCTAATATTTAAAAGAGAATTTAACCTCATACTTTGACATGTTGTCGAAAATCGTCCTATTGTTATAAATGTTGCCAACCATTAAAAAATTCACGTTTCTAGTTTATAACTTTTAAAAGGTTTTTTAACTCGATTAATTATCAACCCTTCGTTCTATTTGCGCACGAATGTCAATTATTGAGTAAACCTAAATTGAGTTTTTTCGTGAAAATAGGTTGGACGCAGGTTGGGGAAAACCTGAAAATCACGGGAAAGTTAGGGAATTTTATTTTTCAAGCAAATCTCAGGGATTTTTTAATGATATTGTAAAGTTTAGGGAATTTCTATAATTCTCATGAAAAATTAGTCTTGTATTTTTCTCTCTATTTCTTCTTCTTTGAAGTTGCTCCTCCGTAAACATTTTTTTTGTCATAAATTGTAATATTTGATTGCATATTTAACAATATTATTTAAAAGTTATCCTTTTTTGGTTCAAATATTGAAATTATTCTTCATCGAAAATTTAACTACCGTTTTTTAAATATTTTTTTCTATTTAAAATTAAAATCGCTTTTATTTGAATATCTATTACTAAATTAATTGTTGTGAATTATTCCTTTTCAATTGGTTTAAGATTTTTTTTTAATTAATTATTTTAAGTGGGAATGTAACTTATATTTTTGGCAATACATCGGCCTCTTTTAGTTAAAAAATCACCTTTTTGGTGAAAATTTAATTTTTGCGTCTTCAACTTTCAAAAATGGAAAAATAAAGATAACAAGTTTTTAATTAACTTTTCTTTTCTTAGAAGAAAAATTGTTTGATTTTCAGCAAATTCGATTTAATTTATTTTAATTTTTTTTCCTTTTTCTTCATTTTATTTGTTTAAGCCGATTCAAGGTTCGTTGGAGAGTTATCGTAACTCGCTTTTTTTTCTCTTTTTATCCACTTTATCATGAAAGATAATCTTAGGCGATACAAAAATAACACACCTAGAAAATTGAAATCGAAATCCTGTTTTCGTCTCTTAACAAAAAGAAAACTCGCAGGGCCTGCAGGGTATCTTTTAGGGGAAAAATGGACAAAAAAAATGATTTAATTCAGTTAAATTTGTTTTTTTACTTAATAATCAATTCTGAAATTTAAATGGGGTCTCTAGATTTGTATTTCCTAACACTAAAAATAGAAACAATTAAAAAATTCATTGTAAACCGCATTCCTAAATACTGTAGGTTAACAAAATTCTGGTAGAAAAATATATTTCTTTTTTTGAAATTTAACTATATAGTTGAAAACTTCTTTTTTTTTGTTTAAAAATTTATTTTATGTATTTTCAATTCCCTATTACATTTTTAGAAGAAGATTAATCTTCTAGGTTATTTTTTTATTATTTCGAAATTCAACTGAAAGGTTAAAATTAAAACTACTTTGTTAAAAATGAAAAAATTTGGTTAAAAAGTCAAATGTTTGCTTGAAACTAAAAACGAAAATTTGGTTAAAAATTCTTCATATTTAGTTCAAAACTAATTTAATTTGTAAAAAATTTGAAAAATCCGTAATGAAAGTGGTTTTTTAAATGAAGATTCTTAATTTTAACTGATAATTCTTCACTTTAGTTTAAAAATTAACCATTCCGTTTTTGGTACAAAATTTCTCTTTCTTAACTAAAAATATAACTATTCCATTTTCGATTGCAAAATTACCTTTTTCTTCCAAAAATTCAACTACCTGATTGAAAATGAATGCATTTTATTCAAAGTTTCTTCTTATTTGTAGAAGATTAATCTTCTTGTTTAAAAAATCATCTTTTTTGGGATAAAAATTAGTTTTTTTTTGTTAACTAAAGATTAAAATATTCACTTCAGTTTGAAATTCATGTCCTTGGCTAAGAATTCACCCATGAAGTCCAATTTTTTCACAAAAATGTAGTTTTCTTAATTGAAATATGATTTTATTTTTGTTTGACAGCGTATCTTTTTATATGAAAATTTAATTATTTGGCTAAAAAATGATTTTTTAGTTGAATATTTAAATAACTTTATAGAAAATTAAAGTAATTGTGTCAAAAATTCACGTTTCTTGTTAAAAATTAATATTTTTTTGTTTAAAATTGAACTAATGGGTTGAAAGTTAAAGGACTTGTATAAAAACTTATTTTGTAAGTAGAATTGCATCACTCTAGTTGAAAATTATTCTGTTTAGTTGGAAATTGACATGTTTAATTAAATTTTCTGTTAAAAATAAATTTTTTAATTTGATAATGTAGCTATTCAAATTTAGGTAGGAAATTTTTTTTTATTTGAACATTCAACATTTTGGTTATATTAATCTAACTAGTTAAGAATTAAAAAGTTTTGTTATAAAGTATCTTTTATTTGCAAATTCATAAATTTTTTGAAAATTTGTTTTTTTGTGCAAAATTATTATTTTTTCAAAATTAGAAATGTACCTATTTCGTTTTTAGTTAAAAATTCATCTTTTTTAGTCAAAACTGCAACTGTTTACTTGAATTTATTCGATTAAAACATTTATGGATACAAAAAATAATCTTTTTGATTAAAAATTCATGTTTTTAGTTGAAAATTCAACTGGTTAGTTAAAAATTAATCTAAGTTGTGGAGAATCATTCAGTTTTATAAAAAATTTGTTTAGTTTTCCATACAAATAGAATTTTTTAGATTGAAAATGTAACTATTTCGTATTTGGTTAAAAACTGTTTTTGTTTTTTTCAGTTGACAATTTAAACATTTAGTTAAAAATTAATCTAAATTGTTAAAAACTAGTAATTTTTATGAAAATTGGACATTTTTCTTTGAATTCAGATATTTTTTATTATAGTTTAGAAATTTTTTGGCGGAAGAATAATAATTTTCGTAAAAATTTTATCTCATTGGTTGAAATATTAACTATTTGATGGCAAATTTTGTGTGTGTTTTTTTAAAAGATTATTTTAGGCGAAGTAACCTATCCTAACTTTATTTAATCCAGCGTAATTGTAACTCTGAATTGCGCAAGTTCTAGCACCCGTGAATGATAAAAATTAAAAAAAAAATATTGATGTAATTAGTCAAAGTAGGCACCTTCTGTCCACAAAAAAACGACTTTGTATACTTCCCCCTCTCCTCACTATCCCTAAGTTCTCATTATTTTCCCCAGTTCAGCTTATTACGCTCTCCTCACTTCCTCTAACTCACCCACCCCTCACTTCCCCCACCCTTACATTCACCAACTTCCCCTTTCCCTTAATTCATATACTTAAATCCCTTCATTTTTCTTTACTTTACCTGCTGCCGCTCTCAGAATTTCCCCCAATTCCTTCATTTACTTCGCATAATATTTCATGAAGCATTTTCCCTCCCCTTGTGAGGACTCAAGAGTTAAGAGGTAGGAGTTAGGAGATATGTTTAATGAGTTAGGAGTTGAGAGATGGAAGGTATGAGTTAGAAGTTAGAACGCGTGGGTGAGGAGTTATAAGTTAGGAGTTAGAAGGTATGAGTTAGAAAGTATGATTTAGAAGATATGAGTTATAAGGTATTAATAAAGAGTTAGGACTCAGAAGGTTTGAGGCAGTAGGTATGAGCTAGAAGTTAAGAGGTATAATTAAAGAGGAAAGAGCAAGCAGTCCGGAGTTAAGAGTTAGGAGCCACAACTTAGGAGGTGTATTATAGCATGTTGATTTATAAGGGTATGAATAAGAAATTTTGCTCATAATATTTCACACGTTTTCCCGCTGTTTGAATAAAGACGAGAATAAAATTGTATTGAAACCAACAGAGATACAACAATTGAAAGGAAAAAAAACGTGTGTTTGAGTAATGAGTTATGAGTAAAGAGTTAGGAGATATGAGCTAGCAATCAAAGGTTAAGATTAAGGAGTCAGAAGTTGGGAGGTATGGGCGATGAGTTAGGATTAAGGAGTTAGGAGGTATGAGTTAGGAGGTATGGGGTAGGAGGTATGCGTTAGGAGATATGATTTTAGGATATGTGAGTTAGGTGTTAGGAGTTATGAGTTATGAGGTTGGAGGTGTGATTTAGGAGTTAGCAGGTGTGAGTTATGAGGTTGGAGGTGTGATTTAGGAGTTAGGAGGTATGCGTTAGATATTAAGAGTTAGGAGTTAGGAGCCCCGCTTGCTTGCCCTACAAAGCCCTAAAAACAACGATTTTCAAACCAAAAGTTCAACAGTATTGGTTCACTATCACCCACTATTCGCAAACGCGTATCTGACTGTTTCCAGTTAAACGGACTAACGAAAGCCAATCGCTTTGTATACCTTTTGGATGATAACACTGACGCAATTTAAGTTTGAATTGAATCGTACATCCGGTCTCTAAATTGAAAGATCGAACTTTTTACAACTTTCTGCAAAGTGAATTGATATCATAAAAACCTTAGTGAAATACCCTTTGAGCTTTGATTACTAAATCTCTTTTACTTTTATGATTGAGAAACTGACTCGATTCTTTAATTCCAAAGGTGAAATACCACCCTTAACCTCATTTCATATGAAAATTATAAGATAAAGTAAGCCACTGAATTACTAATAAGGAAGTTGCATTTTTCTTCAGGACGCTATTTTCACTGATTTTTCGCTGT
The DNA here is from genome assembly GCF_010883055.1 of Belonocnema kinseyi. NCBI lineage: Eukaryota > Metazoa > Arthropoda > Insecta > Hymenoptera > Cynipidae > Belonocnema > Belonocnema kinseyi. The sequence goes on from NC_046666.1 coordinate 28,825,766, forward strand.
CTTCCCCTTTTTAAGAATTCTTATTTTTTCCCCTGTTTTCAAAAAATTCCCCTTTTTCTGTTTTTTTTTAAAATCTTAAATTGAAACTGAATTTATTAAACACTATAAGAAATTTTAACTTTTTTAAAAGTTTCTTGGTTAAAAAGTTTACCCTTATTACCCTTATATTTTTGGTTCGAAATTCATCCCGTCTGGTTAAAAATGTACTATTTAGTTGAAAATTAAATTTTTTTTTTTAAATTTGTTTCGTTTTTGGTTGAAAATTAATTTTGTTCAAACTAATAATTTATTTTTCTTAGTGAAGATTCATCATTTAGGTTTAAACTTTATTTTTTGGAATGCAAATTTGAATTTAAAAATGAATTTTTTTATTGAAGATTCAACTATTTTCTTGAAACTTCGTAGTTTTTTGGTTGAATTCAACTTTTTTGTTTAAATTAAAGTCTTTCTTTATTGTTAAAATACTAAATCTGACATATGTCGTTGAGAAATATAAAAAAATCAACTACATCGTTTAAAGTTGAACTACTTGGTAAAAAAAAATAATTTTGTAGAATTAAAGATTTGTTATTTCAGTTGAAAATTCATTTTTTACGTTTAAAAATTCAGCTGTTTTGTGAAAAATTCTTTGTTTTGTTCTAAAAATTAAATGATTTGGTATGAAATTAAACTAATTTGCTTAATATTTATATATTTTGTTGAAAATTCGTTCACTTGGGTAGAAGACTAATGTTTTTTATTAGAAATTTATCATTTGTGTTTAAGGCTCAACTATTTTGTTCAAATTTCCCTATTTTTTAGAAAAATTAAACTGATTCGAAATTTGTTTTTTGGTTCAAACTTAAGCTTTTTAACCAGAAAACTCAACGGTTGCATTTTTGGTTTAAAAGTTATCTTTTTGAATTATAAATTAAATTATTTCAAGAAGAATTCACCTCTTTGGTGGAAAATTCATCTTTTTTAGGTAAATATTCAATTATTTTATTTAGGGTTCATCATTTTAGATGAAAATTTACCTTTTTGGTTTAAAATGTAACCATTGCAGCTTAATATTCATCATTTTAGTAAAAAACCTATCTTTCTTAGCAGACAACTGGACTATTTAGTTGAACATTTGCTTCTGTTTTTAGGTTAAATATTAATTTTTCAACTCTTTTGTCAAAAATATATTTTTTTGCTCAAATATTCAGAAATTGAAAATTCATGTCTTTACTTTTTTAATTAAAATTTAATTAATGTAGTTGATTATTCCATAATTTCATTTTCAAATTCATCTCTTGGACTGAATATTGATTTCGTAAACTTAAAATTCAAGTATTCAATTTTAGGTTGAAAATTTATCTTGTTCAGTTAAAGATCCATACACTTTGTTAAAAAGTTTAGTTCCTTCAGCAGAACAACACAACTACTCAGTCGTCGCAACTGATTCCGAAATTTCTGGTGAAACACGGCCTTACAAACATTCGATAATTTTTTCTGACACTTATTTTTTGGGGGTCTGATTTCAGGCGTTTAACTTTATGCAATTCAATGTTGTATAATAATTTGATGTAGGTTCCTTTTGACTAAAAAATAGAGCTTCTAAAGTGTAGTTTAATTTCTGACTTACAATGAGTTCAGCTTTTTCTGTGTTTCTAAAATAAAAAAAAATCAGAAAGAAAAGAAATCTTATAAAATTTTCCAAAATTTTTTAGCAAGAAGTTTTGAAGCAATTACGTAACGCAATAAGAAGGAAACGGCCTGATTTGTGGAGAAGTACAAACTGGTTCCTTCACAATGGAAATACACCTATGCAGGCATCGCAGCTTACTCAAAATTTTCTGGAGAAAGGCAGCCTCATACCATCTAGGTTACTTCTGTTGCGGCTTATTTATCTATTCCTCATGTCCGTCGTTCAGATTCATGAAATTCACTTTTGCTTAAGAACTAAATTTTGATCCTTTTTGAGTAATAAAGGTTGCTTCTTAATTGTGTGTCAATATTCGAATCAATATAAGCCCACCTTTATTCTATGTGTCCTAGAAAAACAGAGAGGAGAACAATCTTGCAAGATTTTTCAAAGCCGCAGCTTATTCAGCAATTTCTGGCGAAACACGGAAAGTGAGAGGTTCGCTAGAAAAACGCTTTAGTTTTCAAAGGGGAGTACTTTGAAGGGGGTCGCGTCAAAATTGAGCTCCAAGAAACCTAAAAAAACAATGGAATGGGCAGGAAATGTCCAGTTTTAAGAAGACACCCTGTATATTATATGATTGACAAGTGAAATAAATGAATGCATTGGAAGATTTTGAAGAGAGGGAGGATATCTGTCATGTTGATACGGAAGTGACTTTTTCTGTCCTTTTCTGCCTCTGATATGACCATGGAGAGGAAAATGCTCCTATTTATAACCCATTACCAGAGAGTGAAGTTTAATCAGGCTTGTTGAAAACCCTCCCCTTTCCAGTTCCTATTTATTGCTGCGCATTGATCAATACATTAAATGCCACTGTCCAGCATCGCAATGCTCACCTCAGGATAGTCTATCTTATTCAAGAAGTTGTAATAAATACTCTTACTGAAAGATACTAATAATTTATTGAAATTCAAACTTCGTTCATTTGCTCCAGTTTTAACAATAAAAAATAATGAAAATTCTTATTTGCCGAAAAAATTGTTAAAGAATTGAGAAATTAAGAAAAAATATTCTCGATCCTCCGTAGCTTAGTGGTAAGAGCACTTGACCGGGAACCAGTTTATGTGGGTTCGATTCCCACCAGAGCTAATAAAAAAATGATTTTTTTTTATTAGTAAACATTTATAATATATTTTATTGTAAAAGAATATAATAAACTATCTAAATTAAAAATCTTCAATATTTCTTTACACTTTTTTATGCACCTTTAACTACTAATAAATAGGTAATTGTTTATTTTGATGACTTTTCCTAATTTTAAAATAAATGGATTGAAATATTTTTTAACACTTTATTTATAGCCCAAAAGTAAAATATCGGAAGAGACCAACCACAATTTGTATTTTTGTTTGTGAGTCGATCCAAGATTTAATTATTAATACGTATAAATAGATTTAAATTATACTAATACTTTTCAATAATTGTTGTGAGGCTCGAATTATTTCAATAACTTAAACTAATTGTTGATTAACTTTAATATGAACATTTTTATTTTTCATTTTATTTTCACACTAAAATTATACTTTGTTAAATAAATTAGTTTCATTAATAAATTAGAAATGTTAATAATATTTTTATTTATTCGACATTTTAACTTTTCAAGCTTAAAAATGGATGTTCTGGCACATCCTTCTCCCTTTTCCGCTTGAAAAATTCCCGATAATTGTTATTGTTTATATTTTTCTAAAAAAATACTTAGTAAATAAAAAAAATTCTTAATGACTTTCATTAATTGTTGATTATTTAAAAAATTTAAAGTTTTATTCTTTAAAAATATTAGATGAATTTGTGTTTATTCGTGAATTAGGAATGTTTATACATTAAAAAAAAAATTATTTCTTAAGCTTAGAAACGAGAAGGGGAATGTTCTACCACACCTTATAGTTTTTTCATCTGAAAAGATTAACAATAAAATTTTTATAATTTTTATAATTTTGTAAGAAGACACAATAATAATTTAAAAATATTTTTTTCTAGTTCGAAAAATAACAATAATTGATATTTTTGGCAATTTCATGTGTTCTTTTTAACTGACCTTGAAAATGTGATTCGTGAATATTTTAAAAGTTATATTCGTAATCAGCACCTAGAAATATGTTAACAAGAATTTATTGTTTAAAATTTTGAAAATATGAAAAAACTAGTTGTAAATGATAACATTCCTAACATTTTATGAAATTTAAACAATATGCTCTAAAAAAATCGTATTCCCAAAGAGATCTAATAATTAATAATCATTTATTATTGGATTATTAATTTTACATCCTTATTTCACTTAGAAAATTTAGTGATTGTAGTCAATTGATTTCAAATCTCCCTCTCCAACTCTGAATGCCCCTCTCACCACACTTTTTTTATCCTACTCTATCCTGTGCAATATGATCTTATCTGATTCTACCATATTGTGCCCATCCTTCCCTCACTTCCGCTCACCCTACCACCTCCTAGACTCCCCCACTTTTTTCTTCTTCTCTCCCCACTTCCCATCTTCACCATACTTTCCCTCCCATTATTACCTACCTCACCGCATCCCTTCAATACTTCCTCCACTTCTCCTACATCCCCTTCCCTCTCTGATTTCCGCTTCTTATTATCTTCCATTAATTTCACTTCTTTCATCTTCTACTTCACCTCCCAGGAAAAAGAGAAAGATGGATGAACACGGGGGGGGGGGGTGGACAAATTGTCCACATCTTCCCCTTATATCATCTCCCACTTTCTATTTACACCCTACCCCCTCGTTTTTCGCCTAATCCCTCCGGTATCTCTTCCACTTCTCTTGATTCCCCTCCTCTCTATGATTTCAACATCTTATTTCCTCTCCAATACTCCCACTCATCTTCACCCTTACCCCTCACGCCCCTCTTGCATTAAAAGGAAAGTTTGACGGATGAACATACATTGAAAAAAATTGTTTTTTTGCGAAAAATGAGTCAAGATTTTTTATTTTCAACTTAGTTAATATCGTGAAAAAGGTATTTATTTCTTGACAAATTATGAAGTTTTAAATTTGTTTATACAATTGTTTATAACATGAACAGTTATCGTTTACGGATAAAGTATCGCGAAGTAATGAATTTTTAGTTTGTAATTTTAAACTCATCACCTTCAAAAAACAAGAGGCAATAAAAATGTTGTCTATTCATATCGAATAAATCAAAACAATTTTAATTATTATATGAAGTACTTAAGTAACGAAAATGTGATTTCTTGTTGCAGGTCAAGCAAAACCTGGAAATCAATGAAAAAACCCGAAATTTTATTAGTCAATGAAACTCAGGGAAATTTCAGAAATTTTGTAAAAAAAATTATAGAAGTGAGGGAATTTTTATGAGGGAAAATGTATATAAGTATCAGGGATAATAAATTAAAACCACAGTGTAATATTGGGGCCACACGGCTTAAGTGAAAGTTTGGTGGATTAAATTTTAAAATTTTTCGTGATGAATCATCCTGAGTTTTGAGGAGATTGCATAGTAACGAAGAACACAGAGAGAGAGAAAGAGAGAGAGAGAGAGAGAGAGAGAGAGAGAGAGAGAGAGAGAGAGAGAGAGAGAGGAGGGAGAGCATATACAGTCTTTGGTTAGAATGGCAGTGGTGGGGATATCGAAAAAGCGTCTCTAGAGCGATTGCGAAACGCTGCACAAAAAGAATACTCGATTACAGAGATAAAATGTGGAAAGTATAGTTGTAAGAGAGAGACAGAGAGATAGAGAGAGAGAGAGAAGGGAGAGGCGGAGAGAGAAAGAGAGGCATGGATTTAAAAAGCTTATTTATTTAAATTTAAAATTGTTCTTTTCCTCTCATGAAAGATCCTTTGCTAGAAAGGTTACAAGATTAGGCTTCTTGTCTTTGAATATAAATGTCAAGGAAAAATAAAAAATTTGGCAAAGAAAAGTTAAGGAACTTAAAAATAAAGTTTGCATCTATCCTGATATAATATTATTGTTAATGACTTATTTACCTCGTATTTCTATTTTTTATGTTACCTCCTCCTGGCGATTATATGTATTTTTAGTAAAAATCTATTTTTTTTTAATGAAAATTTAGTTGGTTAACGATTCAAGTATTTGGTCTCAGAATTCGTCTCTTTTTAGTTTAAATATCTACTGTTAAAATATTTGTTGAGTATTCTCATCTTTTTTGTTTGGAAATTCAATTAATTGGTTGGTTTAACTGCTACGGTGAAAACTATTTTTCCCCATTAAAATTATTTTTAAATTGAAAATTCATTTTTTTACAACAAAAAAATTTATTTCCGAGTTGAAATTTTCAAAAATTAAAAAATTTGCATGACCTTTTTCATCTTTCTTGACTGAAAAACCATGATTTGATGAAAATCTTTTAGGTGAAAAATTAAACTATATACTCGTATTTAAAAATTAAACTATTTTCTTTAAGATGTATTTATGCAAAAAAATTTAATTTATTAGTTGCATTACATATAAATTATTACATTTTCAATTGAGAATTCATATAACATAACTAATAACATCTTTTCGATGAATCTTCGCCATGATAACTCTGTTATGATGCTTTGCGATTTAACAAGAATAAATAATTATTTTAACAAATTTCATAAAAAAGTGCAGTTTTAATTTTTTTCTGATAAATAGGCTTAATTTTCTACGGAAACTCTTAAAAATGTGTTTATCAACTTTTTGCTACCTTTCTTTGTAAATTTATAACAATTTTTGTATGCCGAACCGACTTATGTCTTTTCAATGACTATTTGCTATGATATTTTACGAATTGATAATACTTATTGATGATCCAAATAATTATCATAAAAAAACAAGTATCATAGCAAAGTGTTATTAGAAACACATTTGCAGGGGATTCCGTAAGAAAATTAAGCACATTCGTTAAAAAATAGCGAAAAGATAATTTTTATTATAAATATTGTTTGAATAATAAATATTTATTGTCAATTTAAAAAATCGCATGGCAAACAAGAATCGAAAAAATATTATTATTCGATTTTAAAAATTTTTTAAAATCGTTGATGACTCTTATGCATGTGCAAGGAATCTTACCAAAATTTCCTTAGAAATACATTTTGAGTGGATTCCGTAAAAAAGTTGAGCGCATTAGTTTAAAAATAGCCAAAATATAAATTTTGTTTTCAATATTGTTTAAAAAAATTAATGCTTCTTGTAAATTGAAAATCTTACAAAATTTTCTACTCAATTTTCAATTAATTATAATTAAAGAAGGTTTCAATCAATGATATAGTGTTAATCCCGAAAAATTTTTATTTATATTTTATATCTTATAATTTATTTTAGTTTTTTTCATAATTACTAGAAATTATTTATAGATATTCGAAAGGTCTTAATCCAAGTAATATTACAGTTTAAAAATTGATCAGGAGTGAACTTTTCTCGATGTTATAAACTATTTAAAAAGTCTGATTTTAAATAAATTGTTGATTATACTGTTTTTTACTTTAATTACTTTTGTAATTAAATTTAATTAAACATGAAACTTTAACTTTCCTCTTAATTAAATAATTCTTGGATCTCTCTCCATGTCAATTCACGAATGCTCTGCAGCTCAAGAGATTACGTTAAAACTCAAGTATCGTTTGAGCTTAAACTGAAATGTTAAATATGTGAAGTGAACATACAGCTTAGTCGGGGACATAAAGTGTACCATACATATTATGCGATGAACCCAAGTTAGTAAATCCACAAACATGTCAAAAGATTAGTTTGGAAGTGTTATTTATTTTAATTTTTAAGTAAAATAATCTAAAAAAAAGGTTGTTTTTTATTATGCAAATTGAAAAAATAATAATAATAAAGAAATCTATTTACAACCTGTTAAAGAATATATAACTCAGAAAATTTATCGCACTATTCATCATTATATGAAATTTCAATTCTTTTTAATACTATTTTCATAACCATGAAGTTAGAAATTTGTTTCGGTAGTTCAGTATATTCTTTGAAAATTTGTATACCAATCTAACATTTATTTTAAAATTAATTTTTTGTTTAAATTTGTATTTGGTAACCTACTTTCCTATACACGTTAATCCTTTTCTATTTCTTTAGAAAAATAAATCACCTTTATCCATTTGAATATCAGTCTTGTCATCCCAGTCGTGATATTCAAGTCTATTAATGTCTTATCAAAGTCTATTGATGTCTATCATTTTCTATCCATTTGGAAACAAAAATTTTGATTATTTTTTTCAATCCCTACCTTTTTATTCACGAAAAGAATGTACTAATCTTTCTTAAATATAAATAAACTTTTTTTAATGAAACACAGTCTTGCTATCTAAGTCTATTTACACTTCAACCATGTATATTTTTTTCTATCCCTTAGGACATCTAAAATTTTGTTTTCATTTTCACCTCTCTCTCTTTCTATCCACGAAAATACTTTTCTATCCCTTCTACAATAAAATCAATTATATAACCACTATGTTTCTATCCACAAAAATTCTTTTTTATTCTTTCTGCAATTTAAATCACCTACATTTTTTCAGAATCCAGGTCTTTATATCTAAGTCTATTTGAATTTTGTCCACGTGCTTTCTTTTCTATTCCTTTGTAAATCTGAAACTCAGTTTTTATTTTCACATATCTTGTTTTTTGCACAAGAACATCCTATTCTAACCCTTCTATAATATGAATCACTCGTATTATTTTGAATGAATCCCAGTATTGTTATTGAAGTCTATTTATTTCTTATTCACGTCTATCTTTTTCCATCCCTTTGACAATGTGATATTCTGTTTAAGTTTCACACCACTAATTTTCTATCAAAAAAAATTATTTTTTATCCTTTCTGCAATATAAATCACTTATAGTTTTTCGAATACAAATCCTTATATTCAAGCCTATTCATGTTTTATCCACGTATATTATTTTGTATCTTTTTTAAATTTAAAACTGCGTTTTTATTTGTACATCCCTACTTTTCTTTCCACGAAAATCCTTTCCCTTTCCTTTCTGCAAAATAAACCACCCTTATTCTTTTCAATTCAAGTTTCCATATCGAAGTCTATATACACTTTATACACGTTTATTCCTTTCTATCCATTTGAAAACCTAAAATTATTTTTCTATTTTCAGATCTCTCTCTTTCCATCCATGAAAATCCTTTTTTATCCCTTCTAAAATATAAATCGCTTGTATTATTTTGAATAAATACCAGTTTTGTCATTGAAGTCTATTTATGTCTCATCCAAATCTATCCCTTTCCAACACTTGGGCAATCGGAAATTCTATTTTTAGTTTCAGATATCTCTCTTTCTATACATGAAAATCCTTTTCTATCTTGTTGACAATATTAATCACTCGCATTATTTTAAAAGAATCCCAGTCTTCTATCTAAGTCTATTTATGTTTTATCCACGTCTATCCTTTTCCATCCCTTTGGCAATCTAATATTCTGTTTTTAGGTTTACACCGCTATCTTTTTATTGAGAAAAATTCTTTTTCATCCTTTCTGCTACATAAATTACCTAGAGTTTTTTTTATATTCAAGTCCTTATATATAAGTCTTTTCACGTTTTATCCACATGTATTATTTTCTATCCTTTTTTAAATCTAAGACTCTGTTTTTATTTTCACACCCCTACTGTTCTTTCCACGAGAATCCTTTTCTCTCCTTTCTGCAATATAAACCACCCTTATTTTTTTAAATTCAAGTCTCCTTGTATGAGTCAATTTAAATTTTATGCACGTGTATTCTTCTCTATTCATTTGAAAAACTAACATTATGTTTTTTTTCACATATCTCCCTTTCTATCGACGAAAATTCTTTCTATCATTCCCAACACATAAATCACCTTTATTGTTTTGAATTCAAGTCTTCCTATCCAACTCTATTTACGTTATATCCACGTGTATTGTTTTCTATCCTTTTGGCAATCTTAAATTCTTTTATTCTTTTTATAGCTATCTCTTTCTATCCACAAAAATCTTTTTCTATCCCTTCTTCAATATAAATAATTTGTATTATTTTGAACGAATCCTAGTCTTGTTATCTATGTCAACTTATTTTTTTACATGCCTATCCCTTTCTATCTCTTAAGCAATCTGAAATTCTATTTTTAGTTTCAGATATCTCTCGTTCTATCCACGAAAATTCTTGTCTATTCCTTTTATAATATAAATTATACGTATTATTTTAACTGAATTCCAGTCTTGTTATTAGAGTCTATTTACGTCTTATTCACTTTTATCCCTATCCATCTCTTTGACAATCTGAGATTCTGTTTTTAGTTTCACACCATTTTATTTCTATTCACGAAATTTGTTTCCTATTATCCCCGCAATATAAGTTACCCTTTTTCTTTTAAATTGAACTCTTTCTATCCAAATCTATTCAAATCATAACATAATCAATCAATTTAGAGATAACAATTTTAGCTTATGTCTTACAATGCTTATTTTTCTATCCACGAAAATCCTTTCCTTTCCTAATATGACTTACTTTTGTTATTTTATATTCAGGTTATCCTATCCAAGTCTAATTGTGTCCTATACTCGTCTATCCTTTAATATCCGTTTGAAAACCAAAAATTCTTTATATATTTTTTAATTCCTAAATTTCTTGTCTTCAAAAATCCTTTCCTGTGCCTACTACAATTAAAATCACCGTTATCCATATAAATTCTTTCTTGATATCTAAGTCTATTTTAGTCTTTCTAGGTCTATTTATGTCTTATCCAATTTTGATGCTTTTCTATACATTTCGAAATCTAAAATTAAGTTTTTATTCTTTAATTCCTATTTTTGTATCCAAAAAATTCTTTTTAATCCTTTCCGCAATTTAAATCACTCTTATTCTCTTAAAACAAAGCCTTATTACATCTTATCCATATATATCCTTTTCTATCAAATTGTAAATCTGAAATTGTGTTTTTATTTTTAAATGTGGACATTTCTATCTACGATCATTCTTTTCTATCACTTCTAAACATTAAACACCCTTTATCACTTTGAATTCCTGTTGTAATATCTAAGTCTATCTATGCCAATACTTTTCATATAATTTAAATCTATTCTCCTATATTTTAATATATCCGCATAGAGATCTAAAAACCTGCTTTTCCAAATCTCTATCCTTCTATTCACGGAAATCATTTTCTACCTTTTTTGCTATATAAATTACCTTTATCCATTTGAATCCCTGTCTTTATAACCAAGTCTATTCATGTCTATCCTTTTATATCCGTTTAGCCATCTAAAATCCTGCTTATCTTTTTTAAATCCATATCTGTTTATCTACGAATATTATTTTCTGCCCCCTCTGTAATTTAAATTACCGTTACGCTTATGGATCCATGTTTTACCATCCCAGTCTATTCACGTATCATCCACGTTCATCCTTTTCAATCCAATTATAGAGCTAAAATTTTGCCTTTCTATTTCGATTCTCATTTTTCGATCCAAGAAAATTCTTTTGTATTATTTTTCAAATGTAAATTGACTTTATCCATTTATATTCCAGTTTTGTTATTGAAGTCTATTTACATCTAACCCATGTATATCTTTTTTCATCTCTTTGGCAATATGAAATTCAGTTATACTTTTCTAAACAGTGTATGTTTTTTGCACAAATTCTTTGCTATCTCTTCTATAACTTAAATCATTATTTTTATTGTGAAATTAAATCTTTCTATTCAAGTCTATTCCCGTCTATCCTCATTTATGCACTTAGGAATTAAAACTTTCATTTATTTTTTTCCAATCTCTATGTTTCTGTCCACAATAATCCTCTATTATATCTTCTCCATAAGAAATAGTCCTCGTCCTTTTGTATTCCAGTATTCTTATCCAAGCCTATTCACATCCATCTTAATCTATCCGTTAAGAAATCGAAACTTTTTATCTTTTGCAAACCCTATTCTTCTATCCTCAAAAATCGTTTCGTATTTGTTCTGTAATATAAATTACTCCCATCCTTTTTATTACAATCGAGTCTTGATGTCTAAGTCCAATTACGTCTCACCCGAATCTATCATTTTGCGACAGTTTGTAAATAAAAAATTACGAATATATTTACCAATCGCTATCATTCTATTCACCAAAAAAATCTTTTATCTGGTTTTCAATGTAAATAACGTTTATACATTTGCATCCTGGTCTTGCGACCCAAGTCTATCCTTTTTTATTTTTTTGTCAATATGAAATTCTGTTTTCGTTTTCCAATCTATATTTTTCTATTCACTTAAATCCTTGCCTATTCTTTCCGCAATGTAAACCGCCTTTTTCTTATGAATATAATTCTTTCTGTCCAAGTCTATTCAAGTTTCATCCGCGTATATCATTTTCTATCCATTTAGATATATAAAATTCCGATTATCTTTTCCAATTTCTAGCTTTCTGGCCGCGAATATACTTTTTATTCTTTTTTATCTCTTCTGCAATATAAATGGTCTTTATCTATTTATATCCCAGTCTTTCTAAGTCTATTTATGTTTTATCGACGTCTATCTTTTTCTATCCATTTAGATAGATAAACTTCTGTCTACCTTTTCTTATATTTATCTTTCGAGGCACCAATATCCTTTTTTCGATCTCTTCTGTAATATAAATCATCCTTATCTATTTGAATCGCAGTCTTTATGTTTAAGTTTATTTACGTTTTATCCATATTTATCCTTTTCTGTCCATTAGGTAATCCCATACTCTGTTTTTATTTTACAATCTCCATCTTTCTTTCCACGAAAATCTTTTTCTATCTTTTCCGTAATATAAATGACCCTTATTCTTTTGTACCCAAGTCTTCCTATCCAAGTCTATTTACGTCTTATCTGCGTCTGTTCTTTTCTATACATTTAGAAATCTAAAATTTTGTTTCTCTTTTCCGATCTCTATGTTTGTAACAATAACAATGCACAATGAAAAAAATGGTTTGCCTTTTTAATACTCAGGTTGTAATTTAAATTTACCGGCAATAAACATAAGCTGATAAATTTTTTTTATTAAAAATACCCTATTTCGTAGATTTTTTATTGAAAAAAGGATAAAAAAAAATAATTAAAAATGTGGCTTCTCAGGTTTGTTAAGAATTTATTGCAGCGCTAGGAGCAACACTTTTTCATTAGATAAATGAAATACTGGACCTATATAAAAACTGGGTCAATTTCTTTGCAGAAAAAAGCCCGTGGGAATATATTGAAAATTAATAGGTTATAGGATAAAGCATAGAAGACATAGTGTAGAGGATAGAGGATAAATCATAAAGGATAAAGGAAATAGAATAAAGGATGCAGGATACAGGTTAAAGAATGAAGGATAAAGGACAAAATATAAAATATACAGGATACAAAACTATGAATAAATGATAAAGGACAGATGATAAAGAATAAAGAATAAAGAACAGAAGATAGAGAATGAAGAATAGAGGATAGGGCATAGAACATAGATGATAAAGGATGAATGATAAAGGTCAGATGGTAGAGAATAAAAATTAAAGAACAGAGGATAGAGAATAGAGAATTAAACATAGATGATAGGTGATAGAGCATAGAGCATACATGATAGATGATAGAGGATAAAGGACAAAGAATAAGGGATAGAGAATAAATAATAGCGAATAAATTATGAAGGATCAATGATAAAGGGTAAATGATAAAAGATGAGAGATAAATGATAAATAATAAATGAAAAGGAATAAACAATAATTAATGAAGGACAGATGATAGAGAATAAAGAATAAACACAGAGGATAGAGAATAGATAATAGAGCATAAATGATTGAGGATAAAGGATAAAGGGTAGAGGATAGACGATAGAGGATACAGGAGAGAGAAATAGGAATAGAGGATAAATAATAACGAATAAATGATCAAAGAGAAATGATAAAGGGTAAAAGATAAAGGATAAGGGATGCAAAATAAAGGGTAAGGTATCAATGATAAACATAAACGAGAGCGGATAAATGATAAAGAATAAAAGATAAAAGATAAATGATAAAGGAAAGAAGATCACGGATAAAGGAGAGAGGATAAAGGATAAAGCATAAGGAATAAATCATAAAGAATAAAGGATACATTATAGAGAATAGAGAATAAAGAATATAGAATAAAGAATAAAAGACAGAGTATTGAGAATATATGATAGAACATAGCGAACAGAGCCTAGATGATAAAGGTGAAACAGTTGTGTACTTAGTTAGTGAAGTTTTAGCAGATGGACGCGCATCTCTAGGAACAGTGCAGTTTATGTGAAGGGTGGTTTGTGTGGAATGAGGGGGTGCAAGAGCCCCGGCGCGGCGAACTCTAGCGTCATTACCGTCGACGTATTCCTAGGTGGTGGGGGTAGTTGGATTCTATTTATAGAAACGAGGACCTATATATAGACCGACGGGGCTATGCATAGCCCGTTTTATCCCTCCCCTGTACGTCGATCAGCCAGGGGGTGGGGGTCGGGGGTGGTGCAGGTTCAATGAAACCAGGCCACCATCCCCTCCAGCAATCATGACTGCATCTCTTACGTGAAAATACATCCCCATTCAGGCATTAGGGCACGTATGCAAGTCTCCACTGCATCCACTTTCTCATATCCAAAATACCACTATAATCATTTTTTATCGTTACAATCATGTCGAATGTTTATTTTATCTGATATCAAAGAGAGAAATTGCTCTAATCTCTCGCATTTTTGAGATTGTTGTTATTTATTCGTTTCATTATCGACTTTTTTCTAAGGGGGTAGTTAAAGCCCAGAATTTTCTATTCATCACCATCTACAGGATCTATTTCTTGACGCATTTTTACTGTTTTTTTTAAGAAACGCTCGGAATTTATTTCTTAAAATCTTGTTTAGTTTCTATTATTTTATTTATTCATTTACGCAATAGTATTTAAATTAATGATTTTAAAATGTTTAAACAAAGAACAGGCAAACAACATGGTGTAGAAATTGTTTGTAATCATTTTTTATAATAATCAAGTGAGACAAGTAAAAAATGAAAACAGAACATTTTTAAGAAATTTTTTTAAAGGTTATCTTTAAAAAATCTCAGGTAAAATTCCAGTCCGTTTGAAAGATATTAAGGACTTTTGTAAGTATGTAAGAAATTAAAAATACCGTACAAATTTTCGGAAATTTTTTAAAGTTTTGAAATGTTTATAATATATTTTTTTAAATGAGGAAATTTTCTATAAAATCTTTCAGTTCTATTTATTTTTCTATTTTTAGAAATATTTTTAAATATTAGGTCAAAATAATTGTTAAAAATAATATCATTGGTTTTAATTTTTCCAGAGATGTTTAGAAAATTACTCTGTCGACTGGAAACGTTTCAAAATACTTAACAAGTTTCGAAATCTTATTTTGAAATCTTTAAAATAATTTTTATTTTGTTTTAAGGGTGACGCCACTCTGTAATTATGAAAAAATGTTTTTTTTCTTTTGGCTTTAAAAATGCTTCAGGGTCATAAAAACAGTATGCAGTTAGTCATATATGTGGTTCAGGCATCGTCAATTAGAGGTAAACAGAAATTTCAAGGATTTAAGTTTTCGCAATACTTTAAACGTGCTTTTCTGGGAAACACTTTTTTCAAACTAAAAAGACGTATTTCTTGAACACATTTTCATGGATCAATTTTAAATTTTGCAACTAGCTTCACAATTAAATTCTCCTTCAAAGTGAATTTCTTTTTTTTTGTTTAGTTTAAACTTTTTTTTTAATTAACTTTTTACTGCTTTTTTTAGGGAAAAATCGACTCATTTCTTCAAGAATTAACTAATTTCAAAATATTTGAATAAAAAGAAAACCCTACGTAGTTCCATAGCGAATAGAATATAGATTATAAATTTTTTGGTTTTTCGTCCCAGGTCCTACGTTCTACGAGAAAACAGTTCTACCATGAAGGTGTTATAAAAAGAGACGATTTTTAAAACGGGCTCTGTCACCGCCATTTTGTATCAAAATGATAATACACTTTTTTTCATACTTCAAGATATATTTTAACAATTCTGGTAGTCTTGAAACGTTTTTAGTGTTTTTCATAAATCCTTAAAATTAATTTTTTAAATCAAAAAATCATTAAAAATTTTCCTAGGAATATTAGGATTTTCTTTCCTTTTTGTTTAAACCCTTTAAAAGTCTTAATTTTGTTTAAAATGTTGTGGAAATGTTATCGAATTTTTTACGGTCTTGGGTTTCATTTGAAACTTTTTGATATACATTAAACTTACTCAATTATTTTTGTAAATCTTGATGTGTTTTAAATGAATAATTTTTTTAATATTCATTGAGAAACTGCGAATAAGTTTTCATTAGGAAAGATTAAATTTAAATTGATGAAATAAAATCCGAAAAGAATATAAAAGGTTTCAGCAAATTTAAAAAATGTTTCAAGATAACATTTTTTAACGAAATCAAGTAGCTGTTTAATAATTTGGAAAGGATTACAAAAAATCAACAATTTTTATAAGATTCATAAAACAACATTTTTTTAATTTTTCATTTAAAAAAATATTTTTAAGGTATAGTTTTTAAAGATTTCGCAACATTTCAAAAGACTTCCTAAGCTGTCAAACAATAATCTGGAAGATTTTAAAGCAATTAAAAAAAATTCAGGATAGTTTAGAAATTTCAACGAAAATTCGAACAATCAATTATATATTATTTTTTTTAATTTTAAAAATAACTTAAAAATTAAATAAAAGTCCAAAGTTTCAAATAGATGTAAACTTTTGAAGATTCTGAAATAAAATGTTGAATCTTGTAAAGAATTTTGAAAGGTATGAAGATAATGAAAAAATTATCTTAAGATCTATAGGAAAATTTTTAATAAATATTTGGCATTTTGAAAAATTAATTAAAAGAGAATGCTACTAAAAAGGTTTCTAAGCATTATAAAAGACTTATAAAATTTAAAAAAAAAAATCTGAAAGGTTTAAAGACAATTTTTTAAAATTTTGCAGATTAAACAAAAATTTAGGAAAAATTAGAATCTGTTTGAAAGATATTTACCATGTTTAAGGTTTTAAAAAAATGGTAAAATTATTGAAAATTTCAATGAATTTTCATATATTTAAAACTTTTTATTTTGAAAAATTCCTTCATAAAGAAAATTGAATAAGTTTTCAATATATTTCAACAGATTTTAAGGAATTTTTTTTAATTTTAAAAGATTTTTCAAAACATTAGGAAATTTTCAGGTCAGCTTGAAAGATATTCAATAATCTTAGAACTTTTGAATATATTAAAAATATTTAAAAACTTGAAAACATTTCGAAAAAATTTATAAAATATTTTTATTTCTTTTAAAGTTCTAAAAGTCGTAAAAATCTAAATTAAGCTCGGACTGAAGTATTTAAAGACTTTAAAGAAATAGATAGTTATTTAAAATATTTTTTATATTGAAAGTAACTTTTCTTTCCTTAATTCTAAGAAAAGCTTTAAAAATGGCACGAAAAAAGTTGTTTCAAAAAATATTTCGTTTCAAGAGCAGGGAAACCTTTCTAATGTGGAAAATGCCACGAACGCGTACATTGTTTCAACATTTAATTAAATTAAATTATTATTTTACATACATTAGTATTTTTAGCTAATAACTATCCACTGCAGGAAGGTTTCCCCTACAGGAATTTCATGGTACTACAAGAGAGAAATAATAATATTTAACATGTTCAGCTCTATATTTTATCTCAAATAAGTTTGCATATCAGAAAATCGATGATACGTTTCAAAAATATGTTTAGAAAGGCAGGATAAGTTTATATTGAAATCTGGTTTCTTCTCAGAGAATTCTAACCGTAACGGACACGAGCCAGCTTTTCCCGTGTCTCCTGAGTGGTTTGCAAGGGAAATCTTATATCCGGGTTTCGTTTCCATGAATATCGTGAAATTCTGAAATGTCACCATTGATTCGTTTGCAGAGAAGAATAAAAACTACGTCTCTGAAACCAGATCAGCGAGAATTCAAGATTTATGATTTCCATATTTCTTTTGTCAAATAAGAAAAAGCATAACATTTTAACACAGATACGAAATTTTGTTATATTGCATAGAAGACAAAGGGTAGAGGATAGAAGATAAAGGATAGCGGATAGAGGATAGAAAATAGTAAATAAAGAAAGAAGGACAGATAATAGAGGATAGAGGAAAGAGGATAGAGGATAAGAAATAAAGGATAGAGGATAGATGATAGAGGACAGAGGATAGATGATAGATAATAGATAATAGAGGATAGAAGATATAGGAGAGAGGATAAAGGATATAGAATAGAGGATAGAGGATAAAGGATAAGGGATAGAGGATAGATAATAGATGATAGAGAATACAAAATTAAGAAATGAATAGAAAATAGTGAATAGTACTTATTGCCGTGAGAAAAACATTAAAGTTACGTAACAAAGTTACAACTTAAAGTTACAACTTAACAAAAAAAAGTTACAACCTAACAAAGTTACAACTAAAAATATTTCACTAATTACCGATTCAGTAATTATTCACAAAAGTATCTTTGTTCCTCAAATGTTAATACAGTTGGTGCTTAAGCACTGATTTGTTTTGTACCCCGCACTTTAGCGGGACTTTATTCGGCATCCCAGTGGGACTTCTTTGTGTCTACAAAATACTGACTCATATCGAAGCACATTTTATAATAATAGCTTATTTTAATTTGAACAGGATCATAACTGATAAAATATGCGACAATAATGGAAACAGGAGTCATGCAATCAAAACAGATTTGACTTTACAATTGATTCAGTATTATACAAACAGGGTGAAATTTAGCTCTGAATATATTATTTGCGCTGTTGAAAGCATTGATTCTGGGGGTTACGGAAGTACTACAACAGTTATGAGTTTCAAGAACAATCATTACAATTGGCCATACAATGAATTGTTCCTGTTATTCTGTTGACACTAATCTTTTTTGCATTCTAAACAAATTTTTCACCGTCAACTTTTCTTCATTTTCTCTTCCATTTCCTTTAACTACGTTTTCATTCTTTCGTAAATTTTTCCCTGTCCTATAATTGTTTGTCATTTAATAGAAAAGGTGAAGAATCTTCTTCCTTATACTATTATCATTATTTAGATGTTAAAAATTAGTTAAAGCAGGCGCTATTTGCTTACAAACTAGGGTTTTTAGTTTACTAAGATGTAAGGACGTAAAAATATTCTCTCTTCTTCATCACTCCCTTTCTATCCCTTCTTTCAACTAGCAACAACCTATCTCTTTTCTTTCTTTTTCTATTCTGTACAATTCTTTCTTATAAACCTCGATCCTTTACTCTACTCCTCAGTTCCCACTCCATTCTACTACGTCTCTACTCTACCTATAATTTGTCCTTGACTGTCCCCAGCTTTCCTTCCTCTATCTCATCTGTTTATTTCCACCCACTTGCTTTCCTAGACCTCCTTCTCACTCTCTCCCTACCTAGTCTATTTCATCTCTATCATCTCCCGTACGCCTCCGCTTACCTCTCCACACCTCATCCCCCCTTCTCTTAGCAACACCATATTTGCTACTCCTTCTTCTAATTATGCCACCCTTATCTCCCTTCCATACTTCTCTATATCCCGCCACTTCACTCATTATACTGTCTTTCCTGTACTACTTCCCTATGTCTTAATGCTTTCCTCTTTACCTCTTGTACCTTTATTCGCTGACCCCTATTCCGTCCCATATCCTTTTTCCTAATTTTGTCCTCTACTGCCACTCATTGTCGTTAAAGTAGGATAATCTGGTAACGTAAACCACTCATCACACGGCCTTTAACGGAATATATTTTGAACTTTTTCGGTACTTTAGTCATATTTCAGCAGTACTTTTTTAAGACATCAATCATATCAGCGTTTGTAAAAATTGCGAAAAAAATGGAACTTTTCTAGTACTTTGGTCCCTAATTGTTCTTTAAATAGTTTTAAAACGAAGTTGTACTCGTGCCTACACTATTTTTTTCTTTATTAATTCTATATTTTAGTGTATTCCGCGTTATCGATTTTTCTCTTTCCCTTTATCTTCTTTACAACTCTTTATTTTTTATCCTTTTTCATTACACCTGCCTTGAGTAAAAAACTGTTTAATAGTACTATTAAAACAAAGAATGGAATAAAAGTGAAATGGACTATATTTTTTCGAAAATAAGTATAGATTTTTTTACACAGAGCAATTTCATTGAAGATTATGTTAGGCGTAATATAATTACATTATTATAATACTTGCATTATTACATATGTTATATCGGATAAAGAATAAAGAATAGAAAAAAGATGTTAGACGATAGATGATGGAGACTAGAGAATGAAGAATAGAGAACAGAGGACAGAGGGCAGAGGACAGAGAACAGAGGTCAGAGGACAGAGGATAGAGGACAGAGGACGGTGGACAGAGGACAGAGAACAGAGGACAGAGGACAGAGGACAGAGGGCAGAGGACAGAGGGCAGAGGACAGAGGACAGAGGACAGAGGACAGAGGACAGAGGACAGAGGACAGAGGACAGAGGACAGAGGACAGAGGACAGAGGACAGAGAGCAGAGGGCAGAGTACAGAGGACAGAGGACAGAGGACAGAGGACAGAGGACAGAGGACAGAGGACAGATGACAGAGGGCAGAGGGCCAAGGACCAAGGACCGAGGACACATGTTTTCAAAGCTTTTCAGATACATGTTTTCAAAGCTTTTCTTCTTGAAAAATAGTTGTCAAAGTGAGTGCCTACTGAGTGTACGCTTCCCTATATCCCTTTCCAGCTCGTACTTCCTACCTCTTACTTCTCCTTCTCTTTCCCTTTCTTCCCAGACTTCTTACTCCTCTACTTCCCCCTCTTCCCACTTCTCCAGTTCTCACTTCTCCTCCCCTATGCACGCACATTACCTCACTAACCCTCTCTATTGTCTTCCCTATCGTCCCTCACTTCCAATCATTTCACTCTCTTTTCTTCACTTCCCCTACTTTTATAAAGCTTATTTTTCCTCACTTAACATATTTTGCTCTAGTTCTTATCACTTTCCCTTTCCACATTTTCCATAATTCTGCAACCGTCACTTTCAATCACTTTCCATACTTCCCATCCCCTCATTTTTCCGTAAATCTCTAATTCCCCTCTCCTTACTACCCCTATCTCACCTTCCATAATTTCCCCTCATCACCCCTCCTGGATTCAAAAAACATAAAAAATTATGTTTTAAGGAAAATCTTCCTTGCGATAGGGGTATGAGTTATGGGCCAACACTGTTCATGGTTCCGATACTACCAATTTAGACAATTCCCGATGTGGATAGACCACAAAGCCCAAGGCAGGGTAATAATACACAGCGGAAATAGGTGTGTATGCGCAAGCTCTAGCTGAATCAAATTTACATTGACGCAGATCCAATGTTCGACGTCGGTATAATCGCATAACCATACCAGGTGCTACTGCATAATTACTCTCAACATTAACGCTGTTATGATCCTCGTATAATTACGTCGACTCAAGGAAGAGTGAAACCATTTTGCCAAAAAACAATTAAAAATCAGTCAAAGTAGGCGCCATGAGCCAACGAAAGGAGGTTTTTTCTAGCCTATTGTGATTTTGATAATGTTTTTCAAATGCCCCTATTTTTCTATACTCTATTTCCTCTCCCATACATTCCTATCCAATCGGATCTCACCCTATACTATATTAACATTTCTGCCCTGATTTTCCCTCCTCTTTTCTATTTTATCTTCATTTTCGAGATATAACAACAACGGACAAACGAACACCGGACTAAAATTCCTATTTGATCCTATCTTATTATCACTTTTACTTCTACCATCATATTCTATCTCACTCTCATACTCCTTTACTCCCTCCTCATATTTTACTTACTTTTCAACTTTTCCACTCTCTCTCTCTCTTCCCTATCCTTTCTATCTCTATGATAGCTCTTCTATTCTATCATACACAAACTTTCGTATCTGATCCTATCTTATCACGTCACTTCCGCTACTACTATTATATCCCTCTTCCTCCTTACCCCCTCACCCTAATTTCTCTAATTCCCCAATGCTCTAATTAACCGACCTCCTCTCCACATATATCCTACCCACTTTTATCTTATCATAACCAATTGGATCCTATCCTGTACAACATTTACACCGTTATCATACTCTTCGCTCCACTTTCTTTACTTCCACTCCCCTCCTCGGATATATGTATAAAAGACCCTTCATAATTATCCCATCCCTTACTCTCTTAACCTGTTTCCCTATCCTATTTGACTCTGTCTTATCACCCCCCCCCCCCACCTCCGTTACTACTACCATCATGTGCCCTCCCTCCCTTACTCCCTCACACCATTTTCTTTAATTGCCGACTTTCCTGCTCACGCCCCTCACCACCCCTCTCAAACTTTTTCCTATACGATTATATTCTATAATATCCAATCAGATCCTATCCGATCCCATATCATCCCCCCTACATCACTAGCATCATCCACTCTCCATCTCCTCCTTCCTCATCATCTACTTTCTCGTCCCTACTTCTCCTGCTTCTCTTGTCCCACATTCTCTAACCCTATTTTCTCTTACGAAAAAGATACATTAAATTTTTTTTCGAAAATTTCTATCAATAAAATTTCAAAACCTAATTTTTCAAATTCTTGTGAATAATAAATTGCCTGAATTTCAAATTCTTAAAAATATTTATTTGACGAATTTTCAAATTTGGGGAAATTTAAAATTCCAAACAATTTCAAAATCCCGAATTCGAAAATTGTTCAAGTTTCAAATTTTGCAAAATAGAAAATTTTCGAATTTTGATGTATCCAAAATAATAATTAAATTTCAAAATTTCTAAAAATAGTGAAGTACCGAATTTCCTCATTTAAAAAAAGTAAGTTGTCGCGAAATTTGAAATTCTTTAAAATAGTTAATTGCTAGAATTTTTAATTCTGGAAAATAACAAATTCCCGAAACTTCGAGTTCCAAAAAATATTGACTGTTTTAATTCTAGAAAATAGGGAAATTAATGACTATTGTAAATTCCTGAAATTACGAGTTCCGACAATTAGTTTATTTTCAAATTCCTGAAAATATTGAATTGTCGAAATTTGAAATTCTTGAAAATAGCATACAAATTCTACAGTTTAGTATTTCCAGGAATTGAAAAATTTGAAAATTTCTGCTATGTAAAATTTCGACAATTGAGTACTTTTTTGAAGTTAGACAATGAGTGTTTTAAAACTTAAAAAAAATTGTGTAATTCCATTTTGTTAATTTTATAATTTCAGTAACTTTAATTTTCTGAATTGTTTTTTGTTCAAAACTTTGTTATATCATTATTTTTCAAAATTTAGGATTTTACTTTCTAAGGGAAAATTATAGAAGCTCAATTTAAACCTTATTTTGAAAAAGGCTATCTTTTTCTTTATTCTCGTGAAATTAAAAAATAAATAATGGCAATAACGTCCCTGTTAGCGTTCTTTTAATCAAGAAGCGGTTCAGTTCCTTTGTAATTTTTTCTTCAATTCTCTCTGCAATTTTGCCTTAATTGGCCTGCAATAAAACACGATCATTTCATTAATAATGACGAGTTCCAAGAAATATGATCATTGAAATTAAATTTGTAAAATTAAATGATCTAAAAGTGGACTGGAATGTATCGTATATTGAATGCAATGTGCAGAAACCATATAATACGGGCGTACCGGAAGTACCGAGTTTTCACGACCGGACATAATGGATGTGGGATGCGAAATTGCAGATAGAATTTAATTTTCTACGTCGTTCTTTTTCATTGCCGGGAAGTATTTCTCAGCGATCGAACGCAGAAATGTCGTTAAGTTCTTCTGGAAGAGATTTTACGAAGATGAAGAATGAACTGATTTTTGAGGATGAAAAATAAGACTCATGAAAAATAATTATAATTTTCTGGAATTGGGAAAAACAGATTCCATAGTAGACTTGAGAATAGATACCCCATTTAAATAAAAGATTATTTTTTCAGAAAAAGAAAATTTAATATTTTTGCTTCTTATTTTATATTTTATATTTTCGGGAATATGAAAATTTAGTAATTTATTGCTTTCGGGAATTTGAAAATTATACAATTAACTATAATCTGTAGTTTGAAAATTTAATGTTTTCAGGAATTTTAAAATTTTCTAAATTAGTAAATTTTTTAATTTGAAAATTAGGAAATTAACGATACACTAGAATTTGAAAAATTAATGCTTTCAGGAATTCGAAAATGCGGCATTTCAATATATTCTGGAATTTGACAATTAGACACTTAACTATACTCTGTAATCTAAAAATTTAGTGTTTTCGGGAATTTAAAAAATTTGATAAATCATGCAATTAACTATACTCTAGAATTTGAAAATTTAATGTTTGCCGGAATTTGGAAATGCGGCATTTTAATATATTCTGGAATTTGAAAATTACACACTTAACTATACTCTAAAAATTGAAAATTTAATGTTTTCGGGAATTAAAATTGTTTGTAATTCAATGAATTCTGGAATATGAAAATTAGGCAATTAACTATACTCTACAATTTGAAATTTTTAAGTTCTCTTGAATTTGATAATTTTGTAATTAAATATATTTCAAAATTTAATAATTAGGCAATTAACTATACTCTGGAAATTGAAGAATGAAAGTTTTGGGAAACTTGAAAATTCAAAAATTTTAATTTATTCGGGAATTCAAAAATCCGGCAATTTTATATTGTAGGGAATTTGAAAATTTGGTAATTGACTATTTTCAGGAACTTGAAAATTCGGCCTTTTAATATATTCGGGAATTTGAAAATTAGGCAGTTCACTGTAGTCTGCAATTGGAAAATTCGAAAATTGAGTGTTTTCTGGAATTTGAAAATTTAATAAATTCTGGATTTTCAAAATTAGCCTTTACTCTGCAATTGAAAAGTTTATTGTTTACAGGAATTTGAAAATTCGTTATTTCAGTATAGTCTGGATTTAAAAAATTTGCCAATCAACTATAATATTCAATTTGACAATTTAATGTTTTCGGAACTTTTAAAATTCAACTTTTTAATGTATTTTCTAATTTGAAAATGAGGCAATTAGCTATACTCTGCCCTTTAAAAAGGTAATGTTTTCGGAAATTTGAACATTTTTGTAACTTTTTTGGTAATTTTATTTTCCAGTGGGAATTAAAAATTTAATACATTTTAATTAAATAGAAATTTATATTTCGTAATTTTTTTTTGTCGGAAATATTAAATTTCCTTAATTTTCGATTCCACAAAATTAATTTTTTTTTAAATAACCTGCTTTCCTGAATTAAAAATTTCAGCAATGTAATATCATCAGAAATTAAAAATTTTGACAATTAGAAAAATTGTAATGGCCACGTTAAGTATCTAGAATTATTATTTTAATTAAAAATAATGATGATTAAAAGAAATATGTTTCTGAATGCATTTTGTTCCATTACAGTTATTTTTAGTTCAAAAAAAAATATTGTAAAAATATTTGATCAATGTATTTTTGATAAATAAATAAAATGCATACACAAATTTTAATTGCTTAAATTCAAGAATTTTCTGGTTCAAAAATTTTATAACTCGGTGATCTTATAAACTGTTCGGGAATTCCGTTGTCCAGAAATTTTATTATTCCGGAATTTTCCAATTCGGTAATTTTATTATTCGGGACTTTTCCAATTTGGTACGATTTTAAACTGTGAAGGAATTTTATTATTTGGGAATTTTTTAATTCGGTAACATTATCTCTTGGGAGTTTTCCAGTTCGGGAATTTTATTTTTCGCGATTTTTCAGTTGTCCTAATATTTAAATGGTAAAAGACTGAACAGGAAAAGAATTTTGGGATGACTGAAAAATTCAGGACGACTGAAAAATCTCGAAAAAATTCCAAGATTCTAAAATTCCCGAATTAGAAAATTCGCCAGTAATAAAATTGCCGAAAAACAAAAACACCGAATGGAAAAATTCCCGAATAATTAAATTTTCGAAAAATAAAAAAACCGAATTGGAAAATTAACGAATAATAAAATTCCCATATTGGAAAATTCCTGAATAATAAAATTCACGACCGTTAATAATATTATCGAATAGGAAAATTCCTGGATAAACAAATTCCCGAAATTAAACATAAAAAATAATTTGTAAAAATTATATTTCATTATTTTATTTGTAATCAATGAAGTTTATTTTGTTAAAAAATTGTAATTGTTTAATTTCGGGAATTTTTCAATTTGGATATTTTACAATTCGGCAAATTTTCTCTCGGGAATTTTATTATTCAAGAATTTTCCAATTCGGTAATATTAATAACTACCAGGAATTTTATTATTCGGGAATTTTCCATTTCGGGAAGCTTATAATTCGGGCATTCTATTATTTATTAATATTCGAAACCCGTATTTTTATTTTTCGGTAATTTTATTATTCGGAAATTTTTCTAATTCGGAAATTGTCAGGTAGGGTGTGGGATGTGATAAATAGGGATAGAGGGGAAAGGAAGGGCATTAACGAAGAAATAGAAATGGAGGAATGGACGGATTATTTTAAGGGTCTATT
>NC_046666.1:28852009-28888030 GCF_010883055.1 Belonocnema kinseyi
TAGTAGTTAAGTTAGACTAAGGATGGAATTGTAAATATATGTACAGGGAGCGGTGGCCCTCAAACCCGTAAAAGGGAGAGATTAAATACTTACATACATACATACAAAATAAAATTTCTTACCTTGTAAAATTCCCGACAGAAAATTTCCGAATTACAAAATACACAGACTAGGAAATTTCCAAATGTAAACAGTAAAAAAAATTATTCATAAATATTATTTTTATATATAATTTAATTATAAAGTATTTTCATAAAAAAGAATATTTTTATTTTTTACAGAAACCAAATATTCGGGACGAATATTCCATACCCTCTTTCAATACGCTAAATTGTTTGTACTGAGTTCTGGGTATAACACTGATCGGGAAAGAAAATCTAAAGTTCAAGCTAATGAAATCGAATTGAGAAAAAATTCTTTATATTTGTCGTATAAAATGTGACAAAGTTGAATGAACCTTGTAATGACTGGGAAGAAATTCAATATCTGCAGTGAAAAGGACGAGGTCCTTCGCATAAAACGTACCTTTGAGAGCTCCAATAGATAAACTATTCCTTTATGGAAAATTTTTATTGAAAACGTGAGATACTTTAAGCCTTTCTATATATTAAATTTTTATTACCCTCTTCGATCACATATTAAAATAATTTTTAATTCGAAACCTGTCTTAATTTTCGATTGGAATTTCCGGCACTAGAAAATTTCTGTATGTCCGAATATTGAAAAATTCATAAAATATAATTGCCAAAGCATAAAATAATTAAAGTTTCAAATTAACAAAAAAATAAATATCTACAAAGGTGGAGGGTCTCTAAGATTTTTGGGGTCGCTGATTTCGAATCCAAGGTCTGCTGATCTCCATCACATTAGATTCAAGGTCATTTGAAGGTCAAAATGCAGAAAATCCGTTAGAAAAATGCAGAAAAATCCATTTTTTCAGCTTAACCGTCATAGAAAATCTCTTGAATTGGCTTTAATTCGACCTTATCTTGACATAAAGTTGTTAAATACACCCCTTGGGATTGAGCTTTCCCAAAGTTTTTTGCAGTTTGACCTTCTAGTGATCCTCATTCTGATATGTTAGAGGTCAATGGACCACGGATTCGAAATCAGCGACCCCAAAAACCTATGCATGTATTTTTCTGGATTTTTCTATCGGATTTTTGCAGTTTGACCTTCAAATGACCTGGAATTTAATGTTATGGAGGTCAGCGGACCTTGAATTCAGAATCAGTGACCCCAAAAACCTATATATGTATTTTTCTTGATTTTGGTTATTGGGGTTTTTCCCAAAACACTGCATGGAAGCGGTGAAGTTTTCATTTTTGTAAAGGGTGCTTGGGGTGAATAGGGAGATGAGGGTGGCCCGTTTAATGTAGAATTGACTTCTTATTGTTAGTAGATACTGTAGGAATTTTCCCAAATTTTTTGGGCCACATCTAAATTGGGCCAAAACTCGTCCTTAGAGACCCTCCTCCTTTTTATTAACAAAATTAAAATATGGGACGACTGAAAAATCCCGAAAAATAAATTCCTGACACTAGAAAATTTCCGAAAAAAAATTTTTGAAATCAGATTCCTAATTTCAAAATCCCGAATATTCCAAACTTCCGCAAAGTATAATTACCGAATTAGAAAATATCTAATGTTTTGAATTAACGAAAAAATAAAATTGCTGAACATTTTTGTTAACAAAATTAACGAAAAAATAAAATCACTGAATATTTTTACTAACAAAGCTTAAATATGGGATAACTGAAAAATCTCGAAAAATTAAATTCAGATCCATAATTTTCGATTGGTATTTGCGGCCATATAAGATTCCTGAATGAGGAAATTCCTGACATGAGACGAATGAAAAATCCCAAAAAATTAAATCCCCGAAAAAGGAAATTTTTGTGAAATAAAAAAAATTGCCGAAATTATAAAATTTTTTTCAATATTAAAATTCTCGAACAATTTATAATATTACCCAATTTAAAAATTCCTAAATGCATATGATATTATCTAATTTAGAAATACCTGAAAAATAAAATTCCCGGCTGAAAATTGTCCACAATATATCAGAAAATCCGACAGAAAATCGGACAAAGCAAAGTTTCTGTAGCTAGAAATTTCACGAATTCAAACAATTTAAAGATCGTTCTCTTCATAAATATTGTTTGTTCATTATTAATACAATAATGAAGATTAAGAAAAATATGGACGAATCAAGAGTACTAAAAGAAAATTTCGAAATAATAAAATTTCTGAATAATAAAATTGCCAAATAATAAAATTTCGAAATAACAAAATACTCGAACTCAAAAATTCCCAAACAGTTCAATATATTACCAAAGTGAAAAAATCCGCATGATAAAATTTCTGACAGTTTATAATATTAGCAAATTTTTTAATTTCCAAATAACAAAATTCCCGACAAAAATTTGCGAAATCATAAAATATCTTAACTAGAAAATTACAGAATTTAAACAAATTGAATTTTTCAAATAAATATATGATAGGATGATTTAAAAATTCCTAACAACTAAATTTAAACAATTTTCTTTTAAAGTAACAATTCCGATTTTTGAGAATATTTTTTCAAATTGAAAAAAATATTATTCACATTTTGAAACAAAACATTATATTCAGATATATGTAGTTTTCAACTATTATTGTTTCAAATTGAATTTTTTTCTAACTCCAAGCATTACAAATTATTTTTTCATTAATAAAAAGATGTGATTTTTAATAAATAATATTTAACAAATTCAATTTTTTTAATTGTTTCCTGGAATTTTCCAGTCGTATCGGAAATATTTTTAAAGTAAGAGTGGATGAATTTAAATTTCCCTAATAAAAAATGTCAATCGCTTTATTTTATTCTTCAATTTTAATTATCGCCTTCAATGTTTTCTTTATATAAAGCATATAAAAAATTTTCTTTGATTTAAAATTTTTAAATGGTATTGCCAGTTATTGTTAACTAAACAGAATTATTTTTCATTAAAAAGTTTAATACTTATAATAAATAACGGTTTTTATTTAAACAATAGTTTTTGTATTAACTTTTTTTCGTTGTAGTTTCTTCTCAATTTTTTTAAATAGTTAAATCTAAAAAAATAAGGAAAACCGTCCTTTAAACTGTTCCTAATCTTGAATTATTAAAATTATTCTCAAACATACTTATTTGTTTAAAATTTGTTTAAATAAAATTTGTTTTTAAATTCAAATACATTTCAAAAATTGGTAGAAGGCGACAGAAAGAAAAAATAATTTGCAAAAAAATGTTAAGATAACTTTTTTAGTAATTTTAAAATTATTTCATGGAAAATTATTTGTTAAATAATAATTAAATATCATTAAAAGTTTCAATTTATCGTTGGCAGGAATATTTCAATATTAATAATTTGGAAATTATCGATCGTGGACAAAATTTGTTCTATTAGCGAAAATTCATTGTTTAATATACTGAAATGCGATCAACGTGTTGAGAATTGTAATTAATTAATTTCGATCATTAAATTATTGCATATTTGCTTTGCAATCACTTTAAAATAGAATTATTCAGTCAAAGTAATTGGAAGAGATCCATTTTTTACTAACTCTTATTATTAATATAAAATATTTGTATAGATGTACAAAAATCAATCATATAAAGGATAAAAGCATTTTAAGTAGAAAAATCGACTGCTTGTCAAACGCGCAGGGAACTAAGTGGTAAACTATGTCAGCCGTAAATGGGGTAAATAGCACCCATCCATGGTGAATTGAAGTCCATTAAATCGTGGAATTTTAAAATAAATTAACAATATTTTTTAAGTTGCAAAACCAATAATAACTAATAATAACTATTTACTTTTAGGTTTATTTATTTTTAATATTATATAAATATAATATTCCTGATATTCTTTGGAACACTAACAAAGATTTTTAAAGAATACGGATTTGTCGAAATTTTCTGGAAAAAATGTTAAGAATCGTTTTTTATTTTCTTGAGGCTTTTAAATTTTCTTGAAATCTTTTGAAATTTTTTTGATTTTCTCTTAAAGTTTTTTCCCTTTAATAGTTTTCAGGCCATTAAAACTAAAACTCCTACTTATTTTTTAAGCTAACTCGAAAATTTCTGAAATCTTTTCAAAATATTTCAAAATTAAAAAAAATGGCCTTGCAATTTTGTAAACACTTTTTCGACTTTTTAGAAAATATTTAAAAATATAGTCTTAAAATTAATATTTTATCATTAAAACTTATTTAAAATTAGCTCAGGGATCTGCGAAAAATGTTGATATTTTTTCGAACGCTATCAACATTAAAAAAAATTTACCCAGTTGTTTCTTGAAATATTGAAAAATGTATGTTTTGTTTTAGACTTTTTAAAATCTTCATATCTTTAAAATCTTTTTAAAAATTCAACATTGTTTTTTGGTCTTTGAAAAACATTTAAATATCTCTTAGATTTAATTGTGAATCTCAAAAGAATTGTAATCTTGCAAAATTTTTCTTTTAAAAGTTTTATAAATTTTGTTTAAATCTTCAAAAATCTTCATTTTGTTTGAAATGTTTAGAATATTTCTTAAGATTTAGAATATTTTTTTAAATTGAAATTAAATTTTTTTACTTTAGTTGAATTGAATTCATTAATCTAATTAATGATATAATTAAATTTGTTATTGATCATTAATTTTTTTGGTAGAAAATTAATCTTTTTTAATTAAAATTTAACTGCTTGGTTGAAAGTTGAACTACTTTTATATAGATGTATTTTACTAATTGAAGAACCACTTCTAAGGTTAAAAAGTTTTATTTTTATTTATTTATATATTTATTTTTAATTTATTTTATCGTTTGTAAATACTTCTTTTTGTTTAAAAATCTAACAATTTTGTAAAAAAAATGTTTGGTTGAGTATCAAACTTTTCAATTACAAATTTAAAATTTGTTTTTTTGTTGTTGAAAAAAACGATTGCTTTTAGTTTAAAATTCAGCTATTTGGTTAAAAAAGAAATCTTCTATTGAAAATTAATATAAATTCGATAATTTTGTTTAAAAAAATTTTTTAAAGTTAAAAATTCAACTATGTTATTTAAAAAAATGTGTTTTGTTCATATATTCCACTGCTTACTTGTCAATCAGCCTTTTTGGATTCAAAATGTAGCACTTTTTGATTAAAAATTTGACTGACTTCTAAAAAATTGGTCTTTCTTTCGATTAAAATATTTAAGGAACAAGATAGTAGATATGAGTTGCAAATATTATTCAAATGAGCAAAAAATGGTGAAATGATTTATCGAATAATAAACTAGTTTTTGTAGTACAAACAATTTCAGTTACAGGTTTATTTATTTAAGACCATAGTATGAATTGTAGAAAGGAAACATGCAATTCACAATACGAACTATGGAGGTACTAGAGCATGACTTTCACAAACCCCATTGGATTAGATTTCGCTAGACGAGTTCGTAAGCAAGCTCATTTCACGATAACCTAAATGCAAGTCGATCAGATCGAATTAATCGAACTTCATAAATATTCATCGGAAATTCTATGCTCCCTACGTATTTCCCGATTAGTAATCTCAAACATTTCTACAATTAAATTCCCTCAACATTCCCCTACTTTCCCCCTTCGCTTCATCCCTTGCTTCCACTGTCCCTAAAGTATTTCTCCTCTCTTTCCCCTCTCAGCTCTTGCTTATGTAATACTTACCTTCACCTAGTTCTCTTTTTTTTCATCACTTCCCCTCCTCTACTGACCATCATTTTCATCATTTCATATTTTCTCTCAAATTCTCTGCTTCGCCTCCCCAATTTCCTTTCACTTCCTGTATTACAACTACCCAATATCCCTCATTTCCTTTACTTTTATACTTCTAATTTTTCCTTATTTCCCTGAATCCTTCTCCCCTTATTTTCCTTCCATTTTTCAGCTTTTACTTTCCCTCCTCTACTGACCACCATTTCTTATCCTTTCCTCTACTTAACCTGAGATCCTCCATTTAGCCCCCCTAATTGACTTCCACCTCCAGTACTATAGCTAGTCGCATTTGCCTTAGTTCCTCTACTTCCCCAAACCTGATTTCCCCTAATTTTTCCTACTGACCATCCCTCTTTTTCCCTTCCTTTCCGTTCTTCAGCCCTTACTTCCCCTCCCCAACTGACTGCAATTTTTATTCCTTTTCCCTACTTTCCCTACTTTCAGATCCCTCACTAATCCACTCTCACTTCTAGACCTCTCATTTTCCCTCGCTTCCCTCCCCTCATTTCAACCCTCTTTCCCTCAAATTAACTGCTGGGATAAATACGAACTACGGATAGATGGATGAATAGATGAAAGGACAGATACCTGACCCAAATGATAAGGATTTCTGCCCGGGGCTATGAAACCCTAAAAACGGAGAAAAATTCCTAAATTTTAATGAAATAAAAATAATATAATGAATTCGGAAAAATTGAAGAATACGAGTAATTCAGAAGACTCAAGGAGTAGATGAAATTTAAGAAATTCAGGAAATTCTAATTATTCCGATAATTCAGAGAATTCAAGGAATTAAGCGAATATCAGGAATGCAGATAATTTAAAGAATTTATAAATTACAAAAAAAAAAAAGAGTTTCGGAGAAATAAAGTGTTGAAAAGAATTCAGAGGATTTCATGAATTTCAGAAAATTAGAAAATTTTGATTATTTCAAGAACGCAGACCATTTCGGAAATTTAAAGTTTTTTTTCGAATTCAGAGAAATTCAATAATTTAGAGAAATCTAGGAATCCATAAAATGCACAGAATTGAATGATATTAGAAGATTTCATCTATTTCAGAAAATTTAGAGAACTTCAGGAAATTATAAAATAATGAAAAAATAAAAAATTCAGATATTTTCAATAATTCAAATAATACAATGGATTTAAAGAATTCAAGAAATTTAGATATTACAAAATACAAGAAATTGAATTTATTGAAATAATTTAAAGAAAAAAACCAAATTAATTCAAATAATTATAGAAATTCAATGAGTTCAAGGAATTTACTGAATTCATGGAATTAAAGAAATTTAATAGATTTAACACATTCAAAGAATTAAAGAAATTCAAAGATTACAAGAATACAGTGAAGTATTGAAAAAAATTAAGAGACTTTCATGAATTAATTCAATTTCATGAATTACAGGAATTTCAGGAAATCAGAAAATTCAGATTATTTCATGAACGATGATCATTTCGGGAATTCCAAGAATTTCTGAAATTTAGGGAATTCCAGGAATTTGTGAAATGCACAAAAATGAAGGATGTTTCATGGATTTCATAAAATTTAGAGAACTACAGGAAATTAAAAAAATTGGAGTAAATGAGAAAATGAGATGTTTTCAAGAATTCCAATAATACAAGGGATTTAAAGACTTCAAGGAATTCAGAGAATCAAAGTATACAAGAAATTGTAATAATGGAAATAATTTAAAGAAAAAATCAAATTAATTCAATTAATTAAAGAAATTCTATGAATTCAAGGAATTTATAAAATTCATGGAACTCAAGAGATTTAATGGATTCAACGAAGTCAAGAGATTAAAGCAATTGAAAAAATGTAATTAATTCTCAGAATTGGTGAAATTCGGAGAATGCAAAGAATTTATAAAATTTAACGAATTTAAGGAATTCAACAACTTCAAAGATTTAAAGGAATTTTATTCAGAGATGCAAATTTATATCAAAAGATAAATAAAAAAAAATAAATAAAAATGCATAAAAATAAATCCAAGATTAATAATGACTAGACTAAAAAGACAGAGTTGTTATTTTAGGCGAACAATGACTAAAATGTTTTGTTTTTAACGTGAAGATATTTAATTTATCATTTTATAAAATAAACTACCGACATCAAATAAAATATAAATTTTTTATTTTTTAATCGCGAAAAAAATTAGGAAATTTATTGTTGGAAAGTAAATATAGAACTATAATAAGTATTCTATAATATTTTTTCGAAAAAGAGATTATGGGGTATCGAAAAAGATTGCGTGAAACTGCAAAAAGTTGCATGGGATTGAATAGGAGTGTATGGGGTTGCAGATGAGTGCGTGGGATTGCATGAGGGTGCATGGGATTGCAAAGATTGCATGGGATTGCAGAGAGTTTACACCAGATTGCTGGAGTAGTTAACCCCTCGGGTTTTCTTTTTGGTTTAGATTAATATTTGTAATCTAAATATTTGACCATTTGGTTCAATTGATTCTCGAATAAAACGGTTCTGATTTATTCACTCAATAAATTGCGGAACTTTAAACAAAAGCAAGTAGTTTGAAGTTTTAGCAACTCTAGATTTTTACTCCAGCAATTAACCAAAGTTCATCAAACGCCAAAAACGATCCTACTTAAGGAATACAAATTTATAAATAAAATATTAGATTAATTAATTCGTTAATTACTCATCGTTTAAGTTAACTATTCAACAACTTCTTATACTTTAAATGTTTTGTTAAAGGATGAACTAATATGTTGAATATTCGTATTTTTGGATAGATAATTCGTCCCTTTGAATTGAATAAATATTATTGAATCAAATTAATTCAAATACTATAAATTGAACAAAAAAACTTTCAAACTTACTCATAAAGCTTACATATAAAATTTAATATTTAAAAATCATTATAGACCTGTACTGAATTTCTCATAATAGTTTTCACAAGGTATCGTAATTTCAATAAGATATATAATATACATAAGATTGCGTGGGATTGCAGAGGAGTATGTAGGATTGCAGCGGAGTGCGTTTTAATGTATAAGGGTACATGGGATCGTAGAGGAGTGCGTGGGTTTGCAGGAGAGTGCATGCGATTGCAGGAGAGTGCGTGGGATTGCAGAAGAGTGCGTGGGATTGTATGAAGGTGCATGTGCTTGTAGAGAGAGTGTACACGAGATGGCTGGAGTAATTAACCCCTCGGTTTTCATTTTTGGCTCAGATATTTGACTAGTTGGTAAAAAATTCAACAGTTTTTCGTAAATTTCTGAACTAAAAACTACTGAAATATTAATTTGATAAAATCCAGAACTTTAAACAATAGCGAGTAGTATGAAGTATCAGCAAATCTGCACTTTTGTTTCAAATATTGACAGAAGAACTATGTGTGATCTCTGGTTGGACTGAAAGGTTGAAGGGCCACGAGAGGAACCTGTTATCGCTGGTAATTAAACGTGTATTCCTGCCTTTCATTGATCGGTATCATCACTCTATGAATTAAGCAGGACGCGTATAAGCGAAAATTTTACAGTAACGAGAACCAATTAAAAATTCGCAAATTCGTGGCTGTAATTAGCCGTGGTAATTATATACCTGAGCGAAAAAATAATTAATGATAAAGTTTCTCGCATGTTTTCCGCGCGCGATCCTCCGTCGCTGTATTTGCAATATCACAGTGCAATGGTATTGTGCACTTTTCAGTTTTACTTCTTTTGCCCAAGTTGGTTCTTATATTTTAAATTAAATAATGTTTGATAGAGAAAAAAGTTTGTTGATGACGATGATTTTTTGGTGAAATTTTCAAACTAAAATATTAATTTTTGACAAAAAAAGACGACTATTCAACAAAATTCATAATTTTTCAACCAAATAGTTTAATTTTAAATTGAAAGAGATAAATTTTTAACTAAACCCGAAAAAGTTAAATTTTCAGTAAGAAAAATTGAACTTTGACAAAAAAAAGAATTTTTTTTCAAAAGAGTTGAATTTTTAATCAAATAAATAAATGCTGAAGTTAATCATACACATTAATTTTTTACTAAAAATAGAAATTCTGAATTAATTTTTAACGAATTTGTTGAATTTTTGACTAAAGAAGATACATTTTCAACTAAACACGTAACAGTTATTTTTTTGGCCTGGCAAATGAATTTTATATTATAATAATAAGCTCAATAAAAAAATGAAATAACAAAATTATAATAATTAATAAT
Source organism: Belonocnema kinseyi (assembly GCF_010883055.1). NCBI lineage: Eukaryota > Metazoa > Arthropoda > Insecta > Hymenoptera > Cynipidae > Belonocnema > Belonocnema kinseyi. The sequence goes on from NC_046666.1 coordinate 28,861,939, forward strand.
GATTAATCTTCTATACAAGAATTATTTAATTTTGTACCAAGCAGTTAAATTTTTGATCAAAAGGAACAAGCTGCATGGATTTTTAACCAACTAATTGCATTTTCAACTGAAAAAGATAAATTTTGAAGCATAGAGGGAACAGTTTAATTTTCAACTAGAAAATTCAATTTCGATATAAAAAACAGAATTTTTAACGAAAGGAAAGTTTCCTTCTATGAAAAAGTGAAGTTTGGCGTTGAACTTATTTTTTTAAATCGTAAAATTATTTTCCTAATAATTCTTATACTCCCTCCCTTCTCGGTCATTATTTATCCAAATGATAAATTTTATACACATAGCTACTTTTTAGTATCACAGGGATTTGTTCAAGTTTGACTGAGATTGGGTAAATTTTTTTTTAGTAAGTTTACTTGAGAAGTAATGCTCAATTATTTGTTACTAGAGCAGAGGCCTGGAGTGTAGCGGAAAGGTGAAATTGGGAGAGGAACAGATGAAGGGAGAGACAGAGACCTTGAATCTGGATAAAGTAAGGTAGATGGGGAGAATTGGCAGATAAGTAATTGTTTCTGGTGAAAGAGGGTTTAAGGGTTGAGTCAAAAAGGGAGGAAGTAAAAGGATAAAGGATCAGAAGTTGGTGGGTAAGGAAGGATCCAGTATTAAGGATTTGAATAAGATAATTATAAGGGGGAGGGGATTGTGGCTTTTATTGGGTGTGTTAGGAGATGAGATATTGGTGAACCACATTGTTATTAATAATTTTGCTTGTAGCGTAAAGCAAGTGGAATGGGCGATGTGGAGATGAGACAGGTGAAAGAAGGTTGGTATTAAGTGATTAATATAAAAGAGGAACTAATGCAAGTAAGGGACCGTTATGATGCAAGTGGGAGAAAATCCAGCCGTAGAGGCGTCTATTATGTGAAGTGAGAGATGATAATTTGTTAAAGCATATAGTAATTTAGCGATAATTATCCCTATAGTGTAGAAGAAATTGGGACAGGAATATAAAGACAAGATAAGTGAGAGTAGGTTAGTGATGAGTAGTAGATATAAGGAAGGGATTAAATGAGTTAAATGACAAGAAAAGTAAAGGCGGGAGATGATCCAGACGTAATGGTTTTAGTAAAGTAAGTATTAGGGTAGGCGATAGAGGTTTCAATCATTTGAGGTAGGAAAAGTAAAGATTGGTGAGCGACAAAGTAATTTAGTTAACAGTTGTCAAATAGTATAAGGAAGTTGGAAGAGGGAGGTAAAGTGTTACAGCTGAGAGTAGAAGGATGGTGATAATTAATTGGTATCAGGAAAGGACAAAAGATCTTAAGGATCTTAAGGAGCCGGGGGGTCGAAAATAAAAAGGGAAGGAAGAGGTGTTTTTTAAAGCAAAATAGTCATTTAGCGATCATATTTCTCATAAATTAGAGAAAGCCGGAAGGAAGATGTCGACATGTGAGAGAAGTTTAGCGATGAGTAATTGATATAGGGGATGGATTAAAAAAGATAAGGGGCCAGGGTTGTAATAGCCGACAGAGTGCCGGTTCAATTAGGCAAGTATGAAGAGGAGATAAGGTAGGCTTTTATAAAAAGAGAAAAATAAGGAGATTGGTGAGACACATAATATTTTAGGGTTCATTTTTCTCAAAGTGTAAACGAATTTATAAGGGCGAGGAGGTAGAAAAGGTGAGACGAGATGGTTGGCGATGAGAAGAGTTGGTTGGCGATGAGTGATTGTACAGAGGAGGAATGGTGTAAGTTTAAGAGAAGATAGTGTTTTAGCGAACATTTTTTTACATAGTCGAGAGAAACTTGTAAGGGAGAGGCAGAGATAGGAAAGGTAAAAAACGGTGGACGATTAGTGATAGATCTAAAGGAGTGCCTAATTAGGATTAAGGAGGCAGGGTTTCAATAGCCAAGAAATGATAAGAGAGAGGTAACAACGAGCCAAATTGAAATTTTGAGCTTTAATTCCTACTTTGAAGTTGAATTAAAGAATAGGTTGAAACAAATAAAGTTTCTAGCCGTATGAACCCCATTATTTTTTTACTCTCTTTCCCATTCATTCCGTTTCAGTAAGTAAGCGTTGCAATTGTGTTTCGGCTTTGGTTATCTCCTGATTCGAGGATTTGTCCATTTGCCAGTAACCAAGTGTCATGCACATACGCATACGCTGAAGCAAAGAGAATGGTGGGTTGGTGTTGGGACGGAGAGAGACGGAGGGGTAAGGTAATACTCGTAACATGGGTGAGGGGTTAGGGGCGTGGGGTGACTACCAATGCGAGGGGAAAGTTTGTTCGGCCGCCTGGGTAATGTGCGCGGTTGCGAAGCATGGTGTACCGCAATGCGGCTCCGTTACCACACTATCCAACCTATCTTCTCGCATGTGTGTACTTTCTATATTATATTTTCCAGAAAGTCTTGGGTTTATTTTATACCCTCTTTCTCGTTAAACTTTCCTTCTCCAACAAGTTTATTCAATTTTGCAAAAATCAGAGCCTTTCGTGTATGCTTCGGCGGTAATGAAAGTTCATTGAAAATGTATCTAACTCATTCTAATCTAAAGTGCCAAATGAATAACGTTTTATATTATAACGGGTAATTATTAATAAATATTATCAGGATTATATATTTCAAAAATACTTTTTTCTCCGTTCTAATCAAGAATTTACGTGAATTGCAGTTTCTTTAGAAACACGTGTGGATATTTAATAATTTCTTCTATTTTTGAAGCGCTTCTTCTGTTAGGTTCGTTTCATTGATCAAAGAAATCGAGTTATGCATGAAGAAAAATTGAGCGAGACTTTTCTCTGAGAGGATTTTCAGTCTTTATCAAGGCTTAATAACTAATTCAGTTCTAATCTTTCTTTCAAGCATTTAACGAACTCATTCTATCTGGCGTATCTACCCTCTTTCTGTTTCCATCCTCACTCATGACCTCGACGTGGTTTTACCACATGTGTTGTCAGGTCTTCCATCTTGTCTTCTTCACATATTAAATCTGCCATCCTCCTCTCCTTTAATTTCTGTTGTTTCCAGTCTACGTTCTTAGAGAGCTGTCCCTAAGACTTTCCTTATTTTCTTACATTCTTAGTCATTCAAATTTTTCTACGTTTAAATTTCTCTTTTATGAAATACACAATCCGGTTTACCCCTAGCGCTCTCCTACTCCATAATTGACCCTACGTTTCTTGTTACTTTATTTCACCTTATCTAGTTTTTATACTCCCTCTCCTTTTCTATCCTATCCTCTTCTATATGACTTTTTAATGATCTGATCCTATTCTCTTGAATCCTATCTTATCTTCCCCTCGCTCGCTTCCATTCACCTACTCTTAAGTCTTCATTCTCTCCCTTTTTGCTTAACCTTATCCTCTACTTCGCTCACATTTCCTCTCCTCTTCTCTGTTAACTCCACCATCTACTTTCATAGTTTCCATTCTTCTCATACTTTCACACCTCTCACTTCTCTAATTCCCCTTTCATTCCCGATGCACCTCCCATATTCTTCACTGTTTTCCATCTCGTAACTCTCGTAATCTTTTCTGTTTCCTGTCTTAGGTTCTCGGAGCTTTAGAGTGTTTCCCTATTTCCTTGCTTTTTTGGTCACACTAGCTTTCTTGTGTTGCATTTTCTCTTTTGAAAAATACACAGTGTACTTTTTCTCTTGCTCACTTTTACTCCATGATCCATCTTCCTTTTCTTGGTAGTTGACGTTTTTTAGTTTAAGGTCTGCAGAAACTTGTTTCATAATGTTTAAATCTTCCCTGACTTCCTACCACACCCACCTCTCTCCCTCCTTTCTATTCTATCCTGTTCTATACGATCTGCTATTAACGTATCCTCTCCGAATCCACCTTATCCCCACCGGTCTACTTACATTTCTTTGAGTACCCTTTGTTCCCCTCACTTACTCTCACCTACTCGCTTACTTTTATTTGCTGTTATTATTGTTCTCACAACTACCTCTTTACCTTTCTTCCTACCCCAGATTACTCTCCTGTATCCATCCTCCTCTTCTATCCTATCCTGTTCTATACTATCTTATGCCAAACAATCCTTCAAGAATCTATTTTATCATACTTCCCCCTCCGCCACTCTACTCACATTCCTTTCATTCTCTTTCAATGTCCTCGCTTCCCCTCCTCTACTCCTCTACTCACCTACTTTTCTATTTGCGACCATACTTGCTCTCGCATCTATTCCTCTATTTTTTTTCTCCACCCCTGATTATCTTTTCATATTCATATTCTTCTTGGTTGCAAATTTATCTTTTTGGAAAATGAATTTCTGTGCTTAGAAATAATTATTTCGTGAAGAATTGATCTTTTTTGGTTAAAAATCGACCATCTTAATTGCATTTTGTTTAAAAGACGCCTTTTTGATAGTAAATTATTCTTCTTGATTGAAAATGAATTTTTTTATTAATGGCTCATGATGTGAGTTGAGAATTGATTTTTTTGCTTCAAAATTTAATTATTTTGCTGAAAATTTTTTCTCGTTCTTTAAAAATTAATTTTCAACTAGAAATGTAACTGATTCATTTTTGGTTAAAAATGTATCTTTTTTTCAAAATTTTACCATTTGGTTCTTACTTAATATATTTTGTGGAAAATTCCATCTCATTAGTAGAATATTAATCTTTTTGGTTAAAAATAAATCTTCCTGCTTAAAAATCCATTTCTTTAATTAAAAAATCAACTAATCCATTTTGCGTTTAAATTTTATTTTAGTTGAAAATGCATATATTTTGTGAAAAATGGATCTTGTTTGGCAGAAAGTTTATTATCTTTGTTACGAATTGTTTTATTTCCTGTTCCATTTTGGTTTTAATTTTTAATAAACGTATTTTGTTGAAAAATCTTATATTTGGCAGAAAAATAATCTTCTTTGTATTTTTTTAACTAATAATTTAATCAGTCCATTTTTGTTTGGGAATATATATTTTTTACTAAAAACTGCACCATCATGTTGAAAATTTATATATTTTGTGGAAAATTTCACGTGTTAGAAAATTAATTATTTTGGTTTAAAATTGATCTTTTAGATTAAAAATTAATTTGTTGGGTAGAAAATTGAACTATGTCGTTGAAAATTCGTATTTTTCCTTAACAAATGAAGCTTCTCAAATCTAAATAAGATTTTTGCAACGTGCAATGGGTGGGGGGGGGGAGAAAAAATCTTATAGTGTCTTAAATGGAAGAGGGGTGGTTAAATATTTCAAGGAACATAAGTAATTTATTATGGATTCCTAGAATTGAATAAGAAAATTTCTTATGTTCTTTTTGCGTCCATGATGAAGATATGAGAAACGTTTCTATTTTCGGTGAGCCCACTTTATTTTTACGACGACTTAATTACAAATTTCGTCCACTCCGCTCTGTTTGAACATACTCGTCACTTCTTTTGTACCTAAATTCCGAGCTTTTTGAAATTTCTTTTTTGTTTAATTTTCTGTTTTTGTCAATGTCATTTACGTTAGAATGGTACTTCTAATCTTCAGTCTGGCCTTCCTTTTCTTCCTTTCTTTCCTCTCATATTCCTTTTAGGAGCATCACTTCAAACCGTTTATTTCTTTGTCGGGGCAAAATATTTTTTCGCCAAAAAAAGCTGTAGGTACACTTTTAATAAACTCATTTTCCATTCGCCCCACTGCATTTATGTATGGTTGCCTCGGCTCGAATATTTTTGTCTGTTTTCTCATTATTTACTCTCAGATTTTCCTTGTCCGTTTTTAAAAGAATAGCTTAGTAACTGGAAAGTAATCTCTTTAGTAATTATCTTCATTTATATATCTAGCTAGTTGTACCTTGCTTTACTTGGTTTTTTTAAGAGAGTATTCTGAAAAGTTAAAATATATTCTGGACCCCTCTGAAGTTTCCCCTAATTTTCTCTCACTTCGCTTACTTCCTCACCCTTGATTTTCGATCCCTTTAACTACTGTATCTACATTCTTTTACCTCATTTACCTGCTTGTCAGAATTTTCTCTCCCCTCATTTTTTCTTACTACCCCTATTTTCCCTTTCTTCATTTCCCTTTACTTTTTATACTTTACCTACCTTCTGCTGCTCTTCCTAGTTGCCCTGCACTTATATCCCCACACATTTCCTTTACTTCACCTACTTTCCATTCACTCGTTTCTCCTTATTTCTTCCACTTGATTTTCTTCCCAACCCCTTATTTTCACTACTTCACCTACTATTTCTCTCTCTTATTTATCCTACGTGACCTATTTCTCCTACTCTTATTTCCCGTACTTCATCTACTCCTCACATTTCTACTTAATATCTCTACTCCCCCTTCCTTCACTTCGCTAATTTCCCCTCATTTAACCTACTTCACGTACTTGTCCTTTCATAATTTTCTCTCATTTCTCCTACTTCCCGTACTTTCCCTCCCCTTAGTGCACCTACTTCACTTACTTACCATCGTTTTATTTTGTCTACTCCGCCTATTCTCTTTCTCTCTTATTCTTCATACGTCACCTACTTTCTCTACCCTTCGTTATCTTACTTCATCTACTATCCCCATTTCCAGTCACTTCTCATACTACGCCTCGCCTTATTTACTCTTACTTTTTCTGCTATCCCTCCCCTTATTTTCCCTCACTTCTCCTACTCTGACGCCCTCAATTTCACTACTTTCCCAATTCCCCATAATTCATTCCTGTTTCACTTCAATTCCCTAACTTCCTTCCTTTATTTACTCGTACATGGCCTACTTCGCCTCTTCTCATTTTACTTCACTTATTCTGCTCTCCATATCCTTATTTTTCTCACTTCCCCTACTCATTCCTTCTCTTAATTTTTTCTTATGTCTCCTACTTTGCTTCTGATCATTTTCCTCTAATTTTGCTACTCCACCTTCTCTCATTTCCTCTTACTTCTACTAATCTTTCTTCCCTCATCCCTTAATTTTTAAACATTTCCATTGTAAAATTTTAATCAACATACAGAAATGCAAAAAATTTCTATTTTAACATGCAGCAAGTATGAAAAGTGATAAAAAAAGGAAATAATTAAAACACTCTAAACTACCCAGAATTAAATTATTTATGCAAATGAAAAATGACACAACTTGTCGCTTTTATCATCACTGGTACTTTCTTTCTTATAATGAAATGAATGCAGGCGCTCTCAAATAGTATTTTCCTCCTCGTTAAAATGAGTCAATTAAAATGTAAATAACGAGCAACCCTATTCTTCACTTCACGTACGCACAGGGACAATTAACAACACAAACACGACTGGAACTAACGATACAACTATAAGCGCTTTCAGAATAATTTGCATTCCACTTTTTATTTTATTTATATTCAACAACTTTTAAAATGACCACCATTTTTAGGATATATTTCACTTATTTTTATTAATCTCGATTATCAGTATTTTTGTTGTTGTTATTTTGAAATAGAAATGAAAACAGAGAAAATATGTTTTACTAATGAAGCGCAATGAACAATTATTTCAATTTCCTGCTATCGGTTGAGTAATTAAAGAACGGGATAAATTTTATTTTAAATTTAATTTTCTCCATATTTCAAAAAGTAATAATTGAATTATTATTGATGGAAATGCTGAAAAGGGAACATAGGGAAAAAGGTGTAATTATTGAAGTGAAACCCTTTTGGGACTCTATGTCTCTTTCTCTCTCTTTCTCTCTCTTTCTCTCTTATATGTATACTTTCTACAGTCTATAGCTTCTCTCTCTTTTCGAATCTCCCTTTTGTGCATTGACTCGTATTCATGCTGAAACTCCTTTTCTATATCCCCACTACAGGCACGCTATCCAAATCCTGTTTATTCTCACTCAACCTGTACTCTCTTAATATCTATATGATCGCCTGAAAACTCATGATGATTTTTTCATAAAAAATTTCGCAAAAAAAAATTTACTGCCACACACTGGTTTTTTTTTATTTATGGGGTCGAAAAGTAGCGTAGACCAAAATGCTCTCGCAACAGGGGAAACAGGGTGATTTTTTCAAGAAAATAGGGAAATAATTTTTGATAACAAGATAATAAATTTTTAATGGAAGTTATAATTGCATTGTATTTTCAGCATAAAAAAAATATTTTTCAACAAAAAAAATCAATTTTATATCACATATTTAAATTTTCGTATAAACAGTTCAGTTTTCCCTGATATATTTCAATTTTTTACCAAACTTTTTAATTTTCAACCGAAAAAGACAATCTTTTTAACAAAAAAATACATGTTTTAATTTAAAAATATGAATTTCGAACTAAAATGATTTCAATTTTAACAAAAAAGGATGGATTTTTAACCGAAAAGATGGAATTTATATCAAAAAAGTTGTATTTTCGACAAAAAATAATTTTTGAAGAAATAGTTTAATTTTCAACCAAATAGATACATTTTTAACTATAAAAGATAAGTTTTTAATTAAAAATATGAATTTCAAATTTAAATTGGAATATATACATTTTGAAATAGAAAAATTAATTCTCAACAACAACGAAAAAGAATGTTTAATAAGAGAGTTTAAGATTTAACTAAAAGTATGATTTTTCTAACAAAATGTTAATTTTATATCTAATTGTTCAATTTTGTTTCAAATAATAGAATGTTTATTAAAATTGTTTAATTTTTAACCGTATAGTTGTATTGAAAAAATGTATTTTCAATAAAAAAGTTAAATTTTTATGCCGAAAATACCATTTTTCTCCAAACAGATCCATTTTCAATCCAAAAATTAAATGCTTTAAATTAAAATGGTGGCTTTACAACCAATAAAGAATATATTAAAAAATAGTTGAACGTTAAGCCAGAATAATTTTAAGTAAAAATAATCAACAGTTGAATTTAAACAAAAAAGATAATTTTCAACAAATAGTTACATTCTCAACTAAAGCAGATTAAATATTTTGCAACCAAATAAATACATTTGTAACAAAATACTAATTTTTGAAAAAATAAACTCATTCGGAATCAAGTTGTTGGATTTTTAATAATAAAAGATCAATTTTCAATCCAAAATATTAATTTGCAACTAAAAGTTGAATATCTAAATTTTCAAATAGAAATAATAATTTTTAGTCAAAAAATGATAATTCTGACCAAAAAAAGGAATTTACAACGAAATAGGTAATGTTTTACTGAATAGTTAAAATTTCGTCCTAATAATTACATTTGCATTAAAACCGTTGATTTTTTAACTTTATAGTTTAATTTTCAACTAGCTAAGATAAATGTTCTATTAGAAATATCGATTTTTAACCAAGATCAAAACGATTAAATTTAAAATAAAAAAATAATTCTCCACCAAAAGAAACGAATTTTTAACAAAGTAGTTAAGTGTTTAAATAAAATGACGAATCGAAACAAGGAATTGGTAATGAAAAAATTTAACTTTAACACAAGAAAATATTTTTTTAATAAGAAGAATTATTTTCTAAAAAATGGGGTAATTAAATTTTAAATCGAAAATAGGAATCTTCAAAAATAAATAAACTTTTAAAAATGTAGTTAAATTTTGAAACAATTGGTTAATTATTTAACAAGAAAGATAACTTTTTATCAAAATAGTTTCATTTCCAAAAAATCAATTACACTTAAAAAAATAGTATTTCAACTAATTGACATAAATGCAGAACTAAAAATATAATTGCACACTTTTTAACTAAAAATAGAAGTATTTTCTTATTTTTTTCTATTAATTGAGCTAACATTTTATCGAAAAAATGAATAAAAGGAAACGTTTTTAGGAAAGAATTATCATTCAGCAACCAAGCCAATTTTATTAGTTTAACTAACTAAAATAACCAATTGTCTTTAAAATTAAAGAATTCGTCATGTGGGAAATTTTAAAAATCGAAGAGAAAACTTGTCTCTTTTCAAGAAATAATTCATCGACTCGATTATTTTTAGTAACCAACAATATCTCTTCTGCAGAATTCATCTGCAATTAATTATAACTTAAAATGGGAATCGGATTTACGCTCCTATTGCTAATATTTTATTGCCTGACCTTCTGACCTAATTTTTAATAAGACTATTTTTCCATTAATAATTAGAAAGGAGTATTTTTTCCTTGTATTCCTAACCGAAAGAAATTTTCTTAAAATTGTAATATACAATGCAATCTTTCAAAGTAGTAATAAAGTAGTAAAGATGTATACTCCTTCAATCCTGACTGAAATCATTTAATTAAAGCAATTTAGCGTTTGATTTGATAAGGTACACAAAGCTATTCTACAGGTTGTTTAACCTACCGCTTGAATGTTATTTGTTCCGTAAATCAGTATAACACATATTTCCCTACAATGTTGTAGATAAGATTCATTATCTTGTTAGCACGCTACTTTCACGTCTGCACGCGAGGGACAAATACCAGACTATTACTGAAATTTATTTCGTACTTTTCGTCTTGAAGTAACCATTCATAGAAATTGACTTACAGAGGAGATATTTCAGTGTTTCTTTTGGGCAAAATATCTCTCCCTCTCCCTCTACCTCCCCCTCCCCTCTCCCCCTCTCCCTCTCCACCACTACATTCTCTCCCTCGTTTCTTCCTTCACTCTCTCCATTGTTCTTCCTCTATTAATCCGACTAAACACTCTCTCCATCTTCTTTTTCTTCTCCTTCTCTACGACTCTCTTCACTCACTATTAGCCTCGTGGACTCCTTCTATCACTCTTCATCTACCACTCCGTCTTCCCCTTCTCTCTCAAGCAATCCATCTTTGTTTCCGGTTTACCCTTTTCTCTTCACTTCTAAATTTTTACGCAATACTTTAAGTATGTTTTTGTCAATTGCTTAAATATCGTTCAAACAAAATTGTTTTCTCTTTTATCATTTCACTACAGGATGTTTATTTCACTAATCAGTATGATTCATATTGCTCAATACTGTTGTAGATAAGTTCCATTATCTTGTTGGTACGCTATTTTTACTTTAGTAGGCGATAGAATAATATGAGCCTTTCATTGTAATTGATCACATACCTTCCATTCTGAAATAATTATTCACAAGAATTCATTTATACAAGATCTATTGTAATGATTTTTTTATAACCCCTTTAAGCGTTCATCCACTTTCCTCTTTTTCTCCTTCTCCTTCATATCCCTTTTATTTCCTTTCCTTTTATACCCGTTTTCTTTCCTTCCCTTTTACACCTCTTTTATTTTTTTTCGCTCACCAATTATTCTCTTCCACTCACCCTTCTCATCCGCTCAGCTTCTTTTCAACCCCTTTGTCCTATTTCAAATATCCTTTCATCTTCCCCTCTCATCCTTTCAAATTTTCATTGCCCCTTCTATTCTCCATACATTTCCTTTAGGGAATTTCTTCCACTTACACTGGACATACCTTTACTATCAGTCAAGACCATTTCTCTCGCCTTTTTCTTATCTCTACTACCCAGGCACCATTCCCTGCTACCCATTCTATTTTTATTCGCCATTTCCACCTATTTATTTCCTGCCTATAATCTCTTTCACTTCCCATTTATTTTCTTCTCTTTAGCCCCTCCTCTAAACATGTTTATACGCTTTGCAACCCTTCCGATAAATAACAGGCTACTGCAACTAAAAAATTCATAGAAATTAGAAATGTCGATATTCAAATTTGAAAAAATAAAATAAAACAGGAAAGAATAATAAAAGAACCCTCAAATCACTGTACTTTCTCCCTCTCTTTTTATTTCATTTCTTTTAATTCTATATAAAAAAAATTACGAGTGTCTCTTGCCCTTACCCTATTCTTTACCTCTACCACACTGCCCCCTTCCTATTTTCCTTACTTGATTCATCTATTGCTCTATAACTTTTCCCTTGTTTTTGGCTCCGCTTCTATGATTTTCTCTTCACTCTTTACTCTTCATTCTTTCCTCTTTTCTTCTTAATCTTCATTATTTAAACTTTACTAGTCTCTGTTTACCCTTGACTTTTCAGTTTTTGCTCTTTCTCTTCAATCTTTACATTTTACTCTTCACTCTTCACTCTTCACTCTTCACTCTTCACTCTTCACTCTTCACTCTTCACTCTTCACTCTTCACTCTTCACTCTTCACTCTTCACTCTTCACTCTTCACTCTTCACTCTTCACTCTTCACTCTTCACTCTTCACTCTTCACTCTTCACTCTTCACTCTTCACTCTTCACTCTTCACTCTTCACTCTTCACTCTTCACTCTTCACTCTTCACTCTTCACTCTTCACTCTTCACTCTTCACTCTTCACTCTTTACTCTTTACTCTTTACTCTTTACTCTTTACTCTTTACTCTTTACTCTTTACTCTTCACTCTTTACTTTTGACTCTTTACTCTTTACTCTTTATTCTTTAATCTTTACTCTTTACTCTTTACTCTTTACTTTTGACTCTTTACTCTTTACTTTTGACTCTTTACTCTTTACTGTTTACTCTTTACTCTTCACTCTATACTCATTACTCTTTACTCTTCACTCTTTACTCTTTACTCTTTACTCTTTACTCTTTACTCTTTACTCTTTACTCTTTACTCTTTACTCCTTACTCTTTACTCTTTGCTCTTTACTCTTTACTCTTTACTCTTTACTCTTTACTCTTTACTCTTTACTCTTTACTCTTTACTCTTTACTCTTTACTCTTTACTCTTTACTCTTTACTCTTTACTCTTTACTCTTTACTCTTTATCCTTACTCTTTACTCTTTACTATTTATTCCTTAGGCTTTACTCTTTACTCATTACTCTTTACACATATATAGTATTTTCCCCAGTTTCTAAAAACTTGTTTTGGAAAGAAATTTCTTTGTTTTTTTAAATTACCTATTTCATTTAATTTATTTTATTCCTGATTTCTGTGTATTATGATCCAGAACTCATGCCTATGTTTGCATACTTTTGCACATTGGAGTATACAGAATTATTCTTTGTATGAAATTATTTAGACAGTTATTTAATAACTAATCCCCACACTTTGAAGTTTTTGTTGATGAAACTCAATAATAATTATTGCTAGTAACAATTTTTTAACCATTTTTTTGTCATCTTATACATTAATCAAGAAAAAATTCCTCTTTTCTACGAGGAATTTCCAGCCAATTATTTAGAAATGATTTCTGGCTATCAGCCCATAACTATTAATAATTGTGTAAACAAACTATATACTTATATACTTGGGTAAAGATTAAATGTTGTTGCTGTTAGTAGTTATGGTATAACTAAATTTCTCTCACCCCACGCATTTGTGAACTAAAATTATATTTCTTGTGGAATTTAGTAACAATTACATAAGACATAAATTTGTTTATCAGGTCTGTTATAGCAATAACAGTAATTGATCCTCATCAAAATGTTCCAGAAAAGTTAAAAAATGATTTATTGGCAGTTTATTTTGTTAAAGAAACAAACAGTGAGTCGTTACTAAGAATTTGTTAATGAATTTAACATTCAAGTATATATAAAGGGTTTTAAAAATCGAAATTTTTCCACATTTTTATATTTTTCAACCACTGATAAAAAAATGTCTCTTTGAAATAATAGCTCATATTTTTTAATCTAAATAAAAATGACAAATTCCTCCATTCGAATCATCTTCGAAGATAATAATAGATCTGAAAGGAAATATTTCAGGAGGGTCTTCTAAAAAAGAATGTGTCCGTTTTTCTTGTTTTTAAATCTTTGATAACAAAAAAACATGATTATGACAAAGTAACTTTTTATTTTTATTCTGAATCGACATTCTAGAACTTTAAATTTGATCAATTTTTGAAAACAAACGGATAATTTTTGGGGGATGATAAATCAAGAACAATTACAAAAAAAATTTCTTGAACTATCACAAGAAATTTTTTTGTGAATCAAAGGCTGCATCTAGCAAAAAATCTGTTTGAAACGACCAACGAATATAGCTTGGTTAACCAAATATTTTGTTTTTCGTGTAATAACCATATTTTATGGTTGAACCAACCATATAATTTTTATAAATAACTATTATTTTTAATGAAAATGACGAAATACATTTATTTATTTATATATTTTTATTTTTTGTTTCAGGTAGCAAAAGATTTCACGATTCCACTTAAGAATAACCGTCTTCCATCATGCTGTTCAAGTTTTTGATATTGTAAATGTCAATAAATATTAAGAGTAAGTATCCATATGAAAAAATTGAATGTGAAAGGTGACTTTTTGAAAAATTATGGATAACCAATCACTCGAAAGAACAGTCCGTATAAATGATGTCACATCAATCATAAGAACTGCCATTCCCATAAATTGTTTTCCACTTTTAAAATTAAATAGAAAGATATTGAAAACTAATGTTGATTTATTTCTTCCTTATGCATTTTTTTCTGTATTTCTATATTTTCGTATTTTGTTGAAAATTTATATTTTTAAAGTTTTTAAATATAAATTTTTAAATTTATAGATTAAAATTGACCCTTTGTGGTCTGTCCCTCTTCTTTCTTGAGTATTTTTTTGAAATCCTGGTCAGTTTTTGTTGTTTAATTATTTTTTGAAAAGTTGCCATTTTTAGGGGGAAAAAGCATGTGAAAATTTCATTCCTTAATCAAAAATCATCCAGATCAATCAGTGTCACAATTTTTCATAAAACTAATGCAAAACCTATACCTACCTCCAATAACATTCCTTGTTTCTCCCTAAACTCTCTAGTATTATTGTTTATAACAATTTGTATAAATAATCATTCTCAATGACCAGACCTAATTAAATTTGTCTTTAATTTTCTTTGACACAAGATAACACTTTCTACTTTGGTGAAATTTTCTCATACAACAATCCATTGTTTATTCACAACCTTTTGATAATATTTTTTACAAATCCAGGCTCAATAGTTTTTGGCTCAAAGTTCAACTTATTGGCTGGAGATGGAAATATTTTGTTAATAATTAATTTTTTTCATTCCTGATTTGTCATTTAAATTAAAACCCCTGCTTTTTATTTAAATTTGAATTATTTTATTGAAATTTTCGTTGCTGCTGTAAATCAATTTTTTGATTGAAAGTTTACCTTCTGGGTGACTAATTTACCTTTTTAGTTACAAATTTATTACTTTGTTTCGAAATTTAACTATCTTGGTTAAAAATTCACGTATTGTATTGAAAATTAATCTTTATTTATGGAAAATTAATTTTTTTAATAGGAAATTAATCTCTTGAGTTGAAAATTCATTCAGTTTAAAAATGAACTATTTAGCTAGAAATTCCTTTTTTTGGTTGAAGATTCATAATTTTAATGTAAAATTAATTTTTTGTTGTTGAAAATTCAAATTTTCTGTTGAAGAGAATTTTTCAAATTAATTTTGTTGCCTGGAAAACGTAAAAATTCCAATTTTGTACAAAAAATATCTTTTCTTGTTTAAAATGAACGCATTTAGTTAAAAACTAGAGTTTTTTGTTTGAATTTCACTTTGGTTGAAAACTTAACTATTTTGTTAAAAGTTCGTATTTTTGGGTAAATTCAAATTTTGTTTATTTTAATTTAAACCTTCCTTGGCGAAAATATTACTTATTATTTTGTTATTGTTGTGAGAAATATTGTTGTTTAAAAGTAGAACTACTTTTTTAAAAATATATGAATTTATTTTTAATTTAAAAATTGATATTTTAATTTTTTAAATAACCCTTTCCAGTTCAAAATTTAATTATTAGTTAGATTCTATTTATTATGTCGAAAAAATTTGTTTGGGAGAAAATTAATCTTCTCGGTTAAAAATTTATCTTTATAGTTGCAAATTCACTTCTTTGCTGAACGTTAAATTCTTGTCAACTCTGTTCAAACAATCAGAAGGTAATGTTTTTTTAATTGAAGACAGGCTACTTCACGTTTAAAATTTCACAATATGACCTTCTTATTATTTGAGTAAAGACAAGCATGTTACACGATCGCTTTCATTTGATAAAATTTTAAATTTTCACGTTTCCGATTTTTATAACCTTTTTCTAATATTTATATAACGTCCTAAATCATTTTTTTACACAGCCATTAGTATTCTACTGCTAAATTGGAAAAAATCTGGACGAAGTTCAACCAAAAATTTAAATTTTTAATAAAAAAATCGATTTTTTTCAAATAAAAGGATGAATTTTTAACAAAATAGTTGAATCTCCTACCAAAGAATTGCATTTTTATCAAAGAATGAAAATTTATCTCAAACAGATTAATTTTTAATTAACACATTTTTTTGAATTGTTGAATTTTCATCCAGAGTAGAGTTCAGTTGTCTTTTTAACACCAAAATATTAAATTTGAAAAAGGCAATTTTGTGAACAAAAGAAAAAACTTTAAAAAATAATTAAATTTTTATCTACATCTTCAGTTCACTTTTCAACACCAAAATAAGATATGTTAACACGAGTTAATTTTCTGCGAAATGGTCGAATTTTTAAACATAAAGTATGATTTTTTAACGAGTTTGTTCAATTTTGAACTAAATAGTTGCATTTTTGTTGAAGAAAAAGGAAAGTTTTACTAAAATTGGAGAATTCTCAATTTAGAAAGGCAAATTTAAAAAAAGTGTTTATTTTTCATTAAAAAAGATTTCAGTTAATTTTTTAACACAAAAATACGAATTTTAAACAGGAAGAAAATTTTTGAAGAGACAGTTGAATTTAAATAAAAAACAGGCATTTTTATTTCCAAAGAAAAATGGCCTATGACTGTTACTAAAATACTTATTTTTTAATGTGTAGAATTCCTAAAAGCGACACGAAAAATATAACGACCAACGAATTTATTTCATAATATTATAAATAGTTATAAATAAACAAATTTCGAAAATCGCTGTTTTTACAAAGGTATTCATTTTTGAACGACGCATTAAGTAAATTTTGATAAAACTTGTTCCTCTGATGTTTTTGAGATAGCTGTTAACGAATCTGCAGCCAGATTTTCAAAATTGAAAATGGCAGATCCAGTATGGCGGACCAGTTAAAAAAAATTTATTTTCATGAAATTTGGAATCTGTTGATTTTTGGGGTCTGTGATAATAAATCTAAAGTCATATGTGAAAAATTAAAAATGGCGGATGTAACTTGGAGGAAAAATTAAGAAAAGTTATTTGATTTTCATAAAACTTCTCACTCAAGGGTTTTGGTCTCGCTGCTTATGAATTCGGAACCATATTTGCAAGATTCAAAATTACGATTCAATATGGCCGAAGAGTTTACAATATTAATGGATTTTCATGAAACTTGGCATCTATAGGTTTTTGGGATTTCTGATAACAAATATGAAGTCAGAGTTCAAAAGTTCAAGATGGCGGATCTAATATGGCAGTCTAATTTTTATAAACTTGTTCGATTTTCAGAAAACCTGTTAATTTGGTGTTTTTGGAGACGCTGATTACAAATCTGAATTCGGTTTTTGGAAAATTATAATGAAGGATCCAATATGGCGAAAAAAAGTTAAAAATATGAATGAATTTTTTTCGACATTTCGTGTCTGAGAACTCTTAGAAAACTCCGAAAACTCTTAGATTCCAAGTTTCATGAAAATGCAACAATGCTTTTAAATCTCTTCCACCATACTGGCTCTGCCATTTTGAAATTTATAAATATGGCTCCGGATTTGTAATAAGCGACCGCAAAAAACTCTTGTGTGAAAAGTTTTATAAAAGTCATCTATAAATTTTTTGAAAACTCGTCCGCTTTATTGGATCCGCCATTTTGAATTTGGCAGATCGGGTCCGGGTTCATAATCAGTGACACAAAAAACCCCTGTGTGACAGGTTTGATGAAAATCGAACACCTTTTTCAAATTTGACCAAATGCTATCAATAATATAAAGTAAGTTTTTGTAATCATAGATAAATTTCTATTGCAGAGATCAAATTGTTGGTATAACAAATACCTTAAGCGCGCTTGACGTTTTAACCGCATATATAAGATTTTATCACTCGTGTGAGAATCGCGTGAGTGTCAGTGGGGCGGTACTCGAATAAAACAAATGTATATACAAGCGCATGTCTGAGAATTCGTTATTTGTACCCTGCAAAAATGCGGTCCTTTATCGGTGCTTCAGCTGTCATGTTGATGCTATTCTTGAAATGTATTGGTAAGTATAATAATAATAATAATAATGAAAATAATAATAATACAGCTTAAGGTGGGTTCCGAACCACCAGAACCTCGGTAAAGGTACATTGAAAAATTTCTAGAGGTACCGGCTCAGGGATCTCTGAGGTGAAGTCCGAGTGTCTAACCAACTGAGCCACTGAGGCTCTTAATAATAATTATTATTATTATTTCAGTAGGTGTCAAATGTCGATTCTTCGTCCATTATGTCTTTGAAATTTAAAATTCATGAAGGTCGTTTTTCATTTGACAGAAATCTCATCAGGGATGAATCAAAGAGGGGACAAGGGAAAGACGCTAAGTCTTTTTGGAGAGGCTCCTGAATTATTAGGTAGAAAGTTCGATCAAAGTCCGGAATTGGAAACGTGGAAGGACAAAAGAATGGCTGATAGCCTTTATGATCATCGCTCTAGAAGATACGAAAATAATACTGGACTTCATATAGGACGTACTCTCCAAGTGGGTCCATCACCTGAGGTGACAAGGTCTATGCTACCTGATGTGTATGGCAGAATGAGAGTTTTTAATCACAATACAGTACGTTTCGAAGATGAACCCAAACCACATGGACGTGAAGCACGAGAACATAATCATGCACTCGCAATGAGAATGGTTCGGCATCCAGAATCCAATCAAAAAGAAGAATCCAGTCGAAAAGAAGTGTCCAGTCAAACAGGTTCAAAAATCAGTCAACTTCAAAAGTCCAAACGAAAAGGTCCACTACCCGAGGTGGCATGGACTCTACGAGAAGACGAGCATGGCCATAAAAGACCTTTTAATACCGCAACTGGCCGTTTCGTAGATGAAGAAGAATTGGAAGCAACTTTTGGTTTAAGTCCGATTAACAAGTACCATGCGCTTAAACGCCTGTTACCTAAATCAGTATTGGTAGGAGTACATGAAGCTAATCTTTTGAATCAACCAGAGCATAACCTACATTGTAATGCTCCGCACCAAGGTCATGCATCAGCAGCAGGGAATTATCCACATCATTTCAGTCAAGGACAGCAGAACCTTTTTAATCAACTAGATCATTACCCATATGTTAATGCCCCTCGTCCAGGTCTGACATCTTCAGCAGGGCATGACCCATACCGTTTCAATCAAGGATATCAGGGCGAATATCAGGAAACTCCACGACTACCGCCGAATTCTCAAATTTTTAGACAATTTACTCCACATAAGTATTTTCAAGGTCCCTCTGGGTCTCATGGATCTGGCCATCAACAATAATACTTCAAAATACACTCGAACTCCAAAAATACGAGCTTCAAAGTTACGAGTGCTCTACAGATACGAGCATCTTGACTCCAAAGGTCTGAGTGGGATTCTCCCCCTTCTACCTCTGCGCAAGTTGAGATTCTGGAGTCAGGCGCGCGCAAGTTCGCGCGACCTTGAATTCGACGTGCGCGTGCGTGTAGTGAGCTTGTCTGCATACTCATGCATTACCCTCGGAATATAAACGTCGGACGACTGGGAGTCCTTTTCACGGTTCTTTCTTTGGGATTACCGATTTCAGAACTTCTCGTATCTTTGGAGAGAGTGTAAATAAGACAACCATATTGAAAACCGATATACGATTTTAATAGAAATTTCGTTTTAATTAGTAAGGTAAAGTCTAAATTTAAATCATAAAATTTTCTTTGTTCGGGTGATTATTCACTCATTTTAATTGAAACGTAATCGCTCTAACTAAGAAAATAAATAAAATGGTTTTATGACAACCAAGTTAAAATGAATTTCAAAATGGATGTAGAACATTTACGAAGTCTAATTGAAAATTATCTTCTACTGGAAAAATGTATCAAGGTCACTAGGCCGCTTATGTTTGTAACTGAATTTTATTTTAGGGCTGAGAATGTAAATAAATAAACCTGTGTGTGTTAAATTTAGTTTATTTTTCTGTAAATAAACCCTTGGCGGAGATAACGTTTGATCAGAAATTTCTTTTTGAGGTTTGTATCATTTTTGAATTTTAAAATATAATATATAATAGCATAAAAGATACCATCAAAACATTGGTGACTTTATTTCTGAGAGGCTACGTGAAATGTTTTATTATTTATAATCGATTTTATTAGCTTAGAATTTTACTACAAAATTTCTTTTGCTCATGTAAAATAAAAATTTGTATTCTGGTGAATATTTTTGGCTTTGAATAAATAATTAAATTTTCAATTAGTAAATCTTACATTTTTATCAGGTTTATTATGCACAACAATTTTTTATAACATTTTTCTATTTATGTCAGTTATACATTTATACCATTTTCTATTTAACGTCCAATAATCAAGTTAATTTTGAAAATTGTTTTTTTTTCCTGGGGAAATATTCTACGATAAATGTGTCTTCTTCAATTTTTAAATAAAAATTTTCTATGACTGAAATTTCGAGAAAAATTTTCTTAGAAAAACATTCTCTTTTAATGATTATGTTTAAAGATTATTTAGTTATTGAAAAAATTAGAAACAATGATTAAATTAAAAAACTGTTACTAAAACACTTATTTTTAATGTGCAGTGTTCCTGAAAATAAAACCAAGAATCCAACGACTAAATTTGGATAAATAAAAATTGTTATTTTTTTGAAAAAAAATATAAAAAAGAGGAAAGATACAGCCGGGTATGTTTTTATTGTAATTTGATGATGATAAAAATAAAAAGAACGAAATAAATAAAAATAAAAGGAAGGTGATTTGGTTGATTGCTTCCTCATTTTTCTTTCCTCTTTTTTAATGTTGTCAAAAAAAATGTTGTTCTTTTCTTTTCTACTACAATTTTTATGTTTTGTCAAATTGCAATAGGAAAATTTTATGGTGGTTGTCCAAATTTAGTCGTTCGATTCTTGGTTTTATTTTAAGGAATTCCGCACATAAAAAAAAGTATTTTAGTAACAGTTTCTGAATTGAATTATTGTTTCCAATTTTTACAATAATTAAATAATCTTCAAACATAATCATGTTAAAAAAATGTTTAAAAAATTGTTTTTGCGTTTTCAGTCATAATAAATTTTTATCAATATATTAAAGAAGGCGCAGTTATCGGAGAATATTTCCCCTCAAAAAAGCTATCGATGATAAAAAATCAACAATTTTTTCAACCCTTTTTCCCCCTTTCCTCGTTTTTTTCACTTAATTGCGATTTAAATTAATAGAAATCCGAGAGAAAAAATCCAAATATTGCTGCTAAAAAGTGAATTCAAAATTCAATTATTTCGATAGAAATGTATTTTTTAGTAATAAAATTTACTATTTAGTTTAAATTTAATAATTACAATTTTTCATGTTTAATATATCAATGACTATTTTTTTATTGATAAAAATAATTTATTTGGTAAAGATTAAAATTAGTTTTTTCGAAATGAATTTGTTTGAAAAATGTATTGTTTGAATAAAAAATGCATGTTGTTGGTTGAAAACTTAAATACTTGGTTAAAGTTTCGGTAAGAAAATTAATTATTTAAAATGAAAGTTAATCTTCTTTTTTAAAAAATTTTCTTTATCTTTGAAAATTTATCTAATATACTGAATGTTAAATTTTTCTTAACCAAGCTCAAATAATTAATCAGAAGGCGATTTCTTTTATTGGAGATAAGATTCGTCACGTTTACAATTTCAAAATATGCCGGGCCTTGTTAAAGTTTGAAAGCCCTTCAGCTGACCGGAAAAATTACATCTGATCTATGAGCTGAGTACATATTTAAACGGGAAATTTCCCACTCTTTCGAATGTCGATGTACAATATAGGGGTTCCCATTTAGAAACACAAAGTTAGCCATAAATTGACCTTGAAGGTCAAGTTCAAGGTTAGTTTCAAGGAAGCAGTATCTTTAAACATCTCATATGAACCCTCTCGATGTTTCTAAAAGACGCCTGGCAGCATGCTTGGATCTCGTAAAATAGGGAACTATTAACCAAGCTCAACAACAATTTAATAAATGCTGACCATGAGTCTAATTTGAAATTGCTTATGATTTTTAAAGTAGCATACACTAAAGCATTTACTAAACTGAATAATTTTATCGCAGCATTGATAGACTTCCAAGAATTATTAGGAACTACACCAAGATTATTATAACTGTTCGTTGTTTCAATTCTATTCTCATCAAGCTTAAAGGGAATAAATTATTTTAACAGTTTTTGGCGCTGTTTCGGAAAATAACAATCTTAGTTTTACATGAGCTTACAAACAAATCCATTTTTTTGCAATGAAGCCTTAAGTTCTCGAGGTACTAGCTTCTCTCGGATACAGTAACAAATTCGGCTATGCCATGATTTGTTCTCATACAAGAATACGAACCTTGGCGACATTTTCTAAGGGAGCATATTATTTTCGAGGTTACAAGAAGGTTTTCCAATCTCTTTCATTAACGGATGGTGTGGAACTGATGGAAATGTTAATTTTAAATCTAGAAATGCAGCGTAGACTACACTAAGATGGCTTTCACATTAGACAACTAGTCTGCGCAATTCTACCTAATTCTGGCTCCCTGTAATGTCCCGCTGGTTTTTGCAAGGGATCTCTACTTTTCGATCATAGCACAATAATCCTAAGTTATGATTACACAAATAAAAATAAAATAAAATAAACAATTTAAAATCTCAAACACGACGTAACAGATGAATAGTAATAAAAAAGTTAGTGTAATTAAAATCAAACTCTTGCTCATTATTAATAAAAGATCTAACTCTTAGCGCTTGCACAATGTAGTTAAGAATGCCATCCAGATAGTCAATATTTCGTAGAACTAAAAGCCGCTCGATAGTCTCTGAATCAGTTCTTGACCTTTCTAGGTGTTTTTTATGTAACGTGGTTTGAATTCGTTATAGATAAGGCAATGGAGTAGAAAGAGTAGAAAGATCTTCAAACCCCATCAAGTTATGTAGACTGGAAATTTGATTTGAATCAATCACATACGCCGAACCATTAAAATTCACTCAGATTTTGGTGGAGTCTGAGAGTCTTAATTGCCTAACCACGCACTTTTTCCCCATACTGCAATTAAAATGTAGAAAAGGTTCAATAAGGTTCAATTAACTTGGGTTCCTAAAGTGACGTTTATAGTTGTTGTGAAGCTGAATTAAACTCTCTACTGGCGGTACTGGCCTGGCACAACTCGCAGAGGCTTCTTAAACTCTATCGAACACTTGATCGAACACTTGATCCACTCTCGCTTCCACACCATTCCAGTCTCCTAATTTTGTTACATAATTGTTCTAAACAGAGTAATCAGTTCTCATGCAGTCTCTAAAAATAACTATACCTAATTAGGTCAGATCCCACGCCTGAAGAATATTTAGTTGTTTTTTCTTTTAGAAATTTAAGATGTGAGAAGTTTTAATTAGGAAATTAATCTCGAAGTCAGTTGTACCACGTGCCTACATAAATAAATATTAGGTTTGAAAAATATCTTATGAGTCTTATTGATGATAAACAAAAGGTTGACAAGATATCAGATTGCATGATTCGTGTGCCAATCGCGTGAGTACAAGTGAGATGGTTGTTCAATGTAGACAATATATATAGAACCGCATATCGGAGAGTATGTTAGTTGCCCATTTCGAAAATGGGGTTCCCTTTCAGTGCTTCTGCTATCATTTTGATGCTGTTCTTCAATTATATTGGTGAGTCTAATAATAATCATCATTATTTTCATTTCAGTACGTGGCAAATGTCGATGTTTTGTTTACTGTATCTATAAAATCAAAAGTTTAGAAATTTTCATTGTCTTTCGACAGAAATATCATCAGGGATGAACGAAAGAGGGGACAAGGGAAAGACTCTAAATCTTTTTAGTGAGACTCCTGAATCATTAGGCAGAAAGTCCGATCAAAGTCCGGTTTTAAGAATGCGAGAGGACAGAAGAGGCGATCTTCGAACTTCTGATGATCGCACTAGTAGATACGTAGATGATACTAGACTTCGCATAGGACGTGACCCTTCAGTGGATCAACTATCTAAGATGAAATGGTCTGTGCAACCTGACGTGTATGGCAAAATAAAAGTTTTTAATCACAATACGGTACGTTTCGAAGATGACCCAGAACCATATAAACTTGGAACATTACAACACTATCATGCCCTCGCCATTCAAATGGCCCATGATCATCCAAAATCCACTCAAAAAGAAGAATCCAGTCCAGAAAGTCTACTTCAAAAATCAAATCGAAAAGGTCCATTGCCCGAGGTGACATGGACTCTACGAAAAGACGAGCGTGGAAATAAGAGACCTTTTAATACCGTTACTGGACGTTTCGTTCATGAAGAAGAAATGGAGAAAGCTTTAGGCTCAACTGCGCTTCAAAAGTACGATTCACTTAAACGCGTGTTGCCCAAAGCTTCAGGCACAGGAGGGCATGAAGCTAACTTTTTGAATCAACCAGAGTATAAACCTTCCGTTAATTTTCCTCGTCAAGGTCAAGCATCTTCAGCGGGATATGACCCATACCGCTTCAAACAAGGACATCAGGGCGTATATCAAGCAACTCCACGGCTACGGAAGAATTCTCAATTTTCTCGACAATTTGCTGCTGATCCATACAATCAGGGTTCCTCTGGGTCCCATGCATCTGCCAGTCAACAGTAATATTTCCAATTAAATAAGACAGCTATTTTGAAAACAGAAATAAGATTTCAATGGAAACATTCTCAATGAAACACTTTTGTTTTCAAATTAATTTTTGATTAAATATTTCTAGAAGTAAAGGCACTTTTTACTAAGACTATTGTATTTATGCTGATATTTGATTTTCAAACAATGTTGCTTATCATATAATATAAAATAGACTGTAACAAATTACGTTGTATTTTCTTCATTCCTTTTTCGTCGTAATTAGTGGTGTAAGCTCGATATTTAAATAATTAAAATTTTAATGTTTAACTGATTTTACAATAATTTCAAACAGAAAATAATCACTCTTGCTAATTAAAATAATCAAAATTGCTTTGAAACCGTGAAATAAATCACCAAGCGTTGTAAAAATATGATTTAAAGCAAATCAACAACTTTTACGAAGGCTATTCGAACATTCTTTATTACTAAAAAAATGTATCGAGGTCGCTAGGCCATTTCTGTTTCTAACTGATTTTTACTGCTTTTCGATGTTTTGTTATTCAATATTCTGTGTCACGAATTTTTGTGTTTTATATTTATTTTCTCTAGAGAATAATTCTTTTTTTTATGATCAAAGGCCAAGTACCTAAATAAAAAATGTGTGCTTGTAGAAGTTAAAGATGATTCTTCTATAAACAAAGCCTTGACGCAGATAACGTTTGATCCGAAAACAAACTTTTGCAGTATATACCATGTTTGAAATTTAACACATAATGCATAATAGTATCCAAAGATACTAGATAATTACCTGCAATTCAAACATTCGTGATTTGTTTTAGAGACCCTGACTGAAATATTTCATGAATTATAAACGATTTTTTAAGCTGATGTAATTGAAATAAGTATTAAATTTGTTGCAGCTAAAATGTCAATTGTATAAAAATCAAAATTTTCAGTCTCATCTTCACGCCCTTTGAAAATAGTTCTACATATTAGGCAAATTAATCATTTGAAGACCGAATTTTGTCTTACTTGCGAAGAAATGTAGATTTGGCCCCGATCGGGGCCAGACTAGGCCAGGTCAGACCCGAATCGGGAGTCCCGTTCAGAGCCAGATCGCGGTTGAAACACACGCGCAGACCGGGGCCAGGTCGGGAATCCCTATTTGTGCCTAATGGGTACCCGGCCAGTTTCATTATAATCCATTTCTGAATTTCGCGAATGGAGATTGAACTTAACCCTTTGCGGCATGTTGGGAATACCGTATTCACACCTTTTTTCACATCATTTTTGTAATTTCAGAGATGTTTTTATTGGATTTACACAAGTTTTTTTTAATTTCATGCTCGCAGGATGACAGAAAATTGAAGGTTTTGTGCTAAGGATCTAAATTTTTAAAATAATTTGTTAATACTTACCAGGTGTATACATATGAAACCGGTATTGCCATTTAGCGGCCAGTAGGCACACTTGTAGGCACTGTCGGAACTTACCATTTGTGCTAATTGGC
>NC_046666.1:28888130-28947657 GCF_010883055.1 Belonocnema kinseyi
CTTCACTTCTTACGAAAATGTTGGAAAATGGCTCGATGACTGGTTTGCTTCAAAAAACGAAGACTTTTTTTGGAAAGGTATCCATAAATTGCCTGAAAGGTTAGCCAGCGGGGGCGCATACTTTGAATAAAATATTTGTTATGATTCTCTTGAAATAAATGTGTTTTTTTCTTGAAAAAATACCGGTTTCATATGTATACACCTGGTATAATCAAAGATGAAAAAAGCCTTTTTTGTTGACAAAATTCATTATTGAAAAAACTTTGCATCATTTCCTTTTAAAAATTGGGTACTTCAAGGTTTTTGGGGTCGCTGAATACGAATCTGGACTCAGATTTTGAAAATTCAAAATGGCGGGTCCAATATGGCTGCCGAAATTGATCATATTTTTGGATTTTATCTGAAAATTGGTATACAGGAGGTTTTGGGGTCAGTGATCAGGAATATGAACTCAGATTTTGGAAATTAAAAAAGATGGATCCAAGATGGCGCCGGAAACTTGAAATATTTTTGGATTTCTTCCTGAAAATTGGTATACAGAGATTTTCGGGGTCGCTGATTACGAAACTGAAATCAGACTTTGAAAATCCAAAATGACGGATTCAATATGGCGATCAAAATATTAAGTTTTCTGGATTTTTTTTTTAAATTAGTGTACAAGGATTTTTGGAGTCACTGATCACGAAACTGCATTTAGATTTTGAAAATTCAGAAAATTGGTACTAATCCATGTTTTAGGTGAGTAGGTGTATATTTTTTTAAACCTTAATATTCTAAATATTTGTCACTTTGAATACAGATTCAAGATCAGCGACCCCCTGCCTGTGCCAACTTTCAAAAAACAATTTAAAAATATTTTGATATTTGGCCCGCCATTTTGAATGTTCAAAATTTAAGTTCATATTCGTGATCAGAGATAGCAAAAACCCTTGACCACTAATTTAAAAAAAAATCCAAATTTTGCCAGCCATATTGGATCCGCCATTTCCAATTTTTAAAATCTGAGTTCGGATTCGTAATTAGCGACTCCAAAAAAGCCCCGTATACCAATTCTTTAAAAAAATCCAAAAATATTCCAAATTTAAGTCGCCATATTGGATCCACCATTTTCAATTTTCTAAATCTGCGTCCAGATTCGTGATCAGTGATCCCAAAAACCCCCGCATACCAATTTTCAGAAAAAATATGCCAAACGTTAGCCGCCATATTGGACCCGCCATTTTGAATTTTCAAAGTCTGAGTTCAGATTCGTAATCAGCGACCCCGAAAACTCCTATGTACTAATTTTCATAAAAAAACTCGTTTCCCTGAAAAATGTATGCCGGAAAGGGTTAAGTAAACTCGAAAGTAGTAAATATGGTAGACCTCTTCTTTTGACGAACAAAATGTTTTCTTCTTGCAACAAATTTTTTTGCCTGTAAAACTTCTAAGCAAATTTCAAAATAAATTTCAGAGATCACTTGAGGAACAAAAATGATCGGATAAATTTACGATTTATTAAAATTATTCTGTAAAAAAATTTCATTTTCTGTCAATTGCTTTACTTTTCTATAAATTCGAAAAGTTTGCTGCAGGAAATCTTTTCGTCAAAAAATGAAGCTATTATTCATTAGGATCATTTTTTTCAATTTGCTAAGAATCAATATAGACAAAAAACCTTTCACAAGAAATGAAGATTTATGAATAAAATATTTCTGGTTATTTAACGTATTAGTTACAGAATATAATTAGTGTTTATTTTTATTAGGTTTCAATCATGTTGATCTAATAAGCATTATTATGAGGTGCAATGCCATTATTTATAATAAACAAGACAAATAATATTTTTAAGTATCTTAAACTGCGCGCGAATAGCAACCAATTAGATGCCAAGTGTGACGCATGCGCAGTTGAGCAAGTAACTTTCTTTTGATTTTACTACTTGATTCCGAAATTCATGTTATGAAAAGGTGTCTTCAATGTGTTTTTTCATTGATTTATTATTAATACAAAATCAATCTTTTAATTAATAATAATAGATTGTTATAAATAATTTCAAGAGGGTTCACGAAATTTCATTTTCAGACCAAATTTTGGCCCAATTTAAAAATTTACGGAATGTTGGACTGTACTTTCATACGCCTGATAACACTTTTTTCTGTTTGAAAATCATTCTAACTAAAAATTTAATCTTTTTATTTTAATGCATCTGTTCAAGAGATCTCTTAAAATATATAGAGTATAAAATAAAATTTTTCATATCACAGAAACAAAAATTTAAACAGTAGATCCAATTTGGTAATAAAGAAGCAAAAATGAAACTTGGGGGATAAGTTTGGATTGTCAAAAATAATTATTTCAATTTAAATAATGGAATAAAAATATTGAAAAAACGGCCATTTTTCACCTGCGATAAAAATACAACTTAAGGTTTATATTTGACATCAAAATAACTTTTGCTCGTGCCCTATAAAAATTTGTATTTCGCTGAATATTTTTGACTTTGATTCAATAATACTGTGTTACATTTTCGGTTTTAGTTTGAAATTTAACTATTTTCTTCAAAATTATCATATCTTATTATAAATTTCCCTTTTTTGGTGAAAAATTATTTGTCTCGGTTAAAAAATCATCCTTTTGGTTCAAAGCTCAACAGCTTGGTTAAATATTAAACTCTGTTTTTTAGATTTTTTATTCGGATTCATCATTTTAGTTAAAAATCCATATCTTTGGTTAACAACTGAACTTATTAGTTCATAATTTTTCT
Organism: Belonocnema kinseyi; assembly: GCF_010883055.1. Classification (NCBI taxonomy): domain Eukaryota; kingdom Metazoa; phylum Arthropoda; class Insecta; order Hymenoptera; family Cynipidae; genus Belonocnema; species Belonocnema kinseyi. The sequence continues at coordinate 28,890,877 of NC_046666.1, forward strand.
TTCTAGGTTAAAAATTCAAAAATATTTTTTCATTGTAGAAAATAGTTTTCAGGTTTATAAAAAATTTGAATTCTTTGGTTAAAAACTCAAACATTTGTTTAAATGTTATCTTTATAGCTGAAAATTCACCTGCTTGGTCGCACGTTGAAATTTTCTTTGCTTCGTGTAAACAATCAGAAGGCAATGTTTTTTTGTTGGTGACATGCTACTTCACGTTTAGATTTTTACAATATCACATCCTTATTGTTTAAGTAAAGATAAGAATCTTACACGATCGCTTTATTTTAATAAGATTTTATATTTTTAACGTTTTAATAAAATTGTCTACTCTCAATAAATTGTCTCGTTTAGCGAACCATTATTTATTTATAACCTTGCAAACAATATATTTCTTAAAAATCTCCGCTTTCATTTAGCACACAATTTCACAAACTCTCTTGAAATTATTTATGAAAAAATTTATTTTGATTGATTTTTTGCTGAAGAAAACTGCATCCGTCCGTGATTGTATATATTTCGTTATCCAAATATGCTTCGACTTTGCATGCAGATGGTCATTATGTGGTAGTTACATACCAACTTTATTATAAATGTTATGACGGTCATGTCTAATCAAAGATTTGTGTTTTGAAATACAAACTGTCATTGAAAAGATGAGCCAAACAATTATCAGGCTGAAAATTCTTATTTTGAGAACATTTACATTTTAATTGAAACAAGTTAAACCCGGGTTTTATCAAAACGCTCCAAATATCCACAATTGTCAAGTACCCTTGATGATCATTAGGACAATCGTTCGAATTTCTCTACTTAGGGCTATTGATCTCTACAATAATTATTGACCTCCAAAAGTTTCTGGGATTTCTGCAGAAATATCATCAGGTATTAGTCGAAGAAGGAAAAATAGGAAGACCTCAAAACTTTTTGGTGAGAATCCTGAACAATATGAACAATATGTCCTATACCTAAACTTCCAAGTATATGAGGGCATGTGCTATACGAGTAGCAATCAACACTAATACTTCCAACAACAAAATAATCTATCGAGCAGGTGCTACAACCAATATTGCTGATTGAAATGATAACTTTATTTTTGAGCTCACACCAAGATAATGTAATTTGTTCCAGAACAGATCTACAAATGTAGATCTGTTCTTTTTTTATTTAAAAATTTAGAAGTTTGATGTAAAAATGTAGTGTAAAAAACACTTCGTAGGTGTCTTAAGTGTACCTCGATTATCGAATGCAGGATAAGAAGATTGTCTAAATAGCCTCGACCCTTCCTAAAACCAGGTTGGAAATTTTCGGAAAAATAGTTGCAACGCAATTCATGAATTCACATTGACCTATAGTTATCAAGAATGCTGACATCATCCTTTTTGAGAAGCATAGTAGTAGTCAGGCATCCCCAAGGATTTAACACTATTTCAGTTTCCATAATTTTGTTCAATAGTTTTTTTTTTCAAATAGAGTAAACAGTTTTCACGCAGTCTTTAAAAACCATACCTAATTAGGTCAGTTTCTGCGGCTTTAGCATCTTGGCCTTTTTCTAAACTTGAATTCCGCTCTAAAAATGTTATAGATCTGTTCAGCAAAGGGTGAAAAATGCATACTTTAAGATGGCAATTATTATTCTAATAGGCAAGATATCTCGAATCCAGTTTAACCACGTGCCTACATTGATAAATGTTAGATTCGGAAAATTTCTAACGCCTCTTGTTGATAATGGACCAACAGGTTGATTAGTCATCGGAAGAAGCTATTTACTTAACGAAATTATGCTTTGAATCGTTTCTCTTATTATGAACAGTTTTTAAATATCTCTTGTTAGCATCTCAACATGCCGCAAGAATTATCTCATTAGTATCATTTCCTTGAGAGACCTGCAATGTTGCTGCCCTGCTACTTCTAGCCAGGCAATCCTTATCAAGCCAAGGCTTCTCAACGGATCTAATCCCCAGTTTGGCAGACACTTTTTGTGCTCTAACAAAGCCTATCGCAGTATTAAAAACAACAGCTTTGAAATTATAGTTCAAGGAGTTAACATCTCTACTAATACGTGAAATCCCATCCATTACCTTGACTGCATTTATTGTACGCAGCGCGGTAAACAAAATTCATGCGAGTGAGGCGGAAGTTGATTATAGCAACTATATGTACAAACGCATATCTTAGAATTCTTCAGTTGCCCTCTACGAAAATGAGGTTTCTTGTCGGTGCTTCTGCTACCATTTTGATGGTCGTCCTTAATTATTTAGGTAAGTATAACAATAGTAATTATTATTATTCCAGTGCGTGAGAAACGTCAATTCTTCGTCAATTATATCTCTAACATTTAAAATTCGTGAACTTCGTTTGTCTTTTGACAGAAATATCATCAGGTATGAGCCAAAGAAAGGACAAGGGAAAGACTTTAGATCTTTTTGGTGAGACCCCTGAATCATTAGGCAGAAGGTCCGAATCCAATTCGGCACTGAGAATTCCAGAGAACACAGGAGGAGGTGCTCGACGTTTTGATGATCGTCCTAGAAGAAACGTGGAAGATATTGAACTTCGCATAGGACCTAATCATCCATTGGATCCACTACCTGCGGTGTCATGGACTATGGTACCGGACGCGCGTGGCAGAATAAGAGCTTTTAATCACAAAACTGGACGCTTTGTAGATGACCGCGAACCATATGAACCTGGGTCAATAGATCATAATCATGCACTCGCTATTCAAAGGCATTATCAACACTTGAAAGAAAAATCAAAACGAAAAGCTAAACTACCCGAGGTGGGATTTAGTCTGCGAGAATACAGGCATGGCGAGAAAAGACTTTTCAATAACGCTACTGGACGTTTTGTACATGAAGAATCAAAGGACAAAGCTTCGGATTTAACTGCGCTACAAAAGTACCAATTACTTAAAGGTATTCTACCTGGCAGTTCACACGTAGGAGGCTCTGCAGCTAACCCTTTGAATCAACCAGAGCATCACCCATATTTTACTGCTCCTCGTTCAAGTCAGGAATCTCTAGCAGCGAATAACCCATATCTTCTCAATCAACAACAGCATAACCTTAGGAATCAACCACATTATTCATATCTTAATGCCCCGCATCCAGGCCAGGCATCTGTAGCAGGGAATGACCGATACGTTTTCAATCAAGGACAGCATAACCTTAGAAATCAATCACAATATGCAAACCTTAATACTCAGAATCAAGGTCCGGAATCTGTAGCAAGGAATATCTCATACCACTTCAATGAAGAACAGTATAACCTTTTGAATCAGATACAGCTTTATCCATATGTTCGGAATCCACGTGAAAGGGAGGAATCTGTAGCAGAAAATAACCCACACCGTTTCGATCAAGAACATGGTGACACATATCAGAGAACTCCACGACCACCTCCAAATGCTCAATTTCATGGCCAATTTGCTCCTCATCAATATTATCAACGTCCCCCTGGGCCTCATGGACCCGGCCATCAACAATAATACTTTCAAGCAAATAAGACAACCATATTCAAAACCGATATATAACCCATTTGGCACAATACGAAGAACATCACAAGAATATCCTTGGGACGTTCCTAGGACGCTTAGTATCAGTTCAATCAACGTATCTAAGATTTCTAATATCCTAAAGCTGTCCTAAAGATATAGGGAATTTTCGGGACATCTTTCCTACTGATATTCAACCCCAGGGGGCACAAAAACCATGAACATCTCAATAGTGTCCTTGCGACGTTGCTAGGACTTTCAATGTCAGTCCAACTAAATCTCAAAGCAGTCTTGTGTCCCTAAGATATCCTAAAGACGTCTTGAAGACATAGGAAGTTCTCGGGACATGTTTCGTACTGATGTTGGAGGTCTTGAGAGCATAACTAAGCTGTCCAAAAGACATGTTCTAAAAGACGTCTCAGGGATATCCCAAATATGTTTTAAAGATATCCGTGAGTTTTTTGCATACTCGATTTTCTTAAAAGCATCCCTCCGATGTCCCAAATTGTTTGCCTCCTCGGACATCTTGAGAGGATTTCTCGGATGTACAAAAGACATATTCCAAAAACGTCTTTGGAATATCACGAAGACATCTCTAGGACATCCGTAATTTCTTTCCCATTCGAACATCGTAAGAGTATTTATTGGGTGTCCAAAAGACATGTCCCAAAGATGTCTTCAGGATGTCCCGAAGATGTCTCTAGGGCATCCTTAATATTTGTTGTCCACTGGGAATTTTAATTTACACATACTTCTAATTCACGTATGTTTTCAAACTATTTGTTTTGTTTAATAATTTTTTAAGTGCAGACACTTTATAAGAACCCTATTGTATTAATTCTCGGGACATCTTTCCTACTGATATTCAAAACCAGTGGACACAAAAACCATGAACATCTCAAGAGCGTCCTTGCGACGTTGCTAGGACTTTCAATGTCAGTCCAACTAAATCTCAAAGAAGTCTTATGTCCCTAAGATATCCTAAAGACGTCTTGAAGACATAGGAAGTTCTCGGGACATGTTTCGTACTGATATTGGACGTCTTGAGAGCATAACTAGGCTGTCCAAAAGACATGTTCTAAAAGACGTCTCAGGGATATCCCAAATATGTTTCAAAGATATCCGTGAGTTTTTGCATACTCGATTTTCTTAAAAGCATTACTCGGATGTTCCAAACACATGTTCTAAAAGACGTCTCAGGGATGTCCCGGAGACGTGTCAAGGGCATCCATAATTTGTTTGCCTCCTCGGACATCTTAAGAGGATTTCTCGGATGTACAAAAGACATATTCCAAAGACGTTTTTGGAATGTCACGAAGATATCTCTAGGACATTCTTAATATTTGTTGCCCACTGGGAATTTTAATTTACAAATACTTCTAATTCACGTACGTTTTCAAGCTATTTGTTTTGTTTAATATTTCTTTAATTGCAGACACTTTGTAATAACCCTATTGTATTGATGCTGAAATATGCTTGTCAAACAACTTTGTTTATCATATAATATACTTGAAAAAAAAGACCATGAAAAATTATGTTGTACTTTTTTCCTTCCTCTTTCATCATAATTAGTGATGCAAACTGTATACTTAAATGATGAAAAATTTTATGTTTGACTGATAATTTTACAATTTCAAATCAAAGAATCACTCTAGGTAATGAAATAATAATATTGCTTAAAAACAGTTAAATAAATTTCCAAAGGTAGTTGAAATATTTTTTAAGGTAACAGAGTAACTTCTATGAAAGCTAGTCAAACATTTTCTTTCAATGAAAAAAATGAGTCGAGGTCGCAATGCCGCTTATGTCTGTAACTGAAATTGATTAATTTTGGTTATTTTGTTATTCAATATCTTTTTGTCACGAATTTTCAGTTTTTAAAATTATTTTTTATATAATAAATTATTTTACTCTCTGGAAAATAATGACTTGTTTTCATTTTCAAAGGCCAAGAATGCTAATTAAAAATATTTAGAAAGGACAGTTACAATTAAAAAAATATATAATGATGATATTGTGAAATCATTTTCTATATTTAATGTTGAAAATTATCTGTAGGTAATTTGTTTTAATTCTGATTTCACAATTATACATGCATATATTGTAACTTTTCCCTGAAATTAGTTTAAAAAGATTATTATCAATTAGAATTTTCAGAAATAATATAGTAAAAATTGTTTGAATTTTTAAATAAAAATAATTGTTGATTGCTTTTCATGTTATGAACTGATTAATTTTTGTGATCTTATGAAATAATTATCCAAATTAAACTTTTCACTGATGTCGACCTATGTTTTAATTTTTGTCTATAATTAGTGTAAAAGTTTAATAATAATTTAGATTTTCAGAAATGGAAATGTAAATTTAAAAGAAAAAATATGGATAAATTTCAAATTATTTAAATGTTTCAATTAAAATAATATCAAAAAATATTTTCATATCAATTTTTATCATCATTATATTAATATGAATTTATTCTATTACAACCTAAATTTTCTGGAATTATTTACAAAGCTCATTAATAAATACAGTATTCATAAATGAAAGTTAAAATTTAAAAAAAAGTAAAAAGTACAAATTATTTAAATGTTTTAATGAAAATAATATTGTGATGCTTTTTATATTGTAAAGAGTTTAATTCATTATTAGTCGAATAATTTGGTCAAAAACTGGAAATTAAACAAAACTTGAATTTAAATTGTTTTTCAATTAAGTAACATAAATTGCGATATTATTAAATTCTTTATTATTAGTTCAAAGTAACGTGTTTACAAATTTTTTCCATGAAAAATGAAAAATGAAAATATTTGTCATATCCTATCTTTTGTACCTAACTAAAAGTTTCCATTCATTTGTACCCTCACAAACACACCACGTTATTTGATAAAAAATAATACATCATGTCTGACGAAAAATCCTCTAATTTCGAGTCATCCAAATAAATAGTTTAAATTATTAAAACAAAATTAAAAAAAAAACCTAGATTTGTCTAGATTTCAAAATCAAGCTTTTAAGCTTCTTAAGAAATTTTGAAACGATTTAAGATAACGCAAACCTTTTTTGAGATTCCTGGAAAGATTTAAGATGATTTTTTTCGTATAAAGAGAGTGTTAAAAAATATTTCAAAACCACTTTTAGTGTAAAATTTTCAAATTTGTTTATTTTGATAAATTTCAGTAGAAAAATGTCGACTAAAATGACTACCTTGATTATTTTATTATGGTGAATAATTGTTTTGATATTAAATTTTACTCAAAAAAAAGGAGAGAGCTTTCAAATACAATTTTTTGTGTTTTTTCAGACAATTTGTTCCAAGCTTATTTAGAAAATTACTGTAAATAATGTAGGGGTCTACTCTCAAAATAATACAGTGAAACTAAAAAAAAAATTAACAAGAATAATAATCAAAATCTATCTGCCGATAAAAATACATTGGAGAAAATTTTTAATATTTAATTATTTTTTAATTATATTGTTTATCTATTTCACAATCTGTGAATTCTTCAACTTTTTTTATGTACATGTGTTTATCAATAGAAAGTTAGAGGTGATCAACATTTTTCCCAAATTAGCTGAAAATTGTCATCTCAAACGCAAAATTCACAACACGTATGTTATTTCAAAGTTGCTAGAAAAATTAATTAAATAAAAAGTTAATAAATTTCATGTTTTAAGCTTATTAATTATTTATTAAATTATTGTATGGAAACATACTTTTTTTTAATCAGTTTGAAAGTTTATTAATTAATGCAATTCTCATTGGTGAAAATTTCAATCAATAAAAAAGTAATCTTTTTGACGATATTAAATAGAATAAAGATGAAAATTAAGTTTTTTTAAAATTAGGCAACAAAAATTGATTAATCACTTGAAGGTTATATAATTTAGTATTGCATATAATTTGTATAATAAAAGTTTATACATTACTGCAATACAAATATTAATAAATGGTAATTTTTTCCTTTTCGCAAAAATATAAATTTGGATTCAGATTTGACAATAAAATGACTTTTGCCCATGTCAACTAAAAATTTGTATTTTGCTTAATATGTTTGGCTTTAATTAAATAATCGAACTTTACATTATTAGGACTCACCCTTGCCAGTTTAATTATGCAAAAACATTTATTATATGTACTAATTTACACAAACATCGAGTTATATAAATCGACAATTGAATGAATGGAAACCAAATAGTATTATATATAATAATTTTCAATGCGGAACTCATCTTCTTTTGTTAAAAATTCTAATATTTGGTTAAAAGTTTAATTATTTGAATGAAGATGTGTATTTTATTTTAAAATTCAACTATTTGGTTTAAAATTAATGAATTTTGTTAACAATTTTTCTTTTTGATGAAGAATTAATCTTTCTGGTTTCAAAATCAACTGTAGTTCAGGTTAAAAATGCATCTACTTTGGTAGAAATGTCATATTTTTCTGTTAAAAATTCTACAGTTTGGTACAAAAATTATGTGCTTTGGATATAGTTTCATCCCCTTTTTTAAAAACTCGTATTTTTTAGTTACATTCTAACGTTTCTTATTTGAATTCAAGTAATTCTTAGTTAAAATATCAACTATTATTTTTTATTATTGAAAATAGTTTTTCAGATTTAGAACAAAAATTCATGTCTTTCGTTGAAAACTGAAATACTTGGTTTAACGTGCATTGTATTTTGCTGAAATTTTTTTTAGTGGAAACTGGATAATTATTTATTCACAGCTTCCCAAATAATATATTTCTTATAAATCCCCGCTTCTCTAAAAACTAAGATTCTATAAACCCTCTTAAAAGTATTTATAAAAATTTCTCTGATTGATAATACAGCCTTACAAACAACATTTCTTCAACCCCAACTATACTACCATATGTTTATGGTGTCGTTGAAACCGATTCCGTGGTCAGTTTGACCCTACCAGATGCGGATCAAGGTCAAGTGAAGGTCAAAATCCAGAAAAACATTGGTTCGGAGAAAACCTTTACTGCCGGACGTTTTTGGGGTCAGTGATCCGAATGCCGGGTTCAATTTGACCCCATCAGGTCAGGCTCAAGGTCAAGTGAAGGTCTTTATTAAAAAACCGTTGAATCGCTGTAAACCAATACTTTAAGGCGTTTTTTATGGTGCTTAATCTGAATCATAAATCTCAATCTGAACTTATATGGTCAAAATACTCCCGGAAGTGTCGAATTTTTGTCAAATTCTACTGTTTTCTTAATTTTTCCCTTAGGCTGACCTTCATCCCGCCCTCATTAGGTAATTCGGATTTGGATTAAGTGACCCCATAAACATCTGAAAGTAGTAGTTTACGCCTATTCAATAGTTTTTCCTCATTTTGACCTTTAATTTTCTCTGATATTCACCCGATAGGGTTAAACTGACTCCGGATCCAATGGTTTTCTTCATTTTGACCCTTACTTTACCTTTGCATTGACCTTCTAGGGTAAAACTGACCCTAAGTTCGGATTGAGCGACCCGAACAACGTATGATATTAAAAGTTTTCTTCGATGCAATGCTCTTCTTTATTTTGTCCTTTAATTTACCTTGATCCTTACACAGTGGGTTAAACTGACTCTGACTTCGGATTCAGCTACCCCAAACACTCATAAATATAAAAACCTCAAAAATATTATTTTCATATTCGATTCTCTTATTCTGTAAAGTTTCCAAATATCTCTTCGAATCATCAAATTATTATCATCTCAATAAAAAGCTTGCAATGGTGCAACCCTGCTACTTCTAGACAGGTGATTATCCTGATCGAAACAAGGCTTATCAGCGGATATGATCCCCTCTTTACCAGATACTTTATAAGCCATATCTAATTCTTCCGAAGTATTCAAAATAACAGTTATTATATTATTAGGAAGACCTTCTTCCTGAACTCATAAGGTAAAAATTACCCCGGATTCTGATCTATTAACCCCAAAAATGTCTGAAGGTAGTGGCTTACGCTCATTGAATGGTCTTTTATAATTAAGACCTTTACATGACCTTGATCCCATGGGATCGATATGACCCCAGGCACGTATCCGGGAACCAGAAAAAACGTCTGACTGTACTGGATTTCTCCGATACAATAGTTTTCTTTATTTTTACATTTACAAGTCCTTTGCGTTGACCATATGCGGTCAAAACAACTCGAGATTCGGATTAAGCGACCTAAAAACCGTCCTAAAGTAGTGGTTTATGCCTATTTAACGGCTTTTTTCTCATTTTGACCTTCCCTTGACCTTGATCTCTATCCGATGGGGTCAATCTGACACTTGATTTAATTTCAGCAACCCCAAAAGGATCTCAGAGTACTGGTTTTCTCCGATCCACTGGTTTTCTCCGATCCAATGATTTTCTTCATTTTGACCTTCAAGTGACCTTGATCCTGACCTAATGTTGTCAAACTTACCCTCGATTTGGACTAAGAGAACACAAAAACGTATGGATATGGACGTTCAGCTCGAAGTTAGGACATTCATTTGTTGTAGGGCTGTGTTATAGACCAAAAGGTTGATGAGCCATGGGCAGAAGCTAATCAATCAAAAATATCATTTTTATAATCATTTCTTTTATTCTTTGAAATTTGCAAATATCTCTTTCAATCATCTCATTATTATCATTTTCCTGGAAGGTCTGAAATGATGCGACCCTGCTACTTCTAGCCAGGCAATCCTTATCAACCCAGGGCTTATCAGCGGATCTGATCTACACTTTACCATATACTTCGTGAGCTGCACCTAATTCTTTCTTAGTATTAGAAATAAAAGCTCTTAAATTATCGTTCATAAAGTTAAAATCTTCTTCAGCTCGTGTAATATCATCCTCTTATCTTATGGTTTTTACAGAAAGGGCAGATTTACTGTTATTGAACATTAGCTTTACATCTATTTAGTCATTACCTTTTCTTATCCAAAAATCTACTTGTTAGCATGAAAACTACCTTGAGCTGTTTGATCAGAGCAGATTTAAATATCCCTGACATAAAGTAGTTAAGTCATCATACCTTTATCGATTCCTATTCCATCAGTTAACCTTAATTTCAAATTCACATTAGAGAGACCTTGTCGTGTTTATGAATGTTTCTAATGTGAACTTGGCCTTACTTTAAACATTTATACATAGGCACCTATTTGACAATTCGTTAGTTGCCCTCTGCCAAAATGAGGTACATTTCCGGTGCTCATTCTGTCATGTTGATGCTCTTCTTTAATTATATTGGTGAGTATAATAATAATCATTATTGTTACAGGATGTGGCAAATTTCGATCCTTCGTTTACTATATATTTAAAATTGGAAGTTCATGAGTTTTATTTCTCTTTCGATAGAAATATCATCAGGTATGAACCAAAGAGAGAACCAGGGAAAGACTTTAGCCCTTTTTGGTGAGACTCCTGAATCCTTAGGCATCAGGGCCAAAAAAAATTCCTCACTAAAAATGGAAGTGGATGAGAGAGGCCAGCTTCAACTTTTTAATCAAGAAACTGGAAAATTCGTGGGTAATAAGCGCATTAGAAAATTCGAAAATGATAAGCACACTAAGATTCACACAGAAGGCCAAAACACCCGTCGATTGGATCCACTGCCCAAGTTAAAATTGTCTATGGAAATTGACGTGTATGGCGATTTGAGACTTTTTAATCACGATGTTGGACGCTTCGATGAAGACCTCAGACCATATAAACCTGGAACGCATGAATACAATCTTGCACAGGAAATTCAAATGGCCTATCAAAGAGATTCCGAATCCAAACTGAAAGCTCCATTAGTCGCGCCAAAATGGTATTTGCGAACTGAAGAGCGTGGAAATGAAAAAGTTTATAATACCGCATCTGGACGTCCCGCAGATATTGATTTAAATAAACAGAATTCTGTACATGATAATCGTCAAGTGTCAGAAAATTCCAAAACAGCTTTAGGTTTCAATTCGATTGAAAATTACCATTCATTTAAAAAGAACCGTGGCCTGTCACCTAAAATGTCAGACGCAGGAGGAGCAGCTCCATACATTTCCAATCAAGGACATCATGGCGTATATCAGGCAACTCCACTACGAGCGCCAAATGTTCAATTATCTGGACACTCTGCTTTCAATCCATATTATCCAGGTCCCCATGGACCTTCTGGATCTGCTAATCAACATTAGTACTTCCAATAAAATAAGACAACCATATTCAAAACTAATATCCTATTTGAATTGAAAGATTATTCTCAAAAAAACACTTATGTATTTAAATTAATTTTTTTTATATTTCTTAAACCACAGAAGCTCTTTACTAACATTATTGTACTGCTGCTGCTGATATTTGATTTTTAAGAGTTTTCTTGATCATAGAATAAAAAACAGACGATGAACAATACTTTTGTGCTTTTTTTATTCCTTTTTCATCGTAATAAGTGATGCATACTTTATAATTAATCAAACGAAGTTTATTTTTTATTATTCAGAAATATTAAATGAAAAAATAAGCGCTATAGGTAATAAAGCAATCAATATTCCTGGCTGAAAGGATAACTCGCTTGAAATGACTGATTTCGGTTGTTTTGTTATTCAATTTTTTTGGTCCGGGTTTGAAATTTTTTAAAAATGTATTGATTCTAGAAAATGTTCTTCATGTTCAAAACCCAAGAATGAAAATAAACAAATTTGTTTTCATAAAAGTTTGTCTACTATTATATAAATAAAGCCTTGGCGGAGATAACGTTGGGAAATCACCTGTAGTCAAAACATTGGTACTTTTATTTCAGAAGGTCAGACTGAAATATTTCTTCAATTATAATCAATTTTTTGCGTGATTGCTTTATAATTGCAGTTCATTTTTACTTAATAATCAAAGAAAAACCTTGTGTTAAATTTGGTGCAGCTCAAATTAGAACGGGTTTAAAAAGAAAACATTTAGTCTCATATTTGCACCCTTGAAGACAAGTGCATTCAATTCCTTTAGATAAATCGTCAATATATCCTGTACAGATTCGTGTGCAAGTCTTATATGTCCAGGATCTTTCGAGGTTCCCCCACAGGAATCTTTAGCTGGGTAGGCCCTCATTTTTTTATAAGTCCAGGCATTCTTATATCATTTAAATTTCTCATCTAAATCTAAAAAGATGAGGATCAATAATAAATATTCAAAAATCGAAACCAGAATACCATTAAACAGTAGCACAAGAAGATTATCCTATCTGAAGTTGATTCTGTAAGAACTTTGGAGGATCCTGAAAATGTTCCTGCTTACAAAAGAACCAAAATCAGTTGCTTCTTCAGAATTATCGTTCCAGTCAGCAATATTGATTGTTTTATCAGCCAGCTCGATTGTTTGTCCAGCCAAAATTAATGAATAATCATTCAAACATAAAATTTGTCAAGATTTAATTTAGAGTTTACATAACGAATTACGATGAAAAAATAATGAAAAAGGAACGAAGAAAGTACAACATAATTTTTTGTAGCCGTTTATTTATTTTATGATGAACAAATTTCTTTAAAAATCGAATATCAAATCGAGTAACAAAAAACAAAAATTAAAAACATCAGAGTTTTAGTTGGAATGATGTTTCAATTAAAATATGATATTACTTTTGAATATGGTTGTCTTATTTTATTGGAAGTACTAGTGTTGATTACCAGATCCAGAAGGCCTAGAGGCACCTGGATAATGTGGATTGAGAGAAAATTGTCCAGATAATTGAACATTCGGCAGTCGTCGTGGATTTGCCTGATATACGCCATGATATCCTTGATTGGAAATGTATGGAGCAGGCCCTGCTGCTGACGCCTGACCTAAACGTGGAGTACTAACATATGGTTTATGCTCTGGCTGATTCAAAAGGTTAGCTCGATACCCTTCTGCGTGTGAAATTTTTGGTAACAGGCCATGATTGTCTTTAAATGAATGGTAATTCTCAAGCGAATTCAAACCTGAAGTTGTTTTTACATTGTTGGACTCTTGACGATTATCATGTGTAGGATCCTGTTTATTTAAATCTATATTTGAGGGACGTCTAGTTGCGCTATTATAAACTCTTTCATTGCCACGCTGATTGGTTCGCAGAGTCCATTTCGAGTCAGGTAATGGATCTTTCAAATTGGATTCGGAATCTTTTCGATGGGCCATTTGAATTTCTTGTGCAATATTATATTCTGGCGATCCAGGTTTATATGGTATGAGGTCTTCATCGAAACGTCCATCATCGTGATTAAAAAGTCTCGTATCACCAAACACATCAGTTTGCATAGACAGTCTCAACTTGGGAAGTGGATCCAATCGACGGTTTTTTTCGCCTCCTGTGCGAACTTTAGCGCGTTTATTATCTACGAATTTTTCAATACGCTCAGTATCTGCAAATTGCCCAGTGTTTTCATTAAAGAGTCGAAGCTGGCCTCTCCCATCCTTTAGCAATTTCAGTGCTGGATTTTTTTGGTACTTGTCACCTAATGATTCAGGAGTCTCACTAAAAAGGTTTAGAGCCTTTCCCTTTTTCTGTCCTTGGTCCATACCTGATGACATTTCTGTTTAAAGACAAATGAAATTCATAAATTTCAAATTTAAAAGATAGATTGGAAGAGCGATTGACATTTGCAACGTACTTTAATACTAACAATAATAATTATACTTACCAATATAATTGAAAAAAAGCGTCAACATGACGGCATGAGTACGGAAGAGGGACTTCATTTTCGCAGAGGTAAACTGCTGGATTCTTAGATAAGAGCTTGTATTGTTAAAGTAAGGTTAAGTTCATACTAGTCATATTCAGAGATGCGTCCAAGATTTTCTGATGTGAATTCTAACTCAAGTTTAATTAAGGAAACAGAAATCGATAAAGGTTTGATCACTTGAGGACTTGATTACTTTATGTCAGAGAAGTTCTAATCTGCTCTGATCAACTATAGTCTCTCTCTCGCTCAGGCGATTCTCAGACGAATCATACAATCTTATCTGTGGTTACGAGCTCAAACACGCTAACAATTAGATCACTTGATAAGAAAGGTAAAGACTAAATACATGTAAAGCTAGGTTTTGATAACAGTAAATTTATCGTTTCTGCCAAAAGCATGAGATAGAAGGATAATATTACACTTGTAAAATAAAGTGGGGATCAGATTCAATGACAAGCCTTGGTTCGATATGGATTGTCGAGTGGCTTGTAGTAGCATTGTTATAGCACTTCAGTCCTTTCAAAAAAGTATAATAATAAAGTAATACAAAGCTCCTGTGAACGAATTTGGCGAAAAAACTGTACAAGATCCTGCAAAAAAACTGTACATGATCCTGCAAAGAATCTGTACATGCTTCTGCAAAGAAACCTGTACGTGATCCTGCAAAGGAATCTGTACATGTGCCTGCAAAAGAACGTGTATGCAAGCTAACCTTTGAATGCTTCTGTACAGGTTACTTGAAAGAGTGATTTGAAAGGCTGGTTCATGTACAGGAACTTGTTCAGGATCCAATACATGAACATGTATAGGAACTAATCCACAAGGTATCCGCACCTCAATTTACTTCGCAACAAGACATGTACAGGTAGCTATACTTGAGCATTCAAAGGTTTTTTTGTGCAGGTTCTACTGCAGGATCATGTACAGTTTTGTTTGCCAAATTACTTTACAGGGTTAAATGTACGCATTGAATTTATTGCACATTGATCCATTCCATGACAAAAAATTTCTATTTTCGTTAACTTTGTGAAAACAATCAGAAGTTAATGTTTTTCAATTCGAAGCCGGCTACGTCAAGTTTACATTTCCAAAACATGACCTCCTTATTGTGTCAATTGTGTTAAAAATATCACACCCTGTTGAAAATTCCTATATAGAATCCTATACAAAAACTTTGAAAGAACCTGTACATGATACTTTGAGGGATTCCATGTGGGTTCTGACGTATGACTTCTTCAAGGAAAAGTGACAAGTATCTTACGTAGGATCTTGTACAGGATGTGTGGTTCAAGTTCGTCGGATGAGTGGCTAAGAATTTTATAATACCTATATTGTCTAGCCGCGATGACTGTGCTTGTTTGCGCACTCTTAGCTTATGTTTAGAAACTGTTGAGTCAGCAGTTCGAGGGTCCGAATCCTCATAGTTGTACGAAATTATAAATAAATATTAATTTAAATCACACAAATAAAAATTTTCCCTGAACAAGTTCCAATGCAGGAACCTTTTTAATATCATGTGCCATTTTATACATATGGAAATTATTCCTGCATACAGGTTCCCATATAACAACAAAGTTCCTATGTAGGATTCTGTACAGGATTCTATATAGGAATTTTCAACAGGGCACCATCCTGTTGTTTTATTAAACTTAGCTGCGTCTAGTTTTTTTATTTTAATCAGTGAAACCATTGTCCATGAGGTATATCTTCTTGTAATTAATTTTTTGACTACTTTTTGTATTAACCAATTAGACCAAATAGTTCACGACTCTCGAAATAAGCCAAAATTTAGTCTCAAAATGATAAATGTTTCTAGAAGTGTACCTTTATTCAAGGTTACAAATATGAGACAGAAAATTTTCAGCTTAAACCCGTTTTTATTTGAACTGCACGAAATTTAACATGAGAATTTTTTCTGAGATTCTTAAGTAAAAATGAACTAAAATGATAGGGCAACCAGCCAACAAAATCGATTAGAGTTTAAGAAATATTTCAGTCAGACTCTGAAATCAAAATCTTAATGTTTTCAGTATAGGTATCTGAAATACAAGCTACATTCAAACAAAATACATTAGAAATACCTCACGGGGAAAATACAGTTAGCTGATGTAAGGCAGGTACAACTGCAAAAGAGGGACAAAGAGAGGAGACATTAGCGAGAAAGAGAGAGGAAAGAATGTTGATGGGGATGAGAGGAGGGGCGGTAAGTAGGACTTAAAGAGGGGTTGGGATAGAGAAGAGCGATAACCAATTTGAGGAGGAGGGGGGGATTGAATCCTAAAATACCATTCGGCTGCGCAGAACCATTATTTTACACATTAGGCTGCGCATTAGAGTTCTCTAGCCTATATGATTGCGCAGGAGTGTCCTCCGGAGTCTATCGGGTTGCGCAGTAGAGATTAATAAAGCGTAGGACTGCTTAGGAAGTTCTGGCGTGGATTACTAACATGCAGTTTATGTTCTCGTCCTTCGCCATTCTCAGTACCGGATTTTTGTTCAACTTGCTGCCTAATGATTCAGGATTTTCACCAATAAGTCTCAAGACTTTGTCACGTCCTGGAATAAAAATTATTATTATTATACTCACCAATATAATTTAACAGCAGCGTCAACATGAAGGCAGAAGCACGGAAAAGGGCCCTCATTTTCGCAGAGGGCAACTAACAAATTCTTAGATCTCCCGCACTCAGGTGGTTCTCAGACGAATCGTACAATCTTAAATCTGTGGTTATGAGCTCAAATACGCTCAATGTAGTAGTCAGACTAACAATTAGATTTTTAGATAAGCAAGGTAATGACAAAATGGGAATAAATCTAAGTTTTTATGACATTAAATTAATTGTTTCTGCCAAAAACATGATGTGGCAGCATCATACTACACGTGCTAATCGAGATATTAACTTTTTTACGATAATATAATAGCTGTTATTTTTATTACTGCAAACGATTCAGGGATGGCTTACAAAGTATTTGATAAATAATAACTTTAATCTTGATTTCAAAAATAATTCAATTATAGTAAAATCTTGTATAAATAAACAATCCTTTTTGCGACTGAGAATTAAATAGTAAATTAATAAATTTCATTTAATTTTTCTGTGACAATAATCTGCATTAAAAGTAGCTAATAAGTTAATGATTGCAAATTTTTATTACTGATTAAAAATAGTTAATATGAGATAATTTAAAAAAAATACACTTGAAAAATTTATATTTTGCATCGTTTCAAGCTGAAAAGTATAATATACTCCATTTATTTTCGTCGCTTTTATTTTTAATTTTGACTTAAATATTTACTCTAATTATTTATTCAATAATTACTTGTTTAAAATGAATAATATTGTTTTTAAAGTTATTCTTGCATATTTATTAGTATCTTTTATTTCTATTTATTAATTGACGTTAATATTTAGTTCAATAACAATAAATAATACTACTATAATTATTATATTTTAGTGATGAAAAACTGTGATTTTTATTTTGTTTTACTACTCTAATTGTTTATTGAAACTAGAACTTTAAAAATACATTGTTTTGAAATGTAATTAATTAGCAATGCTTGTAAAAATTTTGGTACATTTTCTTTAGATGTTCAGTGTTTGTATATATATTTTTAATAATTTAATTTATGCTGACAAATAAGACGACTGAAAAATTCAGAAAAACAAAGCTTCCGACACTGTCAAATTCCCGAATAATTAAATCCCCGTAAAAAATTTTCGAATTATGAAATTTCTGAATTATACAAATTTAAAAGTGGTTGTTAAAAGAAAATATTATTTATTTATTAAATAGCAATGAAGAAATATCTGTATCTAAGAACATTTTGATCAGTAATTGAAGTATCTGAAAATGATTTCTTTAGCTTGAAATAACAAT
This sequence comes from Belonocnema kinseyi, assembly GCF_010883055.1. NCBI lineage: Eukaryota > Metazoa > Arthropoda > Insecta > Hymenoptera > Cynipidae > Belonocnema > Belonocnema kinseyi. Next base: position 28,908,901 of record NC_046666.1, read on the forward strand.
AATTGTATAAAAATGATATTAAAAAATCAATTTAAAGGTACGTGCTCCTCGAACGAAAAAAGAAATTTCTCCATAAATTTTCTCCGAACCTTATAACATCTTCCAAACAAACTTTGCATGATTTAAACCAGTACTGATTTACTTTGAAGCTTTTTTTAAAATTTTTCTTTCATTTAACAATTCGATCATTGATAACAATATTTGTAATTTTTCATATTATGCACACGTTTAGAGAAAATTTCTCATTTAGAAATAGACTTTTTTTAAAATTATTGTTCTTTACAATTTTTTAATTATTTTATACAGTTTTTAACATTAAAAAAATTTTTCTTTGCCAAGAGTGTCTGTTTATTTCATTTAAAATACATAAGTACTATTTTGATATTTCGGCAGTTTTATCATTTTTGGAGTCTTCTTTTTCGGGATTTTTCTGTCTTCCCCAGCCAAGTTGTCAAGTTTAAACTTTAAAACAAATTTTTATAGACTAATCAAATCGGCTAGAAATGTGTTTCAATATTTAGTGTACATATTTCCAGGTGAATTGCATAGTGTTCAATATTTGTTAGAAGATTTAAAAATATATTAATTTAACCAAAAAATATGGTTTTGAATGTGCTATTCAAGAACAATTTAATCTGGGGATTTGAAACTAAAATGTTTTCCTAAATTAATTTTTATATTAATTCTTGTAGGTTTTAAATTAAAAATTTAATAATATTTTAGTTTGAAATTCAGATAATTATTTTAAATGACAATACCTTTTCGCTATTAAGTATTCCAAAATTTCATTCGAAAAGCCTTGGTAGTCAGTTTTGAATATGTTGATTTTAGATGTAAATATAAAGAAATTTCAAACTGCACATCTTAACATTGTACAATTAAAAAAAATTGAATCATATTACAGAAATCTAGTTGTTTATTATTTATTTTAATTTTTAATGTCATATCTTAAAATTTCTCGATTTTCAATTAAAGATTTAAAATAACAAATTATTTCAAATTGAAAAATATTTTAATGGAAAATTTCAAGAGTGAATAATAGTTCTAAGGGTAGATTTGATATTAAAAATAAATAAAAATTAGGATCAAACTAAAAAAGACAACAAGCATAGTTCCAGTAATTCCAATGGTTAAAATAATTTTAAAGTTCGTAATTTACATCTTGAACGATGGATTTTAAATTTCTCCCTTTCACAGATTTTAATTTTGCAACTGAAATCGAATTGGTTCAAATGGGTAAAGTTAAATTAGCAATTTAAAAATAATTAGTTTTTAAGTGATTAGAATTTACTCCAAGTAATTGAAATTTTAAAAGGTTTAATTGTAAAAAAGTGTTAATATCACAATTTTTGGTGCCTATACATTTTGTCAGTTTAAAATGAAGTTCGCATTCGTTTTGGTTTCAAGGTTCCGGAGTAGATTTTTTTTCATTTTAAATGTGTCCTGTTTAAAATTACTATTGAATTTGCAAGGAGAAATCCGAGGAATGAAAATTTGAAAAATAGTGGCCACCCTGGCTTGATAATTATGTTCTTTTTTCTTGTTTTGTTGTTCCATTTGTACTAATCCTGGTTTAGATTATATACGTAAGAAAAGTAAATACATTTACAATGTTTTTTAATGATAAACTTATAATAAACTTAAGGAAATAATGATTGCTACAACAGTATAAAGTTACAAAATCAAGTAGGGTAAATAACAAAATAGTACAAGTTAAAAAAATTTTTATCTCGCAAAATCGGTTCATTAACCCTATTTAATTTTTTCTTTTCAATAATGCAATTTTTATTTTGCGTCGCTTTTTGAGAAAAAATGAGAATTTTACTGGATAAATAGGAAAAATCTTTTTTTCTGGAGAACTAATAGCATTAATTTTTTTACTTAAAATGACCCAAAGGAACCTACAAAACACGTAAACAAATGAAACTAAATGTGAAAGCATTTTGGGTTAAATTTAATCTTAATTTTTTTTTAATTTTCAAATTTTATGGCCGGTGGTCGAACTTTGGTAATTAAATTTTAATAATTGAAAAACAATATATTTTTATCTTTGTTATTGAATGACAATAGATTTATATATTTCATTTTTTTAAATAAATTTTTCTATATATAATCCACGTTTTCAATAGTTCCGTGATCGGGCTTGTAGGAGAATAACTTTTCTCGGAATGGGGTTCCCCCACCACTGTCACACTCTCGAGCGCGCACTGATTTCGCAAGCCCCTTTGTGAATAGTTCCGCGTTGGCATTAATGTCTCGTTCAGGATTAAAAGTGTAAATTCGTATACATTTCGCGCGGCATTATTGAGACAGTTGGATCCGAATTTTTGGCAAGTAGGGGAAAGGGCAGTGGTGAGTGGGGGTAGATGCCGATCTCGGACTAGGATTGGCCGCACTATTAAGAGCCGCACTATTGAGAAGTTGTACTTGAAAACAAATGTAAAATATAAAACACGAAGTCACATTAATTTTAGCGCTCTTTTGAGGATTAGCGTTTTTCTGTTGTAAAAGGGTTTGCGAAATTTGAAGCAAAAGGGGTGGAATGAGTATTGTAGGGGTTAAGGGTTACGAGTCGTATGAAGGGTTGCAGGGATTAATTTGCAAGGTTTCTAACGATAGTTTAATGGGATAAGGAGAAAGGGTTTTTTAAAAAGGATTGCAGGAGTTAAGGGATAAGGGGTTTTAAGGATGTTTGCAGGAGATTAGCGGCAGAGCTTGATAGAAGTGTCGCATGGGTAAAGAGGCAGTGGCTAAGGATGATTTGAGGGATTAAGGATCATGGCTTGAAAGGTAGGCTGTCAAGGGACAGTGGTTTTTAAAAGGTTTGCAGAAATTAAATAGCAGAGTTTGGAAAAAAATGCATGGGTACAGGATCAGGGGTTGTAAAAAGGGTTGCAGGGGTTAGGTACAGTATTTGTAATCATGGTTGCCTTAATTAACCCTTGTTTGGTACACTTCTAGGCTGATCTGAATTATAGCACCAGAAATTGTCTTAAACCATAAACTATTGAATATTTTGATTTGAAACTTTCATTAGATCATCTAAAGAGCTGACTTTCAAGAATTCTTTAGGTTAAAAAAAGTAAACATAGAGGATCATTTAAATAATTATTAAAGTAAAGAAAAATGATCGTGGGATAATATGCACCCTAGTGTGCCAAACGAGCTTTAAGGGGCAAGAGTTGTTAAGAGGGTTGCAGGGGTTAAGGTGTAAAGGTTATGCGGAGGGTGAAAAGAATACTAGGCAGGGGTTGTGAAAGGGGTATCAGGGGTTAAGGAGCAGTGCTTTTCAGAAGGGTTACAGGAATTAAAAGGCAGAGGTTGAAAAGAAGGATGTATTGTTGAAGAAGCAGGGGTTGTAAGAAGGGTTGCAGGGTTTAGGTACAGTATTTGTAATAAGGGTTGCATGAATTAAGGACAAGAGTTGTAAGGAGGTTTGCAGGGATTAGGTGTAAGGGGTATGCGGGGTGTAGAAGGGGTTTCAGAGAAGGGGTTGTAAGGAGGGTTGCAACGGGTAAGGGACACAAGTTTTGAGAATATTTGTAGGACTTAAAACGCAGAAGTTTAAAGAAAAGTAGCATGGGTAAAGGTGCAGCGTTTGTAACAAGATTTTCAGAGGCTATGTTTGTCATAATGGTTGTATAAGTTTAGGGGAAGGTTCGTAAGAAGGGTTGCATTGATTAAGGCACATAACTTTTAATGAAATTTGCAGATGCTCAGGGGTTTCAGGACAGGAGTTGAAAGGTCAGTTCTGTGAGTAAAGGGGTAGTGGTTTAGAAGACTTTTTATTGTTGTTGGAATATAAACTATTACATTTTTTGTTGATGAATCATTTCTTTTTTTATTTAAGTCCTTGATTGAAACTTCACCTTCTCTATTTAAAAGTCATCTTTCAGTTCTAAGTGAATGATTTCAGATTAAAAATCATAAATCTAGTTCAAATGTTTAAATCATATAAGGTAGATTTATGTGTTTAACTTATTTTTTCAAACTGTAAAACCAACTTTTTAATTTTCTGTTTAAAATTAACCTTTTTTAGTTGATAATTAATTTTGAAGATTAAAGATGCATAATTTTAGTTCACAATTCATCTCTTTGGCTTACAATAAAATGATTAAATGGTTAAAAATTAAACTATTTAATTTAAAAATTCCTTTTTTCTTGCTTGAGATTCGCTTATTCGGTCGGCAAATATACTATTTTGTAAAAAAATCCGATCTTTTTAATTGAAAATTAATTTTGTCAATTGAAGATTTAAATAATTTCTTTTTAAATTGAAACTATTCTCTTGAAAATTTGAGTTTTTTGGTTGAATTAAGCTGTTTTCCATTTAAAATTAAAAATCTGTAAGAAGGGTTGCAGGGATTGAAGGCAAGGGGTGTAAGGAGGGTTTCAGAGGTTAAGGGGCAAGATAATAAAAAATTTGCATAAGCAATTTTGAAAATTTGAATTTTGAAATTCATCGTACTAATAAAATTTTTGTTGGGTAAAGTACGAAGCGCTGAAGGATTTAAGAGGTAAGGGTGTAAAACGGTTTGCAGGCGTTAAGGGGCAAATGATGTAAGGAGGGTTGCATAGGTTAACGAGCAGCAGGATAAGGAGGGTTGTATAAACATAGGGGCAATGACTTTAGAAAAAATTGAATTAGTTAAGGGGCTAATATTGAAAGTAGGGTTGCAAATGTTAAGGGGTATGGGTAAATTCTTCCAACAGCGGCGGCGGAATCTTTTATAATATAAAGAGTTATTTAAATAGGTTAAGAAATCCTTTTTTTGCACTTGTACATCGTCAGCTTCAATTAATTTTTTCTGTCTGGTTTTGTCAGTTTCACAATGTCTTTACATCAAATTAGTTGTAAGAATATACTAAACTATAATGTGCGCGCTTATTTTTGTGTTTATTTACATCATTAACCCAATTTTCGAATAATTATTTATTTGTTTTTTATTTTTGAAAATTTGAATTATTAATAAAGTTTTACACTAATTAAAAAAACACATGTGCATATAGTTTTGAATATCAAATTAACATACTTATTTCACAAGATCATAAGCTATTTCAAAAAATTATGTAATTGCGATACAGATAGGTTAAAAATAATAAACTTTTATGATACAAATTATATCAAATATTTCATAAAATTCCCTTAAGATAAATAATTTACTTTTATTGCTAAATAGCGCAAAATTAAAATTCAATCTTCATTGAATTTAATATTATAAAAAAGCTAATCAGCGAATAATAAGTAATTAATTAGTTTATAACATAAAAACCATTAAAGAATTATTTTCAGTGTCGTCAAATTACCAAACGAATTATTATTTCTGGTTCTTAATATTTATTTTATAAACATCTGTCAAATTCAAGATTCTAACCATCAACCAAAAAAATATCGATAAATGGATAGCGTCGATAATTCGAATGTTTGAGGTTCATTTGAATGCTTCAAACGGGCACATTCAGTAAATTATTTGAGTATTTTTATTCTACACTTTTCTGAAAAATTGAATTATTTGTAAAATTTTAAAATCTTCGAGAAAAAATTAAAATATATTTGCACATCATTTGAAAATCAGAATTCAGATGCTCATTTTAAATTGCAAAATTTTACAAAAATAATCTCATTGGAAAGGAGGTATCTCATACTTTCACAAAAGTTTAATATACAAATTATAGTAAATATTAAATTTAGTAAACTTAAAGTGAATAATCAATTTATGTTACTTAATTGAAGGAAAGTACAATGCAATTTTCATGTAATTTAATATCGTGAAAAACATCAGCTAATAATTAATTATTCTGCTCATAATTTGAAAAGCATTAAACTATAATTTTCATTTGGACATTAAAATCATTTTTGTTCTACATTTTTCTAAATTTTTACTTTTATTTCTGAAAATTTGATTTATTAGTTACCCTTTATACTGTTTCCGGAAAAAATTAAAACACATTTATATATAAATTCAAAAATTGAATTCAGATATCCATTCAACATCAGAATCGTTAAAAAAATTATGTTATTGAAATATGGGTTATTTAATATAAATAAACTTTTGTTATGCAAATTATACTCAATATTCAACTATATAATTTACGAATAAATAATTAATTTAGGTTACCCAATTTTAGGAAAGTAAAATTGAATCTTTATTTAATTTAATATTTTGAAACAAATTAATCACCTGAATATTTATTAATTATTTTACAATATGAGAAGCATTACACTATAATTTGTATTGAAGAATTCAAGTAATTTTTACTTAATATTTTTTTTTTCAAATTTTGAATTTTCATTTCTAAAAACTTGATTTATTAACAACATTTTCAACTGATTCCAGAAATGATCGGTTTTTATAGAATCAATTAATATTTCTTTAATAAACGCACATCAAAAATCAATAAACGATAAACAATGAATTTATGTTACTTAATTTAAAACGTCTTAAATTAACTCTTTATGTAATTCAATATTGTGGTAAAAATTAATGAACTAAAACATAATTAAATAGTTTACAATACAGCAACCCTCGAGCAATTATTTTCATTAAAAAAATGAAATGGTATCCACTTTATTTATGTTTTAAACTTCAACTTTAATTTATAAATATTTTTATTGCTTTTAAAATAATTATAGAAAATTTATATTTCAAAAGAATAAATAAATATTCAATAATTTAAAAACAAAAAAGGCTATAAACTATTATTTGACGTTAAAAATTAAAATAATTTAAAGATTAAAAAAAATATTTTTATGCAAAAATTCCAATAATTGTTACTTTATATATTTTTTAAATTGGTACACTTCTCTTTCTTTAAATTTAATTAATTATAAGCTTTTAACTAATTCTAGAAAATATAAATTTTGGCATAAATGCTTTATAATAATTAATTGAGTTCAGACATTTAACAACGTCACAATCATAGGTTTTTGACAAAATAGTTAAATTTTCAAAAACAGAAACTAATTTTTTACCGAAAAGATCAAGTTTTAACTAATAATTCGGATTTTCAAAAAATAGTTTAATTTTCAACTGCAACAAAGAAATTTCCAACGAACATATAATAATTAAATTTTCAGTAAAAAACTTAGTTTTCCATAAATTCAAAGTAAATTTTAAACGAAATTATATCATTTTTAGCCAAGAAGATTATATTTCTTTAAAAAAAATTTCGACAAAAAATTAAACGGATACATTTTCAGTTTAAAAATTAATTCTGAATAAAAAAAAAACTAGTTTTCCACCAATAAGACGAATCATCAACCAAATGAGTGAATTTTTTTGCTTGGGTAATTTTAATTATTGTTATTTTTTATTTTTGTTTGCCTTGATAAGGTTTCTGTATATTTTAAATTTCAATAGGATTTTTTGGGGTCGCTGAATCGGAATCCGATGTTTCAAAAACTCCAGCAAGTCAGAGTTCTGATATAGCCTCAAAAAACGTCATAAATTTTTTTTTGAGTATGGGGTTAGGCCATGTTTATCATATGTTTTTTGGGTCTCTGAATCCAAATTTCAGGTCCAAAAACCCCAGCATGCCAGGGTTTCAACATAACCATAAAAAACCTAGTAATCTAAGCTATTTAACGCGTCAACGTTAACACGTCAGATGAATAAATTTCACGAGTTTCCCTGAAAATCAAAACTCTGATGTGCTGGAGTTTTTTACTTTGAATTCAGCGACTTAAAAATGTATAGTAAACGTGGTCTGACCACCGTACTTGAAGAAAAAAGTTTTATGAGGTTTTTTCAGTTAATGTCAAAACCCTGACATGCAGGCATTTTTGGACCTCGGATCCGGATTCAGCGACCCCAAAACATATAATTAGCATAGTCTGACTAGAGTTAATAAATTCCCGAGTATTTAAGTTCAGGTGATATAACCGAGAATATGACAGAATTTAGGAGAATTTAAAAGAATTTGAGAGAATTTAAGAATTTATGATTTTTAACAATATTTTTATTGTTCAGGTTGTCTCAAAGGTTGAATATAAAATTTTTTTCTAGCTCAGAAATATTCAGGAATTTGAAATATTCAAAGCACTAGCTCATTAATTATTTAACGCTGTTAGACTGAAACTTAATGTTCTGCTATTTTCAGCGTGGAATATTTTATAAGCGGAATAAAACAGTATTTCATATAGAAATTTTAAAATCCAAATTTATTAATTTCTTTAAAAAAATGTGCTTTCCACTTTAAAAGATAACTCTTTAACAAAATACTGAAATTTTCAACAAAATAATTGAATTTTAACATATGATTTAAATATTCAACCTAAAAAGACAAATTGCTAACGAAAAAGTGTCATAGATTATATTTTAGTCAAAAAGAATAAAATTTATAAAACAAAAGAAAAGAACTTTAAAACCAAAAAGAAAATTTCCAACAAATAATGATTTTTTACTCAAAAAATAAATAAAAGTTTATTTAAATTATTGAACCTTCAAACTAGAAAACAAATTTTCTTTACACAAATTCAATTTTCAAACAAAAAATATGACTGTTCAACAAGAAATTAATTTTTCACGAAACTGATGCATTTTTACTTCTATAAATTTCTTCTATAACAGATGAAGTTTTTAATCAAAAAGATAAATTTTCAAAGTATAGTTGAATTTTATGTTGAAAAAGATTTTAGTCGAGTTTTCACGATTAAACTATGAATTTTTTAACAACAAATAATATTCTAACAAAAGAATTGAATTCTGAATTCAAAAAGTCGAATTTTTAACCAAAATGGATGACCTTTTAACAAAATTGTTGAATTCTCTAGCAAAAAGTGGAATTTTTATCAAAAAATATGAAATTTGTCTTGCATTTTTGTAACAAAAATGTAAGTTTCTACGAAAAAACTTTAAAATGAAAAAGACAAACTTTCAATAAAAGATTTAAAATTTCAAACAAAAAGTTAACGAAAAATTGCAATTTTCTATTAATTAAAATCAATTCTGAGATTCTTATAAGTTCCCAGAGAATTTATTTCTCGGTTACATTCTCGGTAATATTCTCATTCTCGGTACCGTTCTCAAAGTAATATAACCGGCTCAGAACTCTAGGTCTGACCCCCGGACTCAATAAAAGAAATCATGAGGTTTTTTCAGGTTATGTCAGAACCCTGACGTGCTGGATATTTTCGGACCTAAGATTCGGATTCAGCGACCACAAAAAAAAATACAGTAAACATGGTCTGATCTCTAGGCTTGGAAAAATATTGTTTTGTGTGGTTGTGTTGTGATATATTGTTGTTTAGAGAATAAATGCTTTAAATTCTCTTAAATGGTTTATAAATTCTCTGTTCGAACTTAAATTCTTAGCTTATTCCCGAGAGCATGTGGTCAATATAAATTTTTGTGTATTTAAAAACTCTACCATCGTGGAAGTTATCTCTTTTCATATAAAGGAAACAGAAAAATCAGGAAAAATCGCATAGCTCGTATGTGAATGACCAGAGGATCGAATTTTCTCCTACGGAGGCGGAAATACAGATCCTGATATCCGAATATCAGGTTCGCAGCATCCTGTGGCCCGAGAATCCTGCAGTCAGCGGGCGGTTCGTAATGGGGGTGGCCGAGTGATACGCTGACGGGAAAAGAGGGAAAGGAAAAAGGTGGAAAGTAGAGTGCAAATTGGGCGGTTGAAGGGCGGGGGGGGGGCTGAGGCCATGGCCCATTTTCACGTAGTGACGTCAAGCCGGTTTCACCGCGTCACCGGATACAGTCGAGTATATTAAGTTAACCACGGGATAGATTGAATGACCGCACGGCCACACCACACACCCCGCACCGGTGGCCGTGCTGCTGGCTAGAGTGTTGGACCTGCTGGACCAATTTTCACGGGACGGGTGTCGGAATTCCTCGGGAAATAGGGATTCTCTTCTCTAGATGTTCCCTGGATGATGTATGGATATTGGTCTCTGGGATTCCGCGTTTCGTTCAGGATGAATGGGCAGTGACGCTCGTTCGCAAAACCACAACTCACTGAAACGTTCCGTTCACTGTCATTTAACCGTATCGATTTCTCTCGGATATTTCAGTGTCAATTTATACTTGGGATTTTTGAAAATTAGGAAATTATTTTGGTTCCATTTCATGTCTGTGACTTTTTTATGAATCTAGTTGATGCTTTAAAGGAATTATTTATTGATTGAATTCAACCAATCAGGAGCGCACCGCCAAAAAAATTTGAAGAAGATTTTCACCAAGTGCAACTTAAGGCCACCCTTTAGAAGATTTCAAAACCTTCCAAAATATTATTGAAAATTCTAGAATGTCATTTGCATATCAGCTCTACTTTAACAAATATTTGCAACTTAATTTCGATTCTAAGAGGGATTTTTTAGTTTTAAAATTTGAAATAAAATTGCTTGAAAAATTATTCTAGTATTCTCCGTTATTGAAATATGGTGAAAATAACAACGGTATAAATTTTCAAAAACATATTTTTTTGTTTTGAAATTGCTTAAAACACTGAGGAAACCCCGGAAAAATGTGAGAAGTGGATAAATTTGAAGTTTAACTAAAAATTTGTAGACTTATTTTTAAATGCTGTAACTTCATAAAATATTAAGATATTTAACTTTCCTTCTTTATTTCTAGTGACAAATTGCTAAATATTTTCAAATCGACAGGACAACTTTTAAAATATTACAAATCATAAAATAGGGTTGACATTTTTGAAAATAATAAAATAATAAATTCTGATTTTCTTGGAAAAGTCGAAAATGCGATTCTTTACGGAATTGCTAATTGCGTGACGAAATAATCTTTTAGGTTTCATGGGTTTCAAACTGTTTTCCTGGTTAACAAAATCAAATAATTACATTTTCGCCTTTTTTATTTATTTTTTGTTTATTTTAATTTATTATTATTAATTTTCGGGCTGATTTTCCCAAGATATTTGTTTGTTTCCCACTACTTTAATTCAAAAGTTAACTCAGAACCAATTAATTTAATTTTCAACTAAATTCTAAATACTTTTCAATTCAAAAATTCATTTATCATAACAAAAAAGAATTTTCAACTAAAGTTATACATGGGAAAAGACAATTTTTAGAAAGTAGTTCAATTGTTCACCAAGAAGTTGAATTTTAGATCTAAAAAGATGATCTTTCAACAACAAATTTAATAGTCTATATTTAAAAAAAAATGATTAAAAATTAAAAAGAGGTAAATTTAACAAAAAAGATTAATTTTAAGGACAAATTTTCAATAAATTAGTTGAATATTTAACAAAAATGATTAATTGTCTAACAAAAAAAGATGAATTTTCAATAAATTTTCAAATAAACAGTCTGAGTCAAAAAGACAAACATTTTATAATTCAGTTGACGTTTTAACCATAGAATATGAATTTTCAATAAAAAAGGTTTGTGTACAACCAATCAATTAAATTTTCAGAAAATACTTACATTTTTATTTCAAACATTCATTTTTACCAAAAAAAAAGATTAATAAAATTTTGGTTTTAATAACGAATTTTCAACTAAATTTACGATTTATCAACTAAAATAATGAGCTTTTTAGAAAGTAGTATAACTTTCAACCAAGGAGTTGAATTTTCAATCCAAAAAATAAATCTTAAACGAAAAATTTAATAGTTGATATCTAAACAAAATTAATTAAACATTTAAAAAAAGTTAAATATAACCGTAAAAGATTAATTTTATACAAAGTTTACAATTTTTTACCAAAAAATATGAATTTACAAAAGAACACGCAATTTTTTAATCGAAGAATTAAATTTTCTTTAATATTGTTGAATTTTTGAGTCACAAATATGAATTTCGTACAAATAAAAAATCACCATTGAATTTTTGAATCTTCAAGTAAAATAAAAAGAATTTTCAACAAAATTCTATATTTCAATAAAAAAAATTGATTTTTTACCAAAACAATACGAATTAACAAGAAAAAACGCAAATTTCCACCAGGTAGTTGTTTAGCCAAAACGACACATTTTCTACAAAAAAGTTTAATTTTCAAACGGAAAATGTGAATTTTTAACAAAATGTTGATCCTCAATCAAAATAGATAAATTTTTAACAAGGCTGTTCCATTCTTAAGCAACAAAATAATACTATTTCTGCAGAAAAAGATTAGTTTTCAAATAAAAAGATGATTGTTTAACAAAATATTTGCATTTTCAATAAAAAACATGTGTTAGTCAAGAGAAAAAAATTTCAATAAAACTATTACATTTTTAAATCAAAAGATGAATTGTCAATAAAACAGATTAAGTTACAACTGAGAAGTATGAATTCTTAAAAAATAGTTAAATTTGCAATAAAAAACATGTGTCATTCAAAAAACAAAATTTAAATAAAACTGTTGAATATTCATGTCAGAAGATAAATTGTAAATAAAACAAATTAATTTCCAAAAATGAAGTATGACTTTCCAACAAAATGGTTAAACTTTCAACAAAGTACTTGATTTTTGACAAACAAGCAAAATAAAAAATCGTTTAAAAAAAACAACTAATTTTAAGTAAAATGCGTGATTTTGTTATCAATTATCTAAATTTTCTTGGTTCAGTTTTGAACCAAGAATTGTGAATTTTCAATAAAATTGTTGAATGTTTGTGGTTTTAGAAAATAATTATTTTCATTTGAATAATGCAAAGAAAATAATGAAAAATTGTGATGTTTTGTCTGCTGTAAAAATTAAAATTTGTATCAGTATTTGATAGTAAAATCATTTTAGGTTTAAAAATTTTTACAAGTTTTTGATCGAAAATAGATTTTTACGATTGACTGACGAACCAATAGATTTGAAAACACTCGATATCCGAAAAAAATCTACTTCTTGAAATTCCTGAGACGAGCTTTATCGCTTTATCGCAATTAAATTTAATTACTAATTTCAGAGAGTAGTTACGCAATTTAATACCCTTTGCAATTTATGATTAATATTCTAAACACGTCCTCTCGAAAATTGGATCTGGTAATTACCAAAATCGTTAAATTGTGTATAAAAAACAGCATGTAGAGGAGATGAACCTACTGTGGAATTAAAAATACTAATTAATGTAAAATAATGTAATATAATATAAATCATACTTAATAAACTATACGCGTTAGTGAAATAAAATTGAAAATAAATATTTGAGTCATATTTCTGCTTTTAATTAATGATTATCTAATCTAGATTCGTTATCCACTGTAGGATGGTCCCCCCTTCCCCTGTGGTGACTTAGATCAGAAATTACATCCTTGTTTAATTTTAAGCAATCATTGCGAAAAAAAAATTAAGGCATATGCTTTTTATGTTACCATAATTCAACTTAGAAAAATTAAAGATTAATAAATGCGAAATTTTATTATGATTTCAGTTAAAATAATTAATTTTTAAACAAGAAATGGGAACTTTTTAAAAAATTGTTAAATTTTCAACCAAACTGGCAATTCTTTAATATTAAGAATTTAATTATCAACAAAGAGTATAATAGTTGATATTTCCACACATAAATAATTAAATTTTCAATAAAAACTCTTAAATTAAATTAAAAAATGCAAATTGTCAACAACAGAGTTGATTTTTCGAACAAGAAATATTTTCCAATTACTGAATAATAAAATCTTATCCAAAATATTATTAAATATAATATAATAAATATAATAAATAATTTTTGGGAGAAAGAATAATTTGCAATTTAATAATATGCATTTTGTACAAAAATAATTGAATTTTTTATTAAAAATACGAGTTTTAAACAAAGTAAGTGAATTTTCACCTAAAGAGTATAATTTTTCTATCAAAAATTATGAAATTTTAACATTTTTAGAGAAAACAAATTCATTTTTAAACAAAAATTGAATTTTTTTACCAAATTCTCTTATATTTTTAGCTAGAGAAATTTCTCACAATCATAAATTAAATAAATTAATTTTAATTTAGAAAAATAATTTTTTAACCTAATAATTAATTTTTGAACCAAAAAGGTTAATTCTCTACCAAGAAAAGTACCATTTTTCAACGAAATAAACGAATTTTCAACTAAAAAAAATATATTTATTAAAAAAAAATCATTTTAATTTTCAGATAGATAAATAAGGTCCAACTAATAGGTAAATTTTTAACAAAAGAAATTAATATTCATGACATAAAATGAATTTTATAAAAACATAGTCACATTTTTAAGATGATAAATTTATTTGTACCTAAAATAGTGAATCTTCAACCATAAAAATTAATTTTTAATCCACTAGTTGAACTTTCAATTAAATATTTAAATTTTGAACCAAAGGCATGTCTAACAAAAAATAATAATTTTCCATCAAGAATGAAATAGCTACATTTTTAGTTGCTATAAGTAATTTTTTATCTACAAAATTAAATTTTAATCAAAAAAATTAATTTTTACCAAAAAGATTAATTCCTATTAAAATACATGAACTTTCAACCCAATTTTGACTTTTTAAACCAATTTTCAGAGTCGTTAAATTTTCACCCAAACAAACGAATTTTCAAGGAAAAAGAAAGGAACTATATTTAAAAAATGGTTACATTTGTAGGCAAGTAAATCAATTTTAAACTAAAATAATGAAACTTCAAACATCAAAATTCGTTCTAACCCATTATTTGAATTGCCAATTCAAACGATGAATTTTCAAAAGAAGAACTTTAATTTTTACTAAAAAAAAAAGAAATTAAAATAAAATTTAATCAAAAGGAAATTTTCTAAAAAGTGATTACATTTCTTAAAAAAAGAAAATTATTTTTATCAAAAATAAAAAATATTGAACCACAAAAATGAATCATTAGCACAATTGTAGAATTTTCAACCCAAAGGATATATTTTCTACCAGAAATGATTTTCAATTAAATATTTTAATTTTTAAACAAAAATTTTCTGTTAAAAATAGATTTTTGAATGAAATTTTGATTTTCGAAAGAAATTTTCAACTTATTAATTAAATTTTTAAACAAGAAATGCAATATTAAATCTTCAAAAAAAATAGATTTTTAACCTAATAGTTGGATTTTCAATCATAAAAATAAATTTTCAACAAAATAGATAAATTTGCAACCAAGAAGAATATTTAAGCCTAAGAGATTTGAATTTTCAGTCTCATAAGTTATTTTTTATAATACACATTATTTTAAATAGGAAAAATGAATTCTCAACCGAGACGATTAATTTTCTAGAAAAAAAATGCTTTTCAACTAAATACATGCATTTATTGGCAAGTTCGATATTTTTAAATAAATTTGAAGCCTGCTAGTTAAATATTCCACCAAAAAATAATGATGAAACTCAAGAATATAAATCTTAAAAGAAACCAGAACATTTAAACTTTTAGTAACAAATTAATTTACAATGAAAAATATCCAACAAAATAGTTAAATTGTCAACCAAAATGGAAGTTTCAACTACAATGATGAATCATCAAGAAAGGCTCAAATTTTTAAAAGAACTAGCAAAAATTAATCGGTGGTGGTAAGTTTTGAATTTCAAAACTATTATTTAAATTTAAATAATGCAATGGAAATATACAGAAAAGTTTATTTTTAATTTATTGTGAAAATGACATTTTGACATTCACACAGATATTTCAGTTTTCTCACTGTTAGAATTGAAAAATAAAATTTGAATACAAAGTTAAAATAATTCAATAAATTCATACAAGAATTATGTCTTGAAAATATGGTAAATGGTATCTTATAGAAAATTGAAATTAAATTCAAACAGTCGATTTAATTATTAAACCTAGGTGTCCTATTACTCTCAGGTGTCATATTACTCTCAGATGTCATATTACCCCCGCATGGGTGTCATATTATTCCAGGTAAAACATTATTAATGTTATTACTAAATGTAATAGTATGTAATAATTATACAGAGTCTGGTTGAGCTGAAAATAAAATTGTTTTGGAATGGGTAGCAAGAAGTTGCACGTAACTATTTCCTAATGGGTACCTCGTGTCCAGAGTCGACTTAATGGGCTTGAAGCTTCATCAGCCATCCCTAATTGCAGACATTACTCGAACCTTATTTTTTCACAAAGTAAGTTAACACTTTCAGTCAGATTTCGTAAAAAAATATTTTTATCTTAAATAAAAAATAGTTAATTTTAACACAAAAAAAAAAGAATTTTGAACTAAATTATTGAATCCTCAATCGAAAATAATTCATTTTAACCCAGCAGTTAAATTTTCAACAAAAAAGATAAAATTTTCATGAAAAGGAAAATCATGCAAAAAGATGATTTCTCAACAAGACTTGAATTTTTAATTAATTAAGATTTTTTACTGTAAGACGAAAAAAATGGTAAAATGTTAAATTATTAAGACCAAATTTAGGCTTTATATAAACTAAAAAGAATTTTTCTTATCAGAAAAAAAATAGTTGAATTTTTGAACTAATTAATTACTAATTAATTTTCTAACAAAAAGGATACATTTTCCACAAAATACATAGATTCTTAAAGAACTAGTTGATTTTTTTACAATTTAAACAAATTTGTACCAAACAGTTAAATTTTTGAGTTAGAATAATTAGTTTTTAACTGAAACTAAGATACATAAATTTTTATGTACAAACTGAATTTTTAACCAAGACGATTAATTTTCTACTAAAAGAGACTAATTCTTAACGAAGTAAATATATTTTTAACCAAGTAGTTGTATTCGAAATCAAAGTGATTAACTTTCTACAAAAAAGAAGAGTTCAATTTTTCATCCAAAATAGATTAGTTGAATTTTCATTTTCAAAATGAATTTTTAATTGGAGAAAAACAATTTTTCTAATAACCATTATACATTTAAGCAAAAATGTTAATTTCTAACCAAACAGTTGACTTCTCTACCAAATAGATAAATTTTCAGTTGAAAAATTAATTTAAAAAAATGGAATTTTCATAAAAAAAAGTAAACAGCTGATATTTTAAACAAAAAAGTTTTAAATTAAAAATGAGAAACAGCTAAAATCTCATATTTAACTAAAAACTGAAATGAAATACTAAAAAGATTAATTTTCTATCCAAAATGAGATAGTTGATATCCGAAAGAAATCATAAAATTGTACCTTTGTAAAATAAATATTTATTGTTATTTGCCATAAAGAAGATGGATGTTTTACCAAAATTGGAAATTAGAATTTTCAAACCGAAATATCAATTTTAAACAAAACAGTTATTTTTTAATAGTCGAGTTTTCAAGTAGATAATTTAATTTTTAGCCAAATATGATAGGAGAGCAGAAGATAAAAAGTTAATTTTTCAACAAAATAAATACGAATTTTCAATAAATGTCTTCAATTTTAAAGAAAAAAAGAAGAATTTTTGCAAACCAATTGAATTAATTATAGTTTAGAATAGTTTAGAACGACATGATTATTTTTAACCAAATAATTAAATGATAAACAAAAATTATTAATTTTCTAACCAATAATATAAATTTTAAATTCGAAAGTTAATTTTGAACCAAATAGTTTGGTTTGGTACAAGGCTGTTAAATTTTTATTTTAGTATATGAAATTTCTAGCAGAATAGTTAAATTTTGAACTTTATGAATTTAAAAAAAACTTTAACTTTGAACTAATTAGGTCAACCTTCATGCAGGTAGTTCCATTTTGAACCAATACCAAATTAATTTCCAATGAAAAATTTGCAAACAAATCAGTTAAATTTTCAATCAAGGAGATGCATTTTCTAAATTAAAAATTGATTTTTTACGAGAGTAAAATAGTGAAGGGAAAGAGTAGAGGGAGGATGGGGAATTAAGGGAGCATGAATGGGAAGAAGATGCAGGAGATAGAGGAAGTAAGTAAGGATGGTTAGGAAGGGTAGGCGCATGGATAATATTTGGACTATTTTTCAGATACGCCAATTATTGAAATTTTATCTAATAATAGGCATAATATAATATAATAGGCATACATATGGGGAAGAAATAAAGGTTTCAAAGGAGGGAATGTATGATAAAAGAGGGTTAAAGATGGAAATGGCAAGGAAATAAGAAAAGTAAGGGAAGGGTTAGTAGATGAGACAAATAAGTCGATTGGACGGAAAATTAGAGAGGGGAAATTAGGGTAAGGAAAATAAGAGAGGAGACGAGAAGAACATTAGGAGGAGCAAAATTTGAATAGCATGCGATACCTTTTTTGAAGGCTTAAAGCCGCTACTCTAGTCTAAATACGCTTATTTTTTTATGCCATTTTATAATTAGACCAAAAATGGAATTAGAAGTACAGTAGGAAATAGTGATTAGAGAGAAGATAGGTGTGTAGGAAAAGTATGAAAAAGTGAAATTAAGGGAAGTATGAGGGGTGTATGGGATAGATTTGCAAGGGAAGATTGAGGAAGCAGGAGAGATGGAAAAAAGGCAAGAAAAGGATGTGAATTAGAGGCGATAGGGAGGAGTATAAGGATAGTAGGACAGGGCAGAATAAGAGAAGTGGCGAAATACAGGGGGTGGTATGCCGTAAGAAGGGGAGGGATTGGTATGAAAAAGTAAGTGATGGAAGTGAGATTAAGGATAGTAGATGATGAAAAGTAAGACACTGAAAGGAGAAGTAGACAGGGCAAATAGAAGAGGAGTAAGGGGGGGGGGGGGTTGTGACGCAATGATAAAGCAGGGAAAGTAGGGAAAAGAAATAGTAGGGAAGGGGATGATGTGGTATGGTTTTTTTCCGTTAACCTTCTGAACAATATAGATTCTCTTTTTTAATATTTTTCTTTTAAGGATTGCAAATAGAGAAGGGCTTAAAATAGAATACTTAACGGAGACTGTATACCTGCAATTTCTCGTCAGTTTACAATGCAGCGTCAAATGATAATTTATCTTCATGCATAGCAAGGCTGCAAATTATCACTCGAATGCACTGCGTAGCGTTGGGGCGATTAATCGACTATTGTTTGTTAACGCTTCACGATTTATTTCTGACGAACGCCTCATTTGTCACTAGCGGCTTTGCTACTAATGCTTTGGGCAATGGTTTGAATAAATACTTCGGCGTACATCAACTGGAAGCTAAGCTAGCTCAATTTTATCGAATCAGGTTAAAATATCTTAATGAATAATTTATTAACTAAATTTTTTTTTAGTTATTTAAAATAGGCGCCATATATGTTAGTTAAATAGTTTAAATTTCCACCCATCACAGTTCCTGCACTCCTATCCTTCCATCTCATCCCCTTCACTCATATTTTTCTGTACTAATTTCCTTACATTATCCTCAAAATCCCCTCCCTTCTTCTCTCTTACTCCTTTTCTTCTACTTTTTTTCTTCATATGGGATTCTAATCGAATAAATCACCTTATCAACTATTCTTCCTCTCACTGCCATACCTCACTTCCCACTCCTTTTCCTACTCCTTCCTCTCTCATACACCCCCTACATTTCATCACTTTCCTTATTTCTGCCATCCTCTACTTCTCTCACATTCCTTTCCCCGGCCGATAGTTTTCATCCCCTTCCTCCCTCTTTCCTATCTCTCCTTCTTCCCCTATTAAAGTGTTACTTTCCTTTCTTTTGTAAACCTTCTCCTACTTCTTTTTCTTCTTCGCACTTCTCCTACTTCCCCCGTCCTTATTTCTTCTCTACACAGTTCCTTCCAATAAAATAATTTAGCTTGCTGACTACCTCTCCTCTTTCTTCCTTTCATTGCTTGCCATTCCCGTCCCTTACCTTCTTATATCATACATCCACTCTCATTCCTTCTCTATCCGGTCCTATCATCATTTATCAATTCTGCTTGCCTTCTATTTCTCCTTCCTCATTTCGCTGCTATACCTTACTCAATCTACTCCCTTCACTTTATTTTCACTTTTTTACTCTTCTTGCTTTCCCACTCCACAATTCCTTTCATCAACATTCCCTCTCACTTCCACTTTACCCTAAATCCACTCCCTACTTTCGCTGCCTCTACTCCCTACTCTTGCTCCTCGCACATCCTCTACTAATTCACCTTCCGGCACTTATATCATCCCCTTAATTAACAGTTTAAGTACATTCTAATAAATTAACTTATTTTTTGCTGTTGAAAATTCATCTCTTCGGTTAAAAATTTAATTACTTTGTTTAAAAATTTTTCGTTGAGAATCAATATTTATTGATTTGAAATTCAACTACCTAATTGAAGGTTGAACTGACTGGTTCAAGGTTGAACTTGTTTCCTGAAAATTTTTTTTTTGTTATTGAAAATTTAACTATTTTCATAGAAACTTTAAGTTCTTAGATAAAAATTCAGTAGTTTGGTACAGAATTGAACTATTTAGTTGAAAATTAATTTTTTCACTTTAAGTTTATATTTTTGGTTAAGGATTCAATTATTTTGGTTAAAAATTCAACTACGTTGTAAAAATTTAAACTAATTCTAACCATTCTTAACCGTATATAACTTTTTATGTAAAAAAGTAATTATTTGTTGAGAGATTACATTTTCGGTTCAAAAACTCTACTCTTTCCTAGATCATTCGTGCTTTTTCCTCAAAAATCAACAACTTTATTGAAAATTGAAGAGTTTTATGGAAAATTCTTCTATTTTGGTACAAAATTAATTTTTTTTAAACAATTAATTCTTTTAATTCAAAATTAAACTATTTACTTGAAAATTAAACTATTTGATTGAAAATTAACTTCTTAAACGTGCCTATTTTTCGATTGAAGATTTATCATTTCAGTTAAAAATGAAACTACATAGTAGTGAAAGATTTTCTTGCATCTTAAAAATTCAACTTTAATTAATAAAAAGTCTGCACTTAACAATTAACAATTAATGCACTGAACAACTAAAGTTCTTTATAAAAAATTAATCTTTTTGGTTGAAAATTGATTTATTTTTGAATAATTAACATATTTTTTTAAGAAATTATTTTCTAAGTTAAAAATTAAACTATTTAGTTAAAAGTTGAATTAGTTTGTGATTTTTTTTTTGGTTAAAGAATTTCTGTTTTCGTTAAAAATTGATATTTTTGAAGATAAAATATAAGTATTCGGTTTAAAATTAAAAATTTTGTAAAATCTTTGAAACTCTTGAAATCTTTAAAATAAAATCTTTCGTGTTCGTTTGAAATCATTGAAATTTTTTCAAATGTTCCTAAATTTGTTAAAACATTCGAAAATAGCATACAGTTTTTGAAATCCTTATGAATTCTTGGAAATATTTGTAAAATCTTTGCAATTTTTGGTAAAATCCTTGAAATATTTACGAAAGTTTTTGCAATCGTTGAACTATTTTCGGCATCTTTTTTTAATCTCCATTTGTGAAATATTTTTGTGTTCGTTTAAAATCTTCTCAGTCCAAAAACCTTGTTAACTCGTATAAATTTTTTCTAAAATCCTTATGGATTTTTTGAAAGCACTGTAATATTTGAAATGTTTTGGAATTGTTTCAAATTTTCATAAAATCTTTGAAATACTTGAAACCCTTGTAAAATGTTTTGAAATCTTTCAAATATATTTGAAATCTTTTTTTAATCATCGTTTGTGAAATCTTTTATACTCCTTTTAAAGCACTGGGATATTTGAACTTTGTGAAATCTTTTCAAATTTTTGTAAAACCTTTGAAATCCTTAAAATATTTGTTAAATATAAAAAAATCTATAAAGTATTTTGAAAATCTTTTTTTAATTATTGAAATATTCTCAACTTTGTGAAAATCTTGTGAAATCGTTTAGAATCTTTGAAATGTTAGGAAATCTACTGTATTGTAATCTTTTTGAATTACATTCTGTTTCGTTTGAAAGCAATAGAATATTTGAAATCTTTGTGCAATCTTTTCAAATTTTTGTAAAATCTTTGTGAAATTAAAAAAAGTCTTTTTTTAATCTTTGAAACTTTGGAAATCTTTTATTAATTTGTTGAATCCTTGTGAAATTGCATAGAATTAAAGAAATTATATAGGAAGTAATAAGAAGTATAGAATGAAAAAAGTTAAACTTATTTATTAATAATTAATTTTTCACTAAAGATGCAAAATTTTCATGAAAAATTTTATTTCTGGTTAAAAATATAACCACTTTGTTCAATATCAAATTTTTCATATAAAAGTTTAATTCTTCCAGTAGAAAATGAAACTATTTTGCTGAATATACGTTTTATGCGAAGAATTATATTTTTAGGCGAAAATTGAAATATTTTATCTTCGTTTGAAACATTATTTTCTCTCTGTTTTTTAAATTGTTATTTTTGCCTCTAATAGGCCGAAAATCAAGGTAGTTTGAAAGCCTGGTTTTTCCTAAATCTTTTTTATGTTCTTTTAATCATAGAATTCTTTTTTAGAAGAAAATAGATTTCTGCACGATCGTAAATAAAAAATTCATCTTTTTTTAAAGAAATTTCTATTATTTGACTGAAAATTAAAATGTCTTACTTAAAAATTCAACTATTTGTTTGAAAATGTATGTACTTTGTGGAAAATTCGTATTTTCTTACAAAAAATTAAACACGATATTTGAAAATTCTTTTTTTTTTCAATAAAAATTTTAACGATCCTAGTGTAAGATTTATCATTTTAAATGTCCACACTAGGAATTTGTTTGCATAATTTGTTTATAAAAATTAATTATAAATTGTCACTAAAAATAATTTTTTTCGATGAACGTGAGTAATTTTACCGCAAGAATTTACTTCGCAAACAAAAAATCTATAGTGAAGACTATTTTTTAAGTTAATTTGTTTATAAAAATATCCCTAATAATGTCATAATTTTTTTGTCTGTTACCTACCCCCGTGTATAAAGTCTGGCAATGTTGATCATAGAAAAAAAATTTTGAAGAAGAAAAAAAAGAAAAAGGTGACTGTTTCTACATTCTTTGCATTAACATAAAAGTTTAAACAAAACAAAACTTTTAATCAGGCCACATAAATCTCTTCAATATTCAATGTTGAATTTTTCTTCAAATGTCCAAAATCGGTTAAGAATTGCCAGCTACAAGTTATTTTGAACCTCGTTTATTGATTTCATCCCACTGTGTGCTGTGTTAAAGGATCTTTAGAACGAACGTGATAAATAAAAATAAATGTTTGAGTCTTGTGTAATTTTTACAAAATAACTGTATTTAAATTAAAAAAATCAAATTCAAGGTTCCCGTGAAAAGCCCAAGGAAAATTCCAGGTTTTCAAGGTCGCTGGACACCCTGTTTAGAAAAATAATAAAGCTGGCAAGCAATTCGAAATAATAAAAAAAGAAATAGTCTCTTTTTATAAAAAAAATTGTATTAGAGATGTCTGAAAGACGTACAAATAATTTTCAGGTTCGTTCCAGTTTCTAGAAAAAAAAGTCAGACAGGCAGCTCTATTACTCGTAATTGTTTGATTAGCTTTCATATTGAGGTTGTGAGTATGAGATGGTCGGTGAGGTGTATTTGGATGGTGGTCGTTCTTGTCTAGGCTAGGGGGTTGCAGGGGAAGCGTCATGGCGCCTGGAGTCCCTTCACCCTATTCAATCAATAAGGACACCATGATTTCTCCCGCACGTGCATTTGTCCTGTCTCGCCATTGGCTCAGCTCTCTTGTAATTAAGTCACTACAAATTATCTTTCAAATTCTATACACTGGACCTGATAGCGTCCCCCCTTCCCCTTTTCATAACTTCAAAATCAAGTTCGAAAACTACAATACGGATGATTTTTTCGGAATTTTTTAAACGATATTTCAAAGGACGAAAAATTCTCAAAAGCCTAATTTTCGGCCCTGCATTTTTTCAAAGAAAAAAAATCATGGCACTTCCAGCTTTACATAAGGCTCGCAGTACCATGGTAGAAATAGTGGTTATATCAAATTTTTTCTTTTACAGGAATTAAGACCTTATCTAAGTCTCTTGTATTAACCCTGGAGCAATTTTTCAAAAACCACCCCTATTAGAAAAAGTACCTTAAAAAATAAATATGCACTAATCTTAAAAGTGAGGACATCAGAATCGAAGGCTCATTTTAGGCTCTCCAAGGCTTCGGAAATTAATTTTCCTAAAGGATCCCTTAACTTTTTAAATTTTATTAACATTTCGGTAAGGGGTCGTTTTCGAATTTCAAGGGATGGGTTTGGAAAATTGGGTTTGGGGGCGTTGGAGAGCCTGAAATAGGCCTTCAATTCTGATGTATAGACTTTCATGACTATTACATATTGAGTGCACTTTATCAGCACTTTTGTGTAAGGGACGGTTTTTATGTTAAGGGATGGTTTTGGTAAATTGATTTGAGAGGCCAGGAAAAGCCTGAAATGAGCCTTCAATTCTGATGTGCTTACTTTGATGTCTATTGTATATTGAGTGCAATTTATCAGCACTTTTGTTCAAGGGGTAGTTTTTTGGTTAAGGGATGGTTTTAAGAAATTGAATTTGAAGGCAAAGAAAAGCCTGAAATAAGCGTTCAATTCTGATGTACTTACTTTGATGACTATTGCATATTGAATGCAATTTATCATCACTTTTGTTCAAGGGGTAGTTCTTTTTGTTAAGGGGTGGTTGTGGAAAATTGATTTAAGAGGCTATGAAGGTCCTAAAATCAGCCTTTAATTCTAAAGTTCTCACTTTATGACTATTGCATATTTAATGGACTTTTTCAGCACTTTTGTGTAAGGGATAGTTTTTTATGTTAAGGGATCGTTTTGGGTAATTGGATTCGGGGGCGTTGGAGAGCCTGATATGAGTCTTTTATTTTGATATACTCACTTTCAGATTAGCTCATATTTATTTTAAGGGTAGTTTTTTATGATAGAGGTTGTTTTTGAAAAATTCCCTTGCAGGTGCAATATAGTTAATTAATGAGCCTTAAATAAGCCCTCAATTATGGCATAAGACTGACAGTCTTTGGACAAATTGTTACTTCCAGCTTTACCTACCTTATTTTTTTCACGAGATTTTGCAAATAATCGTTCACTAATAAATTGTTGTGTCATTAAATACAAAAAAGCTAAATGTATGTGCCTTAAAAAATGATAAAAATGTAAAATTTACTATTGGAAATTTTTCTTAATGAACCAAAGCCAGACAAATTTAGCAGCATGAAAATTTATATTTGAAATTTTCTAAAGTAAATATATTGACAAATATTAATTGAAAGTTATATTATTTCAGCAGTTGATAATTTTCCATTTTTTAATATTTCATTGTATTATTTAAATTTCAATAATTATTTTTAAAACCCGAAACTTGCTTGAAAAGATGCATTTTGAACAAAAAGTAATTAAGAATGAACGAAAAAATTACTTTTCTACAAAATAGTTAAATTTGCGGGAAAATAAAATTATTTTTAAATGAGGTCATGAATCTTGAACCAAAAAAAAACAACAAATTTTTTATAAAATAGATGAATTTTCCAAAAAATAGTTGAGGTTTCAACTAAACATAGAGACTTTTTACCAAAAATGGAATAGTTAAATTTACAGTTAAAAAAAAATTTATGTTCTATAAAATATTAATTTTTAATAATACATATAAATTATCAACCCAATTTTTAATTTCTAGAGGAATTTTCGAAAAAAAATTAAATTTATTACAAAAAAGTTAATCTTGGGAAATTGGTGAATCTTCAACCCAAAATAGGAATTTTCAATAACAAAATTACGAATTTGCAACAAAATTTATGAATTTTTAACAAAATAGTTACATTTGCAGTTTAAAAAATTAATTTTTGACAGGAAAAAAGAATTTTTTTCAGCAAAGTCGGTAAAATTTTGAGCAAATAAATTAGATTTGAACTAAAATAATGAATGATCCACAAACAGATTTAATTTTCAACTTGACAGTTGAATCTTTAAGCCAAAATATGAATTTTCTACCAAAAAAGACAAATTTTCGACAAAAATGGATCATTTTTCAAAACAATAGTTCAATTTTCAGTAAAAAAAAATAAAGAAATAAACTAAAATTTCATGAAATTGTTAATTTTTTAAGAAAATAAATAAGGTTGTAGATAATATGATGAAACTTCAATGACAACAAAAACACAAAGAAATAGTTCAATTTTTAAATTAAAAAAATAATAATTTTTAATACAAGAAATTAATTTGTTTAAGCAAAGAAATTAATATTAAACTAGAAAGATTATTTTTTCCAGAAAAAATTAATTTTTAACAAACACAATTATGAATTTTAAGTTTCTGAATTTTGAATTTTAAACCTGATAGTTAAATTTTTAATAAAAAAAAATTAATTTTCAACCATAAAGGCGAATCAGTCATCAAGAAGACTACTATTCTGCTGCCAGAAATAAGTTTTAACCAAATACAGATGTTCTTACTTACTTTTTTCTTCAGCAAAAAAAAATAGATTTTCAACAAAATATTTACATTTTTAAGCAACTAAATTAGGCTTCCATTAAGATGAATTAAAAAAAATTTTAACCCAATAGTTTAATTTTTAACCCAAATGATGAATTGTCTATCCAAAAATGACAAATTTTCAATAAAATAGATAAATTTTTAACAAAGTGGTTAAATTTTTAACCAAACAGACGATTTTTTATTCAAGATGATTAAAAGTGTATAAAAAAGGGTTTGACTTAAAAATCGAAAATTTACATTTTTATTTAAAATAATTATTAAAATAAAATATTTCAGTTACAGAAATCAAAACCAAACTAATTAATTCTCTACCATAAACATTGATTTTTAACAAAATACCGAAACTGTTAACCAAATAGCTGAATTTCTAAATGAAGAAGATAAATTTTAAACCAAACATGGAGTGTTTGTATTTTTATTTAAAAAATAATTTGAAACAACAGGAATTTTCAACAAAATGATTAAATTTTGAACAAATAAAGAAGTTTCTTCAACTACGATAATGAAACATCTTTATGATCTACTTTATTGAATTTTGTTGTTGTTGTTGAAGAATCATAATCTTAGTTTAAAATTCAACTGTTCAGTTGAAAACTTTTTTGTTATAAATTCTTCATTTCCATAGAAAATTGAACAGCTTTGTAGAAAATTCGTCTTTCGAATAGAAAATTCGAGAATTTGGTCCAAAATTCAACTATATGGCATAAAATTCGAATAATTATTAGATAATTCAACTGTTTTGTAAGAAGTTTTCTCTTCTAAATGCAACAAATATGCTATTTTTTGATAAAAAGTGAAAATTCTTATTTTCAAATTAGAAATTTAGCTGTTTTATAGAAAACTAAACTGCCTGGTATAAAGTTGAACCTTTGGGTTAAAAACTCATATTTTCGAGTTTAAAATGCAACTGCTATAGGGGAAATTCGGTTTTGAAGTTGAAAATTCAAATATTTACTAGAAAGCTCAACTGTTCTATGTTTGGTTAAAAAACGATCCGTTTTACTTTAAAATTTCAACTCTTTTGTTAAAAATTCGCTTTTTTATGAAAACCGGAATTCCCCGATTTGAAATTAAACTATTTGGTAAAATTTTCAAATTTGCTTTCCTAATTCTCGAGGGTTAATAAGGGAAGGGATAGACCTCCTCAATCGCCCTTTTGTAAATTCGCTCTTGATGGCCTCTAGGAGGGGTTAAAAATTCAAAAATAATATAAAAGGAAAGTATAGAATGTGAATAGAAATCTGGATTTTATAGAATAAAGATTTTTAATTAAAACTTTTCTAAATTAATTTTGAAAGAGTTAGAATTTAAAACCTTGAACTTTTGATCTTACAAATAATTCAAATTTCAGAATTTTTATTTCTAAAAAATTGAATTCAATAATTTGCAATTATGTACAAACAATTTTAAATTAAAGTAAACTCTTTAAAATTGCAGAAAATTTTCCTCTGAATTTTCAAAATTAAAAGTTTCAGTTTTGAGAATTAAAAAATTTACAATTAAAAATCTGTATTTTTGATTATTTACATTTGATATTCCTTCAATTTGAAATATTTATAATTAAAAACTTTTAAATTTCAATCTTGATGGAAACTTAAATTTGAACAGTTTTATTAATACATTTTTAAAATTGAATAATTTGCAATGCCATTCTTTCAAAATTCAAAAATAATCAATTATATCTGTTAAAAATTTCAGATTTTTAAATTCTCAAGTACCTATAATTACAATTTTTTTATTTGATACACCTTTAAAATTTAAGAGTCTTCCATACGGATACAAAAATATTGTGTCACCGCTTTTAATTTGAGATTATTTTATTTTAATAATCTAAAATATAGTATAGAAGTAAAGAGATTCAGTATAAAAATCTTACTTTGTTCAGAAAAAAAACTCTTATTTTTAAAATTGTCTTTGAAATAAAGGCGTTATACGATAGAGAGATGCAGCTTAGTCAGAACTCCGTGATCTCTGGCAACTAGCTTTGCTTTCGCATTCATAATGAACTTATCCAAATATTTTGTATTGATTTATAAATCTTTTGATTATTACGAAAATTGTTACCAAGCGCGGTGTTGTCAGAGTGACGCGAAACCTTCTTTTATTGGATTCGCTTTGACGGCAGTGCACCACTGGCAACGTAGGCGTGTAGGGAGGGGGGCATTGACAAATTCACGCGGATTGGCTCGCGCTCGACACGCACAAACTTACTAGCGAGTATCGTTTAATCGTTGACGCTGAGGGGGGGGGGGGGTTCACACGATTGGCGCGCGCTCGCCACCTCAAAGTTCAAAAGCGTGAAACAAACATCAAAGGCGTGCTTGTACTGTGGGTTGCTAGAAAGAACTTGAATTTTCTACTGAGGGTCGCGACCTAGATTTTCTCAGTTAAAGGACATGTGGTGTTGGAATTCCTAGGTGTCGATACCAAAAATATTAGGAAGATTTTTACACATAAATGAATCTCGAGTTGTGGCTTACAATACAGATGCTTGTTTAAAAAATATTTTACAATGCAAAATATATTTCATAAAATGGCCAGTAAAAAGTGGAGGTTCCCGAAAATCTGAATTACGATCATGTACATTTTCTATGTATACTCCGCAGATATTTTCCTCTATCTGTTATTTTATTGCTCTCTAAAGTTCGCAATACAATGGTCGAACGATTTTATCCGCAATTTTCATTTTACCAGACGTTTTAGCTGTATCTGGCGCAATTGCCATTACGTGATCGCTCAGGAGTGAAATTTACTGCAACCAGTAGATAAAGGTTTGGCAATCATAACCAAAGAACGCAGACAGGGTGATCTACTGACGCTTTGGGAGCCACGAGGCATGCGCTTTGTCAGTATCAATAGCTCCACAGTAAAGAAGAAAAAGACGAATGCAAGTCACGATTTCGAAAAACTGCTGGAAAGTTAGGGGCTGTCAGATTGGATACAATTAATGTACGAAATCTACTTTTGTCATTGCCACTGATTCACTGAATCTTGTACAGCCATTTAGAGACAGACTTGCAATTATTATTTATTGTAGGTCTAACACATTTTAAAAATTTTATATTTATTTTTTTTATTTTTAAGGTTATGATTTAATTAAGAAAAGGAAATAAAGAACCCTTATTAAAAGTAAATAATTTCTTCTAACTACATTATAAACGGATTTTTTTTACCACAAACGAGGTCTACTATTAAAAATTAGGCAAGCTGGCAGGAGCCAATAACATTAATTTATTGATTTCAATTCTAAACAATACATTTAATTATTTTGTTAAGAATTTAACATTGCTGTTATAAAATGATTCTATTTTGTTTGAAACTCAACTTTTTTATGAAACTTCTATTTTTTCAGGTAAATATTCGATTGTTTTTGTCGAAATTTCTGCTATTTGGTTTAAAATAAACTTTTTTTGTAATTTCATATTTTCAAGTTAAAAATTTCAATTTCATGTAGAAAACTCGCAATTATCTTGAAAATTCAAAAGTTTTGTTGGAAGTTTCCTTTTCGTTTGACTGACAATTTTTCCTACTTGGATTTAAAAATGTATTTTTTTTGGTGAAAATTTAATCTTTTTTAGGTTAAAAAACAGCCGTCGGGTTAAATGAATTTCCAACTAAGATCTATTCTACCAAAAAAGTTTAATTTTTGATTCAGAGGGATGAATTGTCTATCCAAAAATATAATTTTTTTTATTAACACTGACGAATTTTCTACAAAACGATTATTAACCACATAGTTGCATTTAGAATCAAATAGTTAAATCTTCAAGCAAAAGGGTAATTTTTTTAAAAACATAATAATTGCATTGACAAACAAATGTTTAAATTTGCAAGCCGAGAAGACAACTTTTATAGAGGAAAATTTAATTTCAAATTTAGAAGAACGAATTTTTTCTTCAAAAAGACAAATTTTGAACCAAACAATGTAATTCTCGGCCCAGGAAGATGAATAACCAACTAAAAATAATCAAATCAAACTTACCCAGGAATCATAAGTTCTCAAAAGCAAATGTAATATATGATATTTGGAAAAATTTACTTTGAAATAAGGAACAGTAGAATTTAATACAAAAAAGACGAATTTTTGACAAAATAGTTGAATTCTGAACCAGAAAATATGAATTCTTAAACCAGACTTGCAGTTTTAACCAAAAAAGATCAAATGTTTACCAAAAAAGATGCATTTTCAGCCCGGAAAGTTTTACACAAAGTAATTAAACTTTCTACCAAGGAGTTCGATTACGCAGCCACACAAAAAAAGTGTGTGGACCTGGTAACAAAACACACGTATTCCTATGGATTTTGGGGCGCTGAATTCAAATTTGGTATCAAAAATCACCCATCACCTGACCTCACCTAACCTGAATTAACACAATTTTATTGAACTACACGTAAAGCTCTGGAAGCATATTTTCCCAGTAGCAAATGTGTGCTACATCGAATGGGTCAACTCGAGCCTAACCTAGAAATAAATCTAACCCAGCCTAACCTAACCTAACCTCACGAAACAAAATTAAACTGATTGTGTTGTCCCGTTGTGTTTGCGGTACCGTTTCATTCAGCTTCGTCTTAACCTATATAGAGGTTTAGCCTATCCTGACCTAACAAAACCTGACCTAAACTAACCGATTACGCTGGCAACCCTGTTCTTGCGTACTTTCATATTTTGACATTGATAGCAGTAAATTTCTAGAGTGTCGTAACCGCTTGTTGCTCGCATTATTTGCCTGTGTCTGTAACCAGGGAACCTCCACATGGTGACAGTGAGCAACGGATCCACATTGGCTGAGTCCCTGGCTAAACGGTGTTTATGCCGTCATGACAGACACAGGTATAAAGTGTATTACGATGCAGGGAAAACCCCCAGTATCGGCGTCTGCTCAGGGTGGGAAAGCGGGCTCTCTGACGTCGTCATTATGCAACAGTAGCTCCTCATCAATGGATCACTTGGTTGGTGTAGAGTCTCATGCTTCAAGGAAAAAAACCGCGAGCATTTCTCAATTGCATGCCTGCAAGAATAGCTCAGATTCATTCTGTTACATTTGCAGTATTTATGAAGTGAGCAGTTTGCGAAAATCAATCGACGAGGAAGTGAAAAGTCTTTACGAAAAGTGTTTTGACCGTAAATTGCTGTAACAAGAAACAAAATGGATTCCTCACGTCATTTTCAATTCCTGCAGACTTATGTTGTAACGTCTAAAAAATTCCAACAATGAAAAGTACCGCAAGTACTCTACACCAAGCACATGGAAAAAACCCGTTATTGCGAAGGACTGCTACTTTCGCATGAATTCCTTCAAAGGGTTCAAAGCCAAAAATAGAAATAAAATTTCGTACATTAATGTGTGCACAGTCACAAAAGCAATTGAAATCAACAAAAATGCACGCCAGACTGATCTAAGCGCCTTAGAAGATGATAGAATGGAAGTTGAAAGTCAACGTCATGGAGACGGTAGTGAAACCAGTGATCGAACAGAAAATAGTTCTGATGATTCCGATGAAAATGACGAAAAAGATGACGAATATGGCGTGCATAAAATGAAATTGAAGGTTCCAATATTAATGTCGCAACTAGAACTGAATGATTTTATTAGAGATCTTGGATTACCGAAAGAAGGCGCTGAATTTGCCGCTCCATTTCTAAAAAGAAGAAAACTCCTAGAGCCAAAGGCAAAAGTTTCATTCTATCGCGACAGGGACAAAGAATTCAGAAAGTTTTTCGTTAAAGACGAAGAGACGTCTTTAGTGTACTGCACTGACGTTAACGGACTAATGAAAGACTTGAAGAAAAATGTGTACAGAGGCGAAGAATGGCGACTTTTCATTGATTCGTCAAAACGCAGCATTAAGGCTGTTTTACTGCATAACATGAATACTTGCGCTCCTATCCCTATAGCTCACTCAACGGTCATCAAAGAAGAATATAACAATGTTAAAATTCTTCTTGAAACAGTTAATTACACGAATCACAAATGGCAAATATGTGGTGATCTCAAAATCATAACATTGATATTAGGCCAACAATCGGGTTTCACGAGAGAGCCATGCTTTATATGTCTGTGGAATAGCAGAGATCGAGCCAATCATCACAGCAAAAAACGTTGGCCTTTAAGAGATTCATGCAAACTCATGAAGCTCATGAAGCAATTTTTCAAGGCGTTAGACAAAGATGAACAATGCTATAAGTATATATCCCTTAAATTCCCTAATGTATCAGACGCTAAATTGAAAGAAGGAGTCTTTGATGGACCACAGATTCGAATATTGACAAGAAATACTAATTTCGTGAGCCACATAACGAAAATTGAAATGGACGCTTAGGAAAGTTTTAAATCAGTAAACGCAAATTTCCTTGGTAACAAAAAAAGTCGAGACTACGAGAATATTATTGCGAAAATGATATGAAACTACAAAAAGTTAGGCTGCTTGATGAATTTAAAACTTCACTTTCTAGATTCCGATCTGGATAAGTTTCCAGAAAATGTTGGTGATTTCAGCCAAAAACAAGGGGAACGTTTTCATTAAGACATAAAAGTGATGGAAAAACGATATCAGGGTAGATGGGACGAGGTCATGATGGCTGATTTTTACTGGATGTTGAAAAGGGAAACGAATGTAGGCCTTAAACGTAAGAATAACCTTTTGCATCGTTCCTTCGGAGAAAAAGGGACACCTTATAGCAGGCAGAAAATAGACTGAAGTAGGTCTATAAATCAATTTAATTACGATAAAAAGCAAGATAAAATGTAAACACGAAAGATAGTATAAATATACCTCTTAAGTTTAAGAAAAGCAGAGAGAAAAAAATTTTGAATAAAACTCTTATTCATTTGCATGTTTAAGTTACAGTTCTACATATTAATTGATACAAACATTGTCAGGTTAATTGCAATGGGGTCAATTCTATTTGTAGTTCTAAGTTTCTTCAAATGAGTAATGTGCGTATAAATTTTTAACCACCTGTAGTACAATGAAATGAATTTTATTATGTTATAACGGGAACACTTAAGTTAAGTTGTGTTGCGTTAAGTAAAATTTCGTTAGGTTGTGTTAAGTTAGATTCATTTGTAGGTTAAGATCGTGTTAACCTATTAAATATAGCACACATTTAAGACTGAGAATCGTACGCTTGCATACCTACACGTGTAGTTGAATTTCATTCAGCTAGGTTAGGTTAGGTCAGGTTTTGTTAGGTTAGGATAGGTTAAACCTCTATGTAGGTTAAGCCGAAGCTGAATGAAACGGTACCGCAAACACAACGGGACAAAACAATGAGTTTAACTGTGTTACGTGAAGTTAAGTTAGGTTACGTTAGGTTAGGTTAGGTCAGGTTTTTTAAGGTTACAATAGGTTTGTCCTCTTTGCATGTTAAGACGAAGCTGATTCAAACGGTACCGCAAACACAACGGGACAACACAATCAGTTTAATTGTGTTTCGTGAGGCTAGGTTAGGTTAGGTTAGGCTAGGTTAGATTTATTTCTAGGCTAGGCTCGAGCTCACCCATTCGATGTTGCAAGCATTTGCTACTGGGAAAATATGCTTCCAGAGCTTTACGTATAGTTCAATAAATTTCTGTTAATTCAGGTTAGGTGAGATCAGGTTCTGTGGGGTAAAGTTATGTTAAGTAAGTTGATATCAGGCAAGGGTTGATCCTTTATAGTTGTCGACATGTTTTTGAAGTGAAAATTTGCATCACTGGCAATATTTTGAAATTTATTTACCTCAGTGCATGATTTTTCGTCATTTTTTAAGGTTATGGTTTAACTATGGCGTGATGGGTGATTTTTGATACCGAATTTGAATTCAGCGCCCCACAATCCATAGGAATACGTGTGTCTTGTCACCAGATCCGCACAATTTTTTTTTGTGTGGCTGTGTTATTAATCAAGAAAATTATTTTCTACTAAAAAATAAGGATTGATAACATGTTCATACATTCCTAACTAAATAAATGAACTTTCCATGGAAAAGAAGCTATTTTCAACCAAAAATCAAATAGTTCAATTTTTGAAATAAAAAGATATAGTTTTAAATGCGTTTTATCTCGGAGAAACTGATATTTAAAAACTTTATTATGTTTTAGCAAAGAAATTTATTATTTATGAACGTTGATAATTCTTGACTGATGTTTCACCATTATATTTCAAATTACAAGTATGTATGGACGAAGTTTTTTAAACAAAAAATTTGATTTATAATCGCATTTAGTACCTTCCGAAGCCACTTTTCTTTAGGAATCACTATCCTGATTGAAAATTCTGATTAAAAAGACAATTTTTTGTTTATAAGTACCTTGTAATTCTTCTAATTTTAATTACAATTCGTGAGCCATCACAGAAGTTATTGAAATTCTCATCAGACAAATTCATGTGCAATAAATACCATAAAATAGAAGAAGTCAGTTTTTTAATGAAAAAGGGCATTATAAAATTATTATTAGCAGAATTTTCAGAAATAATTAAAGTAAATTATCTTTATAAACACCTTAATTGATAAGAAAAACAAATTTCAGAAAATTACAAGCAGAAAAAGTTGAACCGGAATTATTGGGAAGTGAGGAGAAATAAGGGTAGGGAAGTAGGAGAAGTTATACAAGTTAAGTAAGAGGAGAAAAAACAAGTGATGGAAGATCGAGTAGAAGAAATAACTAAAAGTGTCGGGATGTAAGGGAAGGCTTAGTTGGATAGTGCAGTTGAGTAGAGGAAAGAAAGTGAGAGCTTGAAAGAATAGTTAGAGAAGAATAGTCTTGGCAGGGAAAGTGAGGAGGAGAAAAATAAGGGAAGAAAGAAGTTATGGTAGCGAGGTCAAGGGTACAGTAAAGGGAGGGAAAGTAGCAGAATAGTAATGAGACTGAGAGAAAGTCAGCGGAGGGCTAGTAGGATAGTGCAGGTGAGTAGGATACGGAAAGTGAGGAAAAGAGAGTGTTACCAGGTGAGCGAGGAGAAGTAAAAGAAGAAGATAAAGAAGTTTGGAAAAGCTGGAAGAAGGGTCAAGTGAAGGTAGGGGGAGAAGAAGAAACCAGTGGGAGTAGGGGATTAATATGGACAGGACAAGTAGCACGGGCAGGGGTAGTAGGAAGAGCAATC
This sequence comes from Belonocnema kinseyi, assembly GCF_010883055.1. Taxonomy (NCBI): domain Eukaryota; kingdom Metazoa; phylum Arthropoda; class Insecta; order Hymenoptera; family Cynipidae; genus Belonocnema; species Belonocnema kinseyi. Next base: position 28,944,214 of record NC_046666.1, read on the forward strand.
AAAACTGTGAGTGAGTATAAAAGTAAGTGAGGAAAGTGATAGTGAATAGTGTAGGTGGGTGAGGAAGAGAAAGTGATGACTCGGAAAGATAAGATAGGGAAGAAGAGAGTTAGAAAAGAAAGCGAGAAGCGGGAAATGAAAAAGACGGAAAAGTTAGGAAAAGTGAGGATTAGAGTAAAGTAAATGTAGGAGACGTAGTGACATCCAGGAAAAGTAGCGATGATGAATAAGGGTGAATAATTAGGAAAGGAAGTTATGCAAAGGGCGCAAAAATAGCGAAGGAAGTAAGAGAATATAAGGGGAGTAGCAAAGGGAAGTTAAGTAAAAAATTAAAAATGTGAAAGGGTAGTGAGAGGAGGTGAAGGGACAGCTTGTACGGTAGTGCGAGTGAGTAGGGAAAGAAAAGTGAGGACTAGGGAAGGGAAGTTGAGAAATAGGAGTTTCTCGGGAAGCTAGCAGTAGGGGGAATGGAGAAGGAAGAAATTAGGGAAGGCGGGGAGAAGTGTTAAGTGAAGGGAGCAAGTAGGAAAAATAGTTGGAAATGTGGGTGGCTGGTGCATCAAAGTGAGGGGAGAACTATTAAGGTAGTGCGAACAAATAGAGTAAAAGAAAAAAGAAGGAAAGTAGGGAAATTAGATTGTTAGCTGGTTATGCGAGAAGAAGAGGAAGTAGATAAGGAATAAGTCAGTTTTCGCGGAAGTAGTGGAGGAAGTTGTGAAGAGCGCGGCGAAAGATGAAGTGAGAAGAGAGGAGTAGGGGAATGTATGGGGAAGTCAGAAAGGGAAAGTAAGGGAGGAGAAGGTTTGAATGACCTAATTAACGTTCTAATAAGCCGAGAAGGACCAATATTTTGCATTAATAATAATTATAATTGGTAAATTTTAAATAAAATTTATCCGCGGTAATTTACTAGTGCGTGCGGGACAGGTTTTGAATTCCATTGAGTAAAAAGGTACTCGTTTGTAGTTAAACGACCATCTTTAGAAATTTGCTGCAGCATATGTTGTCTTCAATGATGGATGGCTACTGGGTAGCAGGAAGATGAAAATTCTCATTTGATTTATCGTTGTGCATTCTAGTATGATGCAAATAATCGAATCTTTGGGCGATTCTATACTTATTCGCAAATCCGCATTGGTTATTTACTATTTTCAACACTTTTGACAAATAATCTCTTCAAAGAATTGCCATAAAGGCTAAAAATCTTTTCTCAATATTTGACGAAAAGAGCTTCTGGTTCTCAATGAAAAAAATCCTACGTGAAGAGAAGTCAACAGTTTAAAAAATTAAGATTTAATCAAGTTTGAATATTCCTTTATTATACAACAAGAGTTGATAGTGGACCATTTTTAACAAGTTGAACATTTTCTTGGAATTTGAGCTCTAGCAATGGCTTGCCGAAAACTGAAGGAACTTTATTCAATTTATGATAATCTTAGAATTGCAAATAAAGAAGAAAAATAATAACTATTTCGTCCTTTTCCTGAATTTAAATTTTTTAATTGACAAATTAACCATTTCATTTGTGGTTAAAGATTTATTTTCTTTAGCTGAAAATAAAATTTTTTCTGAAAAATTAACCTCTTTTTAATTTAAAATTCATACATTTTGTTGATAATTCAGCTTTTTTGTAGAAAATAATTCGTCTGGGTTAAAGAATCAACTTTTTGGTTTAAAACTCAACTTCTTTGTTAAATATCGAACTCTTTTCTTAAAACTTACTTACAGGTTTCATTTTTTCGCTGAAGATTCTTCGTTTTAGTTTAAAATTGATCTTTTTTGGTTGTAGGTGCAACTATTTGATCATAAAAATGATTTTTTTATTCAAAATTCATATTTTTGGGTCAAAAATGTTACTTCTAATGTAGAAAATTGGCCTATTTGGCTTACAAATTTTAAAATTTGGTAGAAAATTAAGCTTTAAAAATAATAATGAACTTTTTTGTTAAAAATTCAGATTTTGGTTGAGAATTGTACTAATTGGTTTTTAATTAAATCATTTATTTGAGGATTCAGCTCTTTTTTGGAAATTCGCGCTTTTTGTTAATAATTGATTTTTTATCTGAAAATGTAAAGATTTCATTCTTTATTAACAAAATTTCTTTTAAGATTAGGAAATTCAACTTTCTGAAAGAAAATTCACGTATATTGTAGAAAATTAACTTTCTTGGTTGAAAAGTTAACTTTTTGTTTTAAGATTCAAGTTTGTGCTTGAAAATTTGTCTATTTCGCTAAAAATTAGTTTTTTTTTTGAGAAGTATATATTTTTCCGTTAAAAATGTAACTATTCATTTTTTTGAAAATTGTTATTTTAATTTAAAAATTGATATTTAATTGTTGTAATTTTTTATGTTTTTTTCGTTTTTATTCTTTTTTTTCAAAATAACTTCTTATCTGAAAATATAGCTATTACATTCTTGTTTAATCTTTGTATTCTGTTTGAATAAGAAATTCATTTATCTTGTGTGAAGTTGATTTATTTCGGTTGACATTAATTCTTTTTTGTTGATTATGCATAATTTTGTTGGAGGATTCAACTATTTTGTTAATAATTCGTAGTTTCTAGTTGAAATAAGCCAGCCATTTGGTTAAAAATTAATGTAATTTGTGAAACTTTGTCTTTTGGTAGAAAATTAATTTATCATGATGAAAAAGTTCGTCGTTTTATGGGATAAAAATTTAGCTATCAAGAAAAAATTCAACTACGTTTTCTGAAAGTTTAATTATTTTGTCGAAATAATCTTTTTCATCGAAAATTCGACTATTTTGTTTAAAATTTGACTTTTTGGATGGGAAATTCATCTTTGATGGTATAAAATTCAACTATTTAGTTGAAACCTCATTTATTTGGTGAAAATTCGTTTTTGGTGAAAAAAATTTTGTTTTTGTTGAAAAATCAGCTATTTGGTTTAAAATATAAGCACTTTTTCTGAAAGCTTCATTATATTTTTCAGATATTCATCTATTTTTTTATCCATCCTTTTTGATTGAAAAATCTAATCTCTTTTTGAAAATTTGTCGTTTTGGTTTGAAAATTAATCCTTGACGCCAAAAAATTCAATTAGGTGGTTGAAAATTCATGTATATTACCAAAATTCGTACCTTGATAAGAAATTCATCTCTAGTGGCAAACAATTAATCTATCACGGTTTAAAATTCATTTCTCCTTGCCAAAATTGAATTATCTTGTCTGAAATTCGACTTGTTGCTTTGAAATTCAATTTACTTTTTAAAAATGCTTCTTTTAAAAATTTAACTATTTTATTGAAAATGTTTTTGGTACAAATAAAAAATGTACCCTTTTCAAAAATTATTTTAGCGGAACTTACGATTTTGTTTATAACCAACACATATTTTTAAGCAATAATTCGGCGGTTCTAATTTCAGACATATATTTGCAGAGGAAATGCTGTAAATTGATATTTTATTTTCTGGTTTTATGGT
>NC_046666.1:28947757-28954229 GCF_010883055.1 Belonocnema kinseyi
TATGTCACACTGAAAATGTTACGAGCAAGATATCGATTGGACATAATGCTGCGGGTTGGTTATAAATTAAAGACATTATTTGTAACCTCTTTTATCCCGTAATTTGAGGAAAGGACGTTAGATTTTTATAGATTATTAACAAAAATTGTCCGCATCAAGAGGGCAATTTATTCACAAACAGTTTCAAATTGTTCGTTGTAGGTTGAAAATTCAACCATGTGTTTAAAAATGTAACTATTTTGTTTAAAATTCAACTATTTTGTTTATGAGTCATCATTTTATTTACAAATTTAACTACTTTTTCTTCAAAATTGGTCTTTTTGAAATATAAATTCATCTTTTTTTGTTAGAAAATCTTTTAGCTGAGAATTCAATATTCTTCTAAAAAATTCGCCATTTCATCCTAAAAATTCGGCTGTTCGCATAAAAATGAAAATATTTTTGGCTGAAATTAATTTTCATTCTTTTGAAAATTTGACTTTGTAGGCATAAAATTCAAATATTTAGTTAGCAAATTGTCTTGCTTGCTTTAAAATCCATCTATTATAAATTTAATATAATACATACCTTGTTTTAAGTGGTAAAAACAATCTTAAGTGATCCAGAGTAGCTCAGTAGTATAAGTCAACTAAAGTCAGCCAGTTATTAATTTTATTTCTCATTGTTGATTTCAATCAGGTGATATTCTTTAATTATCTGTTAGATTTTTATAGATTATAAGTAAAAACTAGTCTGCGCCTCCCAAAAGTATGGAGGGTAAGTTGATTTACTCTTTATATCGCTTTACTATCCATATCGTATAATTGAATATTATTTTATAAATTTCCCACTAATCATAATTGAAGGGTTTAAAAAATTCAATAATGAAATAAATTAAGTACATATTCAACGAAATATAAGAATTTTCAACCACTTAGTTGAATTTTTAAACTATAATTATGAGTTTAAAAAAATTAACTTTAGCCCAAACAGTCAACCTTTTAAGAAAGGAGTTAAATTTTAAAACAAAAATATTGATTTTTATCAAAGTAGTTGAATTTTCAATAAAATATTTGAATTCTGTACTAAATAGTTGAATTTGCATTCAAAGAGTAAAGTGCTTAAAAAATAAATTAAATTTTCAAGTAATATTACGAATATTTAATCAAGCATATTATTATTAACAAAAAAGTTAAAATTTCAATGAATTATTTGAATTTTCATAAAAGAAATTCTTAACGAAAAATTTTATAGTTCATATTTCAAGCGAAAAAAGTTTTAATTTTATTCCAGATCTTTATAGAATTGTTTTAAATATTTTTTTTAATTATATTGATTCTTGACAAGATCAACTATCAACTATTATATTTTTTGTAGAGAGCTTACCTTTCTTTATTGACAATTCGACATTTTTGTTGAAAATTTTTTTTAGATGTTATTTAACTGAAGTATTAACTTTTTTGTCTAACATTCATATTTTTTATACAAAGTTCGTTCTTTAGAATTAAATATTCAACTAGGTTGTGAAAAATTCCTTTTTCAGGTTTATAAATTTAACTACTTCATTGAAAATGGAACTATGTGGTTAAAATTTGAGCTATTTTGTTTAGAATTCTATTATTCCTCTTTTTAAATTAAAAATTGATCTTTTGTGCTAGAAAATTTCATAGTTGATCATTCAACTGTCTTCTAAAAAAATCGCCTGTTTGGCTTGAAGATTCGGCTGTTTGGCATTTTTAAGAATAAATTAATAAATTAAAATCAAAAAATTATTAATTTGAAAAATAATACAGTACGTTTAATAAATATTTAGAAGTTTCGAAAAGGTTCCGAAATAATTAAAAATGTTGAAATGTTTCCAAAACTTTAAAATACAATATAGATTTTTGAAGATTTCGAACATAAAATTTATGAGCTTTTTAAACATTTTGAAGAGTGTCAAGGGAATAAAAAAATTAATTAATAAAAGATATTGAAATAAGATTTTCGAAAAAAAATCTGGATGATTTTGGGGTAATTTTTTTATTCTTTTAGGTTCTTCAAAAAATTGTAGAAAAATGTCGAGTACCATAATAAAATTATTATCAGATTCTTGGAAAACTCTTAAATGATTTTTTATTAAACAGAGTTTTAAAAAAATATTTCAGAATATTTTGAAGCAGATTTTAATTTATGAATTATTGTTTCTAGTTTAACATTGCATATCTGCAATAGTTTGAATTTTTGTTCGTAAAAATGATCATGTACACATTTCAATTTAAAATGTTCTGGTTGCAATATTTATAATTTTTATCATTCTAGGCAGAAAAAGAACAACCTTTTGTTCGCAAAACCTGGAAATTCTTGTAGATTATTACATTTTAATTTTTTTTCTTGTATAAAATTGAAATTAAATTAAAACATATTTTTTGTATTCTTGTAATAAGATTTGTAGCTCTCTGTTTTTTTATCAAATTTGTTTACCAGGGAATAAAACAAATTGTGTTCAAAGCTGTATTTGTCGACGAAAGGAAATTGAAAGCGATGGAATAACAACGACTGGACTAAGCATGTAAGAAAAGGAAGGCCGTGAAATTAATGAACTTTTTCTTCCGCTCAACGTATGTGAGAGACGTGTATAATAAGTATTAACCCCAGGAGCGACCACTCGAGCTGTCTTAACCCATAAAATGAATCCGGTTGACCGATGACTAATGGTTGCTTCCCATGAGCACAAAAAAGCTTTTTGCTCCCGTTGAACGAAGGACGCACGTGGAGACGAAGGCCGGTCAAAGAGGGTTGGTTTCTCTCTGAAAACCAGTCAAAAGTACCGGAAGAATATCCAGAAAATTCTCCATTATTTTATAGAAAGGGAAATACTGGAACAAATGGGAATTAAAAGGGTGTCCTTGAAATTTAAAAAGTATGAGTTCATAAAGCCTATTAAAAAGTAATTCAGTCGTTAAAACCTTTCTCTCTCATATTTTTCCTTCCTTAATCACAACACCTCACCCCCCTCCTTTTCTACCGCCCCTCCACTCATTTTACTCTTCACTTACCCTCTCTTTCCAATTTTCTTTTTTTTCTACTTCAACCTCTTATCTAATTTCACCTCTTTTCACTTCCCTAGCTAAAATTCTACTAGCCCTCCATTTACTTTCTCTCACTACCGCCCTACACTTGCAATCATCTGCTCTATTTCTCCTTGCCTAATTTTCACTTCTTTTTCTTATCTCCTTTTCCTTAATTTTCTTGCCCTGCATTCCACTACTTTTCCACCTCTCATGTCCTCAACTCTTCTTTCATTTCGCTTACATTAATTTTTCACTCTTCATTTAATCTTACTTCCCCCATTTCATTACCCCACATTTCAGTTCGAAGCAACCTATTCCCTTTTCCTTTATTTCCCTTCACTTCTATTCCCTTCCATTTTTTCCCTCACATGTGCTGCATCTCCTCTCATGGCTTCCCTTTCTTTTCCTACTTATTCTTCCCTAATTTCCCTTCACTGTCTCTCCTGGGATAAAGGAATGACTTTCCCTACTTCTCCTTCATCTACTTCTTTCTCTTCTAATTTCCCTGATTCCCCTCTTTCACTCCACCTACTTACCCTCTTCTACTCACGCTTGCTTCCACACTACCCTTGCCTCGCCCAACCCCCTTACTTTCCTGAAAACCCCACACAAATCTGATATCCAGAAAATTGATTGATAAAAAAAAATGTTCAGCAAGGTTAAAGATTCATTTAGTTGAATTTTTTTTATGAACTAGGGACTCTTAAAGAATTTTCAGGGTATAATTTGCACCCAATAAATTTTATACGATGTTGTAAGTATTATAATTTAATTTAAGTATGACAATTTTAGTAGTTTAAAGTCACACATAAGCTGTTTCAAGTAGACATTATTTTAACTTATCCAGATTGCTTAGTCAGTAGTACAAGTGAATTCAAGCCAGACGTTTTTTTAAAAGTTATACGTTGAATTCTAAATCATTTATTCATTGAACACTATAAAAATTCCGGAAAATTCTTGACTTTTTAGAGTATTCTGGAAAATTATAAAAGTCTCTTTAATTTTCTAGAAAAAAACTTTGGAGATTTTTAGAATAATGAAAAGTGTTGTGCAATATTATAAGATCCTTTTGTGTAGTTTAAAAGTTACAAATAAGTATTTTCAAGTAGTATAAGTCGCTTTTAGTCAGAGAGATTTCGTGATACCCTAACAAATAGCCTAAGTCAATTTAAGAAATACAATTATTCAGAATAAAATTTTTTTACACATTATTTATTTGTAAATTTCTATAGCAATTTAGGAAAATTCAGGACTTTTCTAGAGTATTCTGAAAGATTATAGAAAGCTTTCGAATATTTTAGAATTTTTAAAATTTTCAATGCAATATTTCTTTGAAAATTCAATACTTTTGTATGAATTTTGATAAAAATTTGTCCTTTGGTGGAAAATTTATCTTCTTATATTAAAATTAATCTTTCTAGTTGAAAGTTTATTCTTTTTCGTTAAAGTGTGCAGGTTGTAATAGTCTAAAGTCTGGTGGAAGTTTCATATTTGGGTAAAAATTGAATTTTGTTTCGAGGATAAATCTGCTTTGATTCAGGATTCAACTATTTTTTTATAAATTCTTCTTTTCTGTTGAAATATTAACTATTACATTTTTTGTTTAGAAATAATATTTTTTTGCTGAAAATTAACCTATTTGTTTTAAAGTTGAACTCTACTCAAAAATAATTTTTTCGTATTAAAAGTTTTTTTTAGTAAAAAAAATCAAGTGTTTTGTTAAAAAAATTTCTTTTTAGTTTCAGTGTTTCACAATCTGGTTGAAATAGGTCTTTTTGAGTAGAAATATCAACTATTACATATTGCATTTAGAATTCACCTTTAAAAGTTGAAAATGTATCTTCTTCACTGAAAGTTAAACTCCTTTACTTAAAATTTTGCTTTTTCTGTAAATAATTGAACTATTGTCTTTAAATTTTATTTTTGGCTAAGAGCCAGTTTTGATCTAAAAATTAAACTATTTATTTTCTGGGTCAAAATTTAAACTTTTTTAGTTGAAAAACCAACTATTGGGTTGAAAGTTTATCTTTTTTATTCAATAAGTTTTATCGTTAAATAAGTTTATGTATTTTGTTACAAATTCGTCTCTTTTAGTAAAAAATTAATCTTTTTGTTTGACAATTAATCATTTTGATTTTTGTAGAAATCTTTGGTTAAAAATCCAAACATTTTGCGTTCGAAGGTAATTCTTTTTGGTTGATAAGTATATAGAACTAAAGAATGGTTAGAATTTCATCTCCCTTATTCATAATTTGATTATTTGGCTGCTTCTTTTCTGCAAGTTCAACTCTTTTATTGAAAATTCCTATTTCACCCATTTTACCCTTTTTGATTGTGAATTGAACTTTTTGCTTAGAAATGAAACTGCTTTAGAAAAATTAATTTTTTTAATTCAAATATTTTGTTCAAAATTATTATTTTTTGATTTAAAAATAGTTTTTCATGTAAGAATTATACTATCCCATCTTTTATTCGAAATTGATATTTTTTAGATAAAGGTTCATTCTTTTTATTTGAAAAGTCTACAGAAAAAAATATAAATTCAGGTGAAAAATTAAACTTGTATAGATAATAATATAAGTATGTGGTTGCCTATTTTACGATTTTATTAAAGATTCGTCATTTTTGTAAAAAAATTGCTTTTTGTGGTTAAAACTTAAACTCTCCTGTTAAAGATTCGTCTTATTTGTCAAAATTTCATATTTTTTGGTTAAACATTAAACTACTTTGTTCACAATTCGTCTTTCAGGATAAAATTTAACTTCTTTGTTTGAAAATTGATATTTTCTTGATAAAAATTCAACTCTTTCTTAGAAAAATCGCCTTTTTGGCTAAAAATGCAACACATAAATATTTTCTCGAAAATTTTTTTTTTAAAATTAATTTTGCTAACTGAAAACCTAACTTTTTCATTTTGATTGAAAAAATGATCTTTTTCAAATGCTTAGTAGAAATCTTTAGTTAAAAATCCAACTACTTTTGTTTAAAAGTGCATATTTTTGCTTGTTAAAAGTCTATATGTAAACGTCAAAGCTCTGGTTCAAAATTCATAATTTTTGGTTAATAATTTGGTCATTTTCAACTAAATATTTCAAAATGTTTAGTGGAACATTCATCTCTTTGGTGGAAAATTTTACTATTTTGTTAAAAATTGATTTTTAAACTTTAAATTCAACTATCGTAGTTAAAGATTGTAATCTGAATTCAAAATTCATACCATTTTTTTAAAAATTAAATATTCCGTATAAATTTTGTTACTTTGGTGGAAAACTAGACTTTTAATTGAAAAAAATATATAGAAAAAATTTTCTTACAAAAAAATTTTAATTCTTTATAAAAAAGTTTGAAGGCTGAAACGAATAGGAATTTAAAGGGTGTGTTTAAAATTTTTAAATATGCATACGCTGATAAAATAAATAAAATAAATAAAATAAATAAAA
>NC_046666.1:28954329-28988896 GCF_010883055.1 Belonocnema kinseyi
AATAAAATAAATAAAATAAATAAAATAAATAAAATAAATAAAATAAATAAAATAAATAAAATAAATAAAATAAATAAAATAAATAAATTAAAGTCCCTTCTACAGCTGACAATGTTTTTTATTGCCGCAATCCCTTTAATAGTTAATTAAAAAGTGGTCTTCTGCGGAAGGCGCTGCTCTTGATTTATTAATCACTTTTCAGTAGTAGTGGTATAAAAAATATATTTCTCTCTGACCTCAAACGACCCAGAAACGCGACTCGAGTCAGCAAATAGAGAATGCTCTTTTTTATAAATGCATTGGAGGCATGAGATTGCATCGAGATTTTGCAGTTGCACGTCGGCTGCGAGCGTAACACGTGTTGCGACCGCAACAACTGTGCTTAAACACACACAGACATATTCAATCTCTACGATTGCTTTCCATTATCCATTGTGTATTGTCTGTCGTTTATGAAAAAAATGTTACAGAATTTTGTGGCCAAATCGTTAGGAAGTTGTTTTGTGTTAGAAATTAATTTTTTTCAAACAATGATAAATATTTGAATAAACGTTTAAATTAGTAATCAAATGGTTGATTTTTCTATGAAAAATAGATGAATTTGAAAAAAGAAGATAATTTTTAATGAAATAATCGAACTGTCCACTAATATGATGCATTTTTTAACCCAAAAAGAAACTGATGATTCTTTGATTGAAAAAATTTATTCTCGACAAAAAGTTTAAAATTTAATATTCTAATAAAGATTTTTCGATCAATGAAGGAAGAATCTCATTCGTGGTGTTGAGTTTCCAAGTCATATAGTATATTTTCAATAAAAAAAATAGTTTTCAACAAGGAAAAAAACGAACTTTTAAACATAATTTGTGCGATTTTTATTTGAAAAAATGAAATTTGTACTAAAATAATGCACCTTTAATAAAAAAAAATAACTGTTTAACCAAACACATAGTTGAATTTTCAACACGGAATATACATAAACGAATTTTGCAACAAATTATATGAGTTTTCAACTAGAAAAAATAAATTCTCAACGAAAAATAGAAAAGTTCAATTTTAAGGTAGAGAAATAAGTTTTCAACTAAACGAAATAATTTTTTAGTAACGAAATTTTTCAATTTTGAATAAAGCAGATAAATTTATAAACAGAAAGATTAATTGTCTGTAAAAATAAAAAAGTTCGACATTGAATGGAAAAGTTGAATTTTTAGTTAAGAAAATAAATTTGCAAAGAAACATTTTAATTTTTAAGAAAATTTTGAACCTGACACATTAATTGTGAACCAAAAAGGTTAATTTTCTATTAATAAGCAACAGTTGAAGCACCGACGAGTTTTGGAATTTTTCCAGCTCTTCCCGTTTCTCACCTCTTGGTAAAGTAAAATTGACCCTCGGGGTCGATTCCTCACCCCACTTTCAGGGAAATTCTAATTAAAGTACCTTTAGCAGTTTGTATATTATCCAAAGTTAATGAGATTCCAAGATTATTATTGCAACAAAATTTAAAAATAATAATTAAAACTTCTAAGTAAGGTTTAAAAAATCCATTTTTAAATCGCAATTTGTGTTTCGAGTTAGACATCTCATTTTAAGTAGTAAATGTAATTGTAAGTCAGCCACTTGATTTGGTGAGTAGTATGAGCCATTAAAAAATTACTCAATTCATCAGAGTTAAGAATAAATCCAAATTAATCAAATATCGTTTAGTAAAGTTCGAATCTCTTTGGAAATTATGTTGTTGCTAAAATCAGACATAAGTCGTTTCGAGTTATGTAAGTAATTATAAGTCTGGGATAGTGTGTGGTAAGTAGTATAAGTCAATTTAAATTAGCCAATTATGAAGAGTTTAAAATTTAACATCCAAACAAATTCAGGATAATTCTGGATTTTTCTAAAATATTCTAGAATAACCTATACTTTTTCACAGTGTCGTTCCTAATATATTGTGTTAATTCAGACATTAGCCATTTTAAATAGTAGAAGTAATTTCAATCGAGACATGCATTGTTTTAAGTAGTATAGGTCAATTCAAGTTAAACAATTCTTCAGTTTTTTAGTTTTTATTCTATATTTTTTGTTTACCACCTTACAAACAAATTCAAAGAATTTTCTAGAATATTCTTGAAACGATGAGAATGTTTTCGAATATTCTAGGCTTTTCAAAAATATTTTGAAAGATTTTTAATGATCTAGAGTGTCAGATATAAGTTCCTTCCAAGTAGTATAAATCATTTAAAGTCATGCAGATTGGTTAGATTTTGGTATATTCTACATTCTTTAATTACAAACTTCTAAAAAATTCAGAAAATTGTGGAATTTATCAGAGAAATGGAATAAGAAATGAGAAAAGAGATAAGTATTTTCCAGTAGAAATAAAAGGTGGCAGTTTTAAATTAATGTTTCCTATTTAAAATGCATGGGAAAAATCACTTTTATGAGTTTTTGAATATTTTTTTTTGGTTCGAAGAAATGTGACGGGAAAGTATGTCAATTCTTTAGGAAATCGACCTTTTGAACACTATATTCTCGTCTTTTTTCCCTCAAAATTATTAATAGTATTCTATTAAAATATTTATTATTATTGGTCAATTAATTTCTAATTATTTAAACAAATGTAATTGGTTTAAATAATTTTTTTCGAAAATTTGTTTTTTCACCTAAAAATTATCACTATTAGTCTAGTGGAATATTAATTAACATTTTTTCATTAATTTTGAATTGTTTAAACAAATGAAAATTGTTTAAATAATTCTCTTTGATAATTAGTTTTTTCCTTAAAAATGATTACTATTGGTGTAGTAGGATATTCATTAACATCAGTTCATCAATTTTCAATTGCTTAAACAAATGGAATTTGCTTTATTAATATTTCTAATAAAAATTATCAATATTTTTTCAGTGGAATATTTAATAACATTGTTCGAATAATTTTTTCTAAATTTTTTGTTATGAAAGTTATTATTACAGAAAAAAAATCTTAAATAAATGGAATTAGTTAAGATAATTAAAAATGAATGAACGAATATTAATCAATATTCCACTAGACTTACATTGATCATTTTTATTAAAAAACATTCGAAACGAAAATATATTTAAAAATCCTAAAACCGGCACCTGTTAAAATAAAAAAATTTTGGGATTTCTTTTTTCGGATTTGGAAAAAATGGGGGGGGGGGGTTGTTGGTCGCTAAAAAAGCGTCTATAAGCAACTCTATTCTACAAAGTTAAAGAGTGTATTCGAATGTTCTAGTATTAAAAAAATGAAAGATTTTGGCCCAGACAGTGATATAAGTAGTATACGTCAATTAAAGTAATCCAATCTTTCAGTTTTTAAATTTATCAAGATAAATTAGCGATTATTAAGTAATGCGCGAATCTCTTTAAAAGTTGCGATTTGTTGTTCAAATTTAGATATGATTCGTTTCGAGTAGTAAAAATTATTTGAAGCCATCCATATTGTGTCATAAGTAGTATTCGTTAATTGAAGTCAGACAATTGTTTAGAGTTTAAGTTTTTATTCCTCATTATTTATACATAAACTACTATAAAAAATTCAGTAAAATTCATGATTTTCTAGAGTATTCTAGAGTGTAAAAAAATTCTCTTGAGCAATTCAGACTTTTCCAACAAATTTTGGAGAGTTCTAGAATGATCTAGAGTGGTTCAGAATATTATAAAACTTATTTTGTTTTCTATAATTCGTGAATGATAAAAGCGAAGCGTGAAATATTGATAACAAAACAAGACTTCAAAACTAGAAGTTTCATAAGTTTCTGTGGCTTTCAAAGTTCCACTTTTCTCGTTAGAATTTCGTAATCGGAAAGCTCGGGAAAGGTACGTCTCTTTAGATCAGTAACTTGCTAACTTAAACCCCAGACAGACAAGAATTTCCAGAAGCTCTATCGGTTATGGAACACTTTGTACGGTACTTAGTGTAAATCAATTTTCAAGATTTATCTCACCGTTTATAACTTAAACTTACGATTATCGGTTTATACGTAATATTCTGTTAATACAAATAATCAAGAGGAAATCAAAATATTGAATTATTCTCCACTTGTGGGCCGAAATTATGCCAAAATTAAGTAAAATCTTTAGAGATTGGGGGGGGGGGGGGGGCACAATTTTTTCTATGTTCTCTCACTTGGACAGACAAGTAGATTTTTTAAGATTGAAAAAAATAGGAAATTTCTTTAAAAAATACCAATTTTGCGCACCAAGTAGTATAATTAATTTTAAGCCGGGCAGACAATTAGTTAAGTAGAATAAGTCAATTATATTTAGCTCATTCTTTAGAGTTTGGGGTTTTATTCTAAATTTTTACTTACAAATTTCTAAACAAATTCTGAAAAATTCTGCATCATTTGAATATTATAGATTTTTTAAAAATATTCTGGAAAGTTTTTAAAAAGCTCATGGAGTTCAATAATAATCTAATGACTTACTACTTCACATTGTTTATTTGTAAACTTTGATAAAAATTCAGCAACATTTTGGGTCTTTTTATGAGTCTTCTGGAAAGAAAAAAAGCTCTTGAACATTTTTGATTTTTTAACAAAAATTTGAAAGACTTTGAAATGACCTAGGGTATCCGGTCATTTCCTACAAAAAAAATTTTAATTCTACGTATTAGTAGAGAACTAAAGTTAACTCGATTTTATTATAATATCAGTTTGTGGTAATGACAATTAAATTTTAAAGCAAGAAACTTTTATCATTTCTTCATGGCCTAAAATATTGCGTAGTAATGCAAAATTCATTTTTTTTCTGAGTAAAATTTCAAGTTTTCTAACTGAATATTTTAAAAGTAATAGACATGAAATTTAATGTTTATTTAAACTGTTATTCTTTATTCTATTGATAATAAAAACTTCTATTTATTTATCGCAGGCTTTGATGAATTTTGAATTTTTTCTCGATTTTTCACTTTGGTTCAGAATTTTATTATTGATTAAAAATTTAAATATTTTTTGTAGATTCCTTATTATAATTGAAGATCCTTTTCTTTGCTTCAATATTCAAATATTTGGCTGAAAATTAGTCTTTTTGGGTTTAAAATTCATCTTCTTCTGTAGAAATATCATGCTTTTTTGTCAATGATCGAAAGTTAAAACTTTGTTTAATACATTTTTTAGTTGTAGTTGCGTCATCTTAGTTAAAACTTCATTTCTTTTTTTGAAAATTCGTCTTACTGGCTTTGATATTCTACAGCTTAAAACTTTTGTTGTGCTTTATTAAGAAATTTTTCGGGTTGAAAATTCAAATATTTCTTTAAACATTTCTCTTTTTGGCTTAAAAATTGATCTGTTCCTCTAGAAATGTCATCTTTTTTGATAAGAATTTAATAGACTATTTGAAAGGTAATCCTTCTCGGCGAAAACTCAATGAAAAAAAAAGAAAATTAATTAATTTTAATTCAGTATTATTAAATAAAATTGTAGTTGCAAGATTCTGTTAAATTAAATGATTAATAATTTATTTAAGAATGGATTTTTAAGTTGTTCATATTTTAAAGTGTCCATTTATTTTGTGTTACAGGTACGTGTGACTGATACAGTGGATTATTTTCTATTTCGAAATAGAACTTGCTGATCGTATCGGTATGTAAAAAACTTTGTTCGTAAATTCATATTTGTGTTCAAACACCTAACTGCTATGTTAAATATTCGCCTTTTAAATAGAAAATTAATCTTTTTGATAGAAATTTTATCTTCCTTAGTAAAAAAACTGTTTTGTTAAAAATTCAACTGTTTTCTAAGAAATTTGTCTTTTTTGTTTTAAAATTCAAATTTTTAATTAAAAATTTATGTATGTGGTTTTAAAATTCAACTGTTTAATTCTAAATGAAATTAAATTTTTGTTGAAAATTCAAAAATTTAATTAAAAACCCTAATGGAAAATTCGTTTACAAAAAAGTACTATAAAATAAAACCATTTTTCCAGGAATCTACAAATGAATGCAATAAATTGCAATCTAAATTATAGGAAAGTACAACTTTTTCGTATTATTGGTATGAATTTTGAACTTTTTTTCGTATATTTCTATATTTTATTGTAGTTTTAATTCCTCCAGAAGAATAAAAAAAAATATAAGTGAAAGAATCTATAGGAATTCACAGCTTTTGTACCCATAAATTTTTCATTTTAAAACTAGAATGATAAATCATTAGAATATTGGAATGAGATTATTTTGTATTAAAATGTAAGAATTATCGCTATAACAAGAAGGCTTTTAAATTTTTTAAATTAAAACTAGACATATTTTTAATTAAACCGCAAGATAATTTACACGTATAAAGTGGAAGCTTTTAATCACTTTTTATTTGTGATTTTTGTAATTATAAGTTGTTAATCTGCAACGCATAATTTCTTTCAATTGTATACATAACACAATTCAGAGATTTAAAAAAAATATATCTCCAGGCTATCATTTTAAATACTTTAAATATAAGAGCAAATTAAACAATTTTCAATTGTTCGAAATAATCATTCAATTGTTACTAAATTATAAATTTTTTAAAACCTAATAGTTAAATTTTTAACCCAATAATTGAATTATCATTTAAAATAGTTAATTAGTCACCAAGAAAATTAACATTGTACCCCAAAAGACAAAGTTTAAAAAAATACAGAATTTTTTAACTAAATAGCTGCATTTACAAGTAAAGAAGATAAATCTGGAACCAAACATAGAATAGTTGCATTTTCAGTTTAAAAAAATTTATAAGAAAGAAACGAATTTTTAACAAAAAATTTTAATATTTAAGGAAAGAAATTAATTTGTTACTAAAATAATGAATTTTTAACCCAATCGTTACATTTTTTACCAGAAAATTTTTTAATAAAAAGAAACGATTTTCAATCTAAATTTTCCAATTTTTATGTGAATAATTGATTTTTAAATAAAATAATAAATCTTCAACCAAAAAAAAATTTCTAACCTAAAAAAAGATGAATTTTCAAGACAATACATAAATAAAAAAGAAACAATTTAATTTCAACGAAGTAGCTAAATTTTTAACTGAATTCAGCATAATTCATCAAAGTAGACGTATTTTTCCAAAAAACATACTGTAAGAAGAAGATTGCAAGAACTTAAAATTTCTATAAAAAAATGAATATCCAACGAAAAAGAGAATAATTATTTTTTAGTTAAAAAATTCATTTGAAATAAAAAAAAAACGAAATTTGAGAACTGCGAGATTAATTTAAGGGGCTTCAAATGAGTCAGTTTGGATTGATCCACTATACATCCAAAAGGAGGAATTGTTGAACGTACTATTTTTACCGCATAATCTTCAGGCAATAATACCGTTTTGGACACAGAGCTTTTTCCGGAAAATTTTTTCGTTTTTTAATATGGAAAATTATTTTCGTTTGCGCCTGAAACCGGCAATATTCTGAATGTGGTGTACGCTGGACTGCCGGTTTCGGGCGAAAAAAAATATTTTCACTCACAAAAAAATATAAGCAAACTTTCCGGAAAAAGCTCTCTGTCTAAAACGATTTAATTATCTTCAGATTATGTGGTGAAAACATTACGTGCAAAAATCCATGCATTTAGACGTATAGTGGACGAAGCGAAACCAACTCGTTTGAAGCCCCTTAAACGACGAATGGTGCTGCAGTTAAAAGAAGTAAGTAAACTGATCTTGATAACTCGATTTGAAAGCGAGTCCTGAAATGTACATGGAGCCGTGGATTTAATAAATAATCCATCTCTGTCCGCACGCTTTATTACTTTTCTGGTGGTTTTATGGATGAAAGGCTGGGTGCCGTACTGGATCGAACAATCGATTTAAAATCTATACTTTCCAACTCTGTCCCATTTTTCAAGACCTTCGTCCTTAGACTACGGATGCAATTTGCAAAGTCAGCTGTGATCATAGAAATGCACTTTTTCCTATTTCCTTCAATTTTTCTTATAAAATATAATTGTCCCTGGAAAAAGAATCACATAAATGTCAAATTTCACGAAACGAGACGAATTTATTGTTAAGGATTATCCATTTTATTTTTTAGAAAATCCAGAGTTAGGTGGCAACTTTTTAAAAGTAACTGAGTTACCGAAAGGTTAAGTTATTTTAACGTAACTTAGTTAAGTTTTTTCAATAAATTGGAATTAGAGGATGTAACGAATCTTGTAATGTTCTAATGTACTAATATGTAGATTAATGTCGGGAATAAATCGTTTCAAGTAGTATAAGTCATTTCAAGATAGCCAAAATGTGTAATAAGTAATATAAAGTCCATTCAAGGCAGCCATATTTTAGGAGTTAAAAATTTCTCTCATGAACTTTTTACACAATTCTGAAATTTTTAGAATATAGTAGATACTTAGAGAATCCCCTTGAATATACTAGATTTTAAACATTAAAAGGTTCTGGAATAATATAGAGTAATTTTGAGTCAGACTTGCGTTGTTATAAGTAGCATAAGTCAATTGCAGTAAGACAATTCTTCAAAGTTTTAAATTTTGTTCTACAATCTTAATTTAAAAACTTCTAAACATATTTAGAACCTTTATAAAATATACTGTAAGATAAGAGAATCCTCGTAAACATACTAGATTGAAAAAAAAATTGAAAAGATTTGGAATAATATGGAATAATTTTAATCAGAAATGCTTTCTTATAAGTAGTGTATGCCAATGCAATCAGACAATGCTTGCGAGTTTTAAGGTTAATGCTATAATAAAAATTCAATAACTTCTAAAAATATTTTAGAAAATTGTGGATTCATCTAGAATATTCTAAAAACTTAAGCAATCCTTTTGAATATACTAGATTCAAAAATAAAAAATATTGAAAGGTTTTGGAATAATATAAAGTAATTTTAAATCAAACATGTTTTATAAGTAGTTTAATCAAGCCTAATTCAAAAAATTCGTCAGAGTTTTATTCTACAATTTTTATTTAAAAACTTCTAAAGAAATTCAGAACAATTTAGGAGACAGACAATTCCTGGGGAATTAAAAATTTTAATCTACGTTCTTCATTCCAAAAATTATAAACAAATTTAGGAAAATTGAGAACTTTTCTAGATTCCAGACTTTTCTAGATCTTATTGTTAAAAATCATCGATTTTATTATGCCTAAAATCCAGAGTTTTTTGTAATTTGTTACAAGTAATTAAGTCATTGAAAAGTAACGAATTTATAACGTTTAGGGTAACTTCGTTACTATTTTGAAAAGTTACTCGAAATGTTAATTTTAGTAACTTTGAAGTATTTTATTTATATTTTTGAAAATAATCTATTATTTAATTCTGTTTAAAACTAACCTTGTTGTTAAAAACTTATGTTTTCAAATTGAAAATACAACCATTTTGTGGAAAATTACCCTACTTGGCATGGAAATGCAACAATTTAGTGGAAATTTTGTTCTTTCTTGTTCCAAAATCTTTTTAAATTTGATGCATGCATGTGGTTCAAAATTCAACTATTTTACTTCGTAACAAATTAATTTTTTTCTTAAATATTCTTATTTTCGGTTTGGAAATTTAGCTATTTTGATGCGAATTCATCTTCTTGGTTGAATTCAACTATATTAGTGGAAAATCTAACCTGTCGGTTTGAAAAAAACTGTTTTGTTTAAAATTCAACTCTTTAATTGAAAAGTGGTGGTTTTGGTTGGGAAATTAATTCCTTTTAGTCAAGAAATTGTTAAAAATTCAGTTGTTTGTTTAAAGATTAATGATTTTAGTTGATAATTCATCGCTTTTAATGAAAATTATACAATTTTATTTTATTTTTTTATTAATTGATGAAAATTTTAAATATTTTACGAGCAAATTCAACTGTCTAGTTGAAAATTATTTTTTTTTGAAACTTAATTTTTTTGTATAAATATATCATTGTTTTGGTAAGAAGTTAAAATCTAGTTAAAAAGTAACTTTTTTGGTAGAAAATAAATCCTTTTGGCTAGAAAATTAATTTCTTTTGCTGAAAAAGGTCAAATTCTTTGCTAGAATTTTTTCCGGAATTCAAAAATAATTTTGAATTTTAAAAGATTTAAAACAATTTAATTCAAAATATAGATTTGGAAATATCAGAAAAAGAATAGAACTTTTTAAAGAATTTTTAAAAATTTCACGTGAATAAAAAAAATTTCTATATATTCCTGGCAATATTTTAAATAAATTCTTATTTAGAAATGTTAATACAAATATTATATTTCTGAAAATTTCAGTAGAAGAAATTGTCAAAAATAAAATCTGGAAGTTTGTGAGGACATTTTTTTAATTTGAAGGATTTAAAAAAAAGAGGAAAATTGTAATAAGCATAAAAGATTTTTACAAGTTTTAAAAAATGTTCTAAAATAATTTATATATTGAAAATATTTTGTAAAAGTTTAGACACAATGCAGATTTTTTAATTTTGAAAAAGATGCTTGTTTACAAGTTTCAAAAATTTCAAGAGAATACAAACATTTTCTTAAGATTCCTGAAAAAATGTTAATGGTTTTGTATTTTGAAAAATTAATCCCAAGAAAAAATGTTAAAAGTATTATAAAATTTCTAAGAACATGAAAGAAGTTAATTCAAAATTTGAAAAAATTACAAAACAATTAAAACAAAACTTAGATTTTTTAAGATTGAAAAAAGCTCTTTCGATCATTTTTAAAACTTTCAACAGAACTAATCTATATTCGCCCCAAGAAGTATAATTAATTTTAAACCAGACAGGCTGTCCAATAAGTGGTATAAGTCAATTATATTCAGCGAATTTTTCCAAGTTATAAGGTTCATTCAACACTCTTAATTGAAACACTTTTATAAAAATGAAAATAAATGCTGCATTTTTTCCACAGTATTTAAGAAAGTTACAAAATGTCTTTGAATGTTCGAGATTTTTAAATTTAAAAAATGTTGGAAAGTTTTTGAATGGTTTACAGAGTACTATCTTCGATAAAAATTTAGGTAAATCCTAGACATTTCTAGAGTCTTCTGGAAAGTTAAAATATTCTCTTGAATATTTTAGGTGTTCAAGACATAAATAAATTTTAATTTTAAATTAAAAATTATGTTTTCCTTTGAAAAAAATACAAGTTAAGTAAAATATATTATTGATAACAGTTTGACAAACAGACAGATAATAGATTTATGACTGTATGTAGAAAAGCTTTTTACTACTCTTGCCGGATAAAAATTCTTTTTAAAGTAAACTCTGCTGGAAATCTTGATTTAATTAATCAGTGCGATCAGCTGGATTTTTCACTTTAACGTTTTCATGCTAGGTAATTTACTTACCACTAAACTTTTAATTGATTCTACTTTCAATTAAGGAAGTTACAGCCTTCTGTTATTGGCTTATCCATTAGTTCCTTTCTCTTACCTCCTAATAAGAAATACGTCTCTCTTATTTTTTTTAGTCGGATATTATTCAATATATTATTTAACTTCACGATTATGCGAAAAAGAGAATATCGTGGCAAAAAAAAAACACTTCAAAATTACGTGTTATTTTCTGGTTTAGTGTTTCTCGGATCGCCGAATTCAAATCTGAAGCTGAATTTATACAAATTAAAATGGGGGATCCATTGTGGCGGACAGGAAATCTTAAAAATTTCGAATCTGGATAAAATGGGTGGTAAACAGTATTCTCTGGTGACTTTTTTCACATCGGATTTTGGATTTTATGAGCTAAAAATGGCGGATCCAATATGGTGAAAAAAAATTATAAAAAATATTTGGATGTTGATAAAATTGGTTATACTCAGTTTTATGGGGTCGCTGATATTTAATATGATTTTAGATTTTCTAAATTAAAAATTTTGGATTCAATATGGAGGACGTGAAATATTAAACAATTTTGGATCTGGATAAAATTTGTGCTAAATACGTCTCTGGTATTGACGATTTTAAATCTAAAGTTGGATTATCAAAATTCAAAATGGCTGAACCAATATGGCTCAAATGAAATATTAAAAATATAAGGATCTGGATAAAATTGGCGGGAAATGGGTTTTTGGGGTTACTAATTTCAAATCTGATGTTGGCTTTTAAAAGTGTTAAATAACTGATCCAACAGACGGAAATATTGGAAATATTCGTATAGAAATAATAAGATATAAAATTGCTGGAACACAAGTTTCTCTGGTCGCTGATAGAAAATCTGATGTTAGATATCAGAAGTTAAAAATGGCGGCTCCAATATGGTGGACAGAAATTAATAAAACGGTTTGGATGTTGATCAAATTGACAATACATAGGTATGCATAGGCTTCGGCGATTTTACATCTGATGTTGGATTTTAAAAATTAAAAATGGCGAATTAAATATAGTGAAAAATTAAATATTAAAAATGTTTGGATGTAGATGTAATTGGTTATAATTAGATGTCTGTGGTCACCGTTTCAAATATAATGCTGGATTAAAAAAATTAAAAATGAATGATACAATATGGGGAAAATGAAATATTAAAACTGTTTCGATTTATATAAAATTGCTGATACTCAGGTTTCTGGGGTCGCTGATTTCAAATTTGCTGTTGGATATTTAAAATTCAAAAGGGTGGATCCAATATGGCAGACAAGACATTTTTTAAATACTTCAATCTGTATAAAATTCGCTGTACACGGGCTTCTGGGGTCACTGATTTCAAATCTGATGTTGGATTTAAGCAATTTTAATTGTCTGATTCAATATGACAGACATGAAGAATTAAAAATGTTCCGATATTGATCGAATTATTTTAAGCTATAAAAGAACCAAATGAATATTGGCGTTAAATATGAAGCTGATAGTGCGTATACAAGATTAACTCTAACTTGAAATCATCAAATTTATTAATTTTCAGAAAACACGGAAGTGAATTTAAACCGCAGAAAAGCTGCACAGAGATATAATCAGCTGAACTTATTTTATATAAATGGTACGAATTAATTTTAATTTTAATCGTAGCTTTGTGGGATTAGTACTGAATTTTCTCTTCCGAAACTAACTAATTTTAATTACGGCTCGTTCAAGAACTACGCTACACTGCCAAGGGTGGGGTGGGGGAATGGTAAATAAAAATACGACATAATACATTGAAAATAAGAACAAAAATAAATAACAACTTTTTTAATGCCTAAGAAATTACAAATTAGCGATTTTATTTTTTAAAGTTCATTATTTTTAATTAAGGAGTCTACTATTATGTTATTACTGTTATTATACATTATTTTTTTAGTAAGAAAATAACATTCTTGATTGACAATTCAACTATTTAATTAAAAGTTTAAATACTTAGTCACAAATTCAACTTATTTCTCTTATTCTTACAGGTTTTTGAACAAAGATATGGATGATAACGCTATATTTATTAGTTACAGATCCCTTCCATTAGTTTAAAATTGAATTATTTTTATTTCAAAACTATTTTTTCTTTTAGTTAAAAATAAATTTCTTTAACTGAAAGACAAACAACTCTTTCCTGGTCAAAACTGGATCGTTTTTAGTTTTTAATTTAAACATTTGTTGAAAATCCACATTTTCGTATTAAATTTATGCGTTGATAATTTCAAATTGGAATATATTTTATCCCTGAAGTATCAAATATGAGATCTTATGTAGAAAATTAACTTTTCAGGGATTTAATTAAAATTAAATAGTTTGATTGACATTTATCCCCCTTGCCTAAAAATTATTTTTAGTTCGAAATTCATCTTTTCATTTAAAAACTGAACCATTTGGTTAAAAAATTCTTTCTTTTTTTTGTTGGTTAAAAGTTAATTTTAAAAAATTAAACTTTTTCCTTCTAGCTTTAAAATGTAGTTTTTTAACATCAAATTCAAATACTGGGATTAAAAACTCATGTTTCTATTGCAAATTTTTTTTAAAGGAAAAACTAAACTTTCTGGTTAAATATGCAAAGGTTTTGTTACAAAATTATTCTTTTTCTTTGAAAATTCAACTGCTTTATTGAAAATTTGTCTTTTTGTCCTGAAAATTCAATAATTTTGGTAGATTATTCAAGTATTTGGTAGAAAATTAACTCTTTGTTAAAATTTTATATTTTTGGATCAGAAGGTTGAACGTCTTATAGAAAATTTAATTAATATTTTTGTTATTGAAAATGCAACATTTTTTTTGAAAATTTATTTCTCAAGATAGAAATTTAATATTTTTATGGAAAAGTAAACTGTCTGGTTCAAAATTAGTTTGCTTAATTCAAGGATTTAATTGTTTTTTATATACAATTAAAATATATTTGGTCGAAATATCAAGTATTACATTTTTTGTTGAAAACTTTCCGTTTTGGTTTAATTTTGTTCGATTTAGAATTAAAATATTTTGTTAGTTGAAATATCAACTAATATATCTTTCGTTAAGACAATTACTTGGTAGAAAATTAAAATGCAAATATTGCGTTGAAAATTTCTCCTATTTGCTTTAAAATTTGTCTGTGGTAAACGTTACTTTTTGGTTGATAGTAAATTTTCTTTGGCAATACTTAACTACAGAATTTAAAGTTTAACTACTTCGTTCAAAATTTATTCTATTTGTTTAAGATTTGATATTTTTGTTGATGATTCGTTTTTTGTCCAAAATAATTTTGTTCAATGACAATTTAAATGTATCATTTTTTCTTGAAATTTCATCGTTTTCAATTGAAAATTCAGTTATAGTTAAGTATTTTTTGAATGAAAATTGGAAAATTTTATTGAAAATTGATATCGTTTGCTTTAAAATCCTTCTTTTTAGTTGTAAATGTAACACTTTATTTGATAATTTAGTTTGGTCTAAATTCAACTACTTGGTGTAAAGTTTAACTAATTTCTTTAGCTTTTATTTTATTGGTTTAAGGCTAAACTATTTGGTGGAAAAATATTTTTTTGTCAAAAGTTAATTTTTTTAATTGAAAATTTAAATATTCCATTTAGGTTAAAAATTAGAGTATTAAATTTTTCACGAGAAACCAGGTAAATAATTACCCATTATGTTTAAGATTCTTCATTTTTATATTTTAACTGTAAATTTAACTATTTAATTTTTGGTTGAAATCAGCTTGTTTTTAGTTTAAATTTGCACTATTTCATTGAAAATTATATTTTTTGAAAATTTCGATGATAATATTCTATTTTTGAACAAAGATATGGACGATAACGCTATAACGAGGGTAAATAATTTTACCTTTCATAACTATTCACCATCCATATCGCGACCTAAGATGTTTATACATTAAAAATAAATTTTATTTGTTTAAATAAAACATGGTCAATACCAACAAAAAGGTCTAGGCACGTTTTGTCAATTATCTATGCATTAATTCAATAAAATGTATTTATTACCTTACCATTTCCTTATTTTTGTAAAACGTCATCCCATTTCCTCTATTTTTACTATATAATGATGATATGGATTCTTAAGCGATATGGAGGGTAAATAGCTTTACCCTCTATATAACTTTACCATCCATATCGCGGTCTAATATTCTAAAATTAGACATTTATTCAATTAGCCTGTCTGAAACTTGTTGAAGACTATTACGTTAGTTTTTTCTTTAGATTATTTATTCATCCTTACAACCAGGTTGCGGAAGATACAATAGAAAATTTCTGGAGGGGATTTCAATATAATCCTGTCGATTCTGAATTAGAGTATTCGGGTTTATGTCCTAGACATTAACTGCAAGTAGTATCATTATCGCCCTTGGTTATATACGATGCCATTAAGTAACTGGGTACAGGTAACGCCAGCGGCTAACCACTTTGAGCATAAATTTTACCGGAAGCGAAGATATTATTTGCCGGAAGTGCACTCTATAGTTTAAAGCTCAAGTGTGCTAAAGCGTCTCTAGAGTGAGGAACATTTGCACAAATGATTTCGGAAATTGTCGAGTTATTTTACCGGGAGCAGAAGACTTTTACTAGCTTTATAACGATTTCCGGTAGGATTATCGAAAAATTACCTTATCATCTCGAATCATGTGAGAAAAAAATTCTACCCTCTTATTACTCAGTGCATTAGAGGGTAAAATGGAGTTTTTTCATCAGCGTAAACTGCTATAACGGGGAAAATATTTTCTGCTGTAATAGAGTTTATTAACATTCTCTTGCTCGCTAGAGTTGTTACGACGCAAACAACTTTTCGCAAACTAAGTAAATTTAGTTGATGCAAGGTGTATTAAAGGTATCTTTTTTAATGGTTTTTGAAACTGTTTCTCATACTTTAACTTCTCTTAGTTCTTATCACGATCCCTTCCCTTTTATTCCCTACTTCCCTCACCCTAACTTTCTCTTACTTTCCCTACTCATACTTTCCCTTTCCCTCTCTCATACCCCTTTACTATCCTCAATCTCTCTTACAATTTTCTTCCGAAATTACCCTCCTTCTCTTACCTTAATTCGCCTACTTTCCCTTACCTAACTTTTATTCACCTCCTCTATTTTCACTAGCTCACTCCCATCCCCTTAAGCACCACAATTTTCCTCACGCTCCATCTCCACATATTTCTTACTTTCTATACTCTAACTTGCTCTTACTTTGCCTAGGGTCTCTTACTCTACTTCTCGTTTTTCTTCTCACTTCTTTTTTCTTCACTCATTTCTTTTTAAGTAATTCCACACTTTAATTACTTTCCATTCGCCAACTTCCTCTCAGTTTCTTTAACTTTCTTACCCTAATTCTCCTCTTTACTCTTTTTACTTCTTCTCACTTGACCTGCTTCCTTACTTCTTCCACTTACCCTCATCCTCAAACTCCACAGCTACGAACTCTAAAAGGCACAAGCCGTCCCGAGAGTGTCCAGACTCAAAACACTGGCAGAATTTATTTCCTTCTACCCCCGCCCTATTCGAGAGTCTGGAGCGAGCGAGAGGGTGCAGCTTTGAATTCGACGTGCGCTTGCGAGTGTATTTCGCTGTGCGTTCTTACTTATTCCTCTCGGAACCTGAGCGCCACCCTCGTATCTTTGCAGTTCCAGATTTCCAAGCTTCTCGTATCTTTGGAGTTGTAGTGTACTCTACCTCGCTTAACACCAGGATCCCTTCCTCAATTTCCCTACATCTTATCCTCTAACTTTTCCTACCTCGAATCGCCTAACTTATTATCACTTTCTCTTTTTCTCTTATCATACTTTCAGTAAATGTACCACCTGTACGTCCCCTTTGCTCAGTTTCAGTATTTCTGCTCCTCACGCTTCTTTTATTTCATCTCCCCTTACTTCCTATCAGAAGCCGACTTGTAGCTTCCCCTGCTTAATATTACCTGACTTTCTCTTACTTCCCCCACATCTCTTGTGCTATACTTCTCTCCTCACTGGTTCAACCCAGGCAAAAAGTATTTCAAATATTAGAGGAGAATGGGGTATCGTGCCTTGCTTAAAATTAGACGCTTAATAAATTATGATTAAAATTTTCCTAATTAATATCCTGACAAGTATGGTAAAACAAAAATCGCCTCACGCCACTATTTTCCTAAAGAAAGTTCTTTGATGTAAAAACTAATATGAAAATCAACAAAAACGAGCGTTTCTTGTTAATAGTCGCCGTGTCCTACACCGGCACCACATCCCAACCTCCCCCAAAGAGTAAAAGATCTCATTCAATCTCCGGAAAATGATTTCCCGTCGTTGAAGGAAATTGTAGAGTTGATTTCGAGAGGTTAATAAGGTTCCGTCAGGAACAGCGACTCCTTAGAGCCGAAACAATCAAGTAAATAATAACCGATATTATTGAATGGTGCCGAGGGCAAGGTAATAACCAACTGCTATTAACACTGAACGTACTGTTGCAGAAGGTATAACAATGGTGAAAATAGCTACTTGTTATCTTGAAATAATAAGCCGATGATGGTCCTGAAAGAAAGGGGTTGGGAAGCCTTTATTCTAGGCAGCAACTGTGTCTCGCCAGCTAGTATCAAAGCTTGTATCAAACCTTTTATTAAACCTTGTATGCATTTAGTCATTCTCAAGTACAACTTTTGGTGTTACTTGCAGTCCCCACACATCCGCTTACAAACCAACCCCTAACCTTTTCTACTTCCTATACCCTGACTTTTTCCCACTTCCCCTGCCTCTATGACCCTACTTTTACTACTTTCCTTAATTTTTCATCATGAATCTTTCCCTGACTTTCACTGCCACCTGTCTTTTAACATTCTCTCACTTTCTTTTTTTCTCTTACAGAAATTATACAACTTGCAGTCCCGACTCTTCCTCTTGAATAAACTATAAACATCCTCTCCATCTTCCTTTACTCACTTACTCTCACTTTCCCTATTTTTCCTCCCGTCACTGCTATTCCTCACCTGCTCTCCTTAACTTTCACTTCCTCTCCTTAACTTTCCTATTCCTTAACTTACTTTCAGAACCTTCCAAATTATACAAATAATTTAATTTCACAAATAATAATAAATGTTTTACAGGGGCGAAGTAAAATGATTGTATGAATAATACGATTTGTATTTCTACTAGTAATAGGTGATTACCAAACTTGTAAAACGTCGAAGTACTAAGATGAGATTTTTACCGATTCTCGAGAAATACTACTTTTTTAAAAAGCATGAACGTGAAACGGATCGCGATATGAGTCTCTAAACTTCCGGTTTAGATCAGATAGTGGCGCCTCGAAATCGCAATTCCATAGTTCAGACTCGAATCCTTCAGCTAGAATTTTTTTTATTTTTTAGTTTTGCAATTAATTATTTAATTTAGTTAAATCAAGTTAAAATATTTAGTTTTAATAATCTTTTTACTTAAAAAATAGGATTTTCTAACCTTTACTATTTTCAACTCAGTAGAATTTATTTAAGTAGATTCATTTAAGGAATCTTTATTATTATCAGAGAATAACAGAAATTCTTGACGTCTTTCCAGACTCAATGGAGCTATGAATTTAATATTTTTTAAATTTAAATTTATTCTGAAAAAAGATCTTTTCCTTCGCTCCGCTGGAAATTGAACTACAGAACTTCCAATTGATGAATGGTTGCTTTTCTCTTAAGCTACTAGAGAGATCGAAAGAACATTCCTTTTTCATAAATAAGCGCACTATTTTTACAGATGTTTTTAGTCACAATTTAAAGGAATCTGCTTTAACATTCTAGAAAAACAGAAATTCCTAAAGTATTTTCAGACTAGATGTAGCTATGAATTAAACATTTTTTAAATTAATTTTTTTTTTCTAAAAAAAGATCTCCGTTTAGAAAAAAATGTAATTTAAAAAATATTTAATTCATAGCTCCATCTAGTATAAAAAGACGCTAAAAGTTTCTGTTATTCTCTTATGATAATTCAGAATGCTTGAAAATGTTGAGTTGAGAAACCTGGCAGAGATAAAAAAAGATCTTTCTTCAGAAAAAAATTTAATTTGAAAAAAGATTTATACAAATTGACATTTATATTTTGATTATTATTGAGGTTTATGAGATAAAAATAAACTATATAAACATAAAAAATATAAAAGTAGAATAATAAAAAAAAACATAAAACCAAAGAATAAAATGATCGAAGGCAATATCGCGCATTTTCTTTACAATAAAGCAACGCGAGAAGTAATTCAATTTCAGTAAATGCACAACAATCATGAGAGAGACGAAAATTATTATTTACCAGTATTAAATAAAAGAAAAGTGTTTACATCTTTGAGAGGAACTGAGAAAGGCGAGAGGAATTTTAATTTCCCAGACGCTTAAGCTCATAACAAGCTTATAAATATTGATTAGATTTTAGATTTAAGAACAGCGGAAGAAATTTTTTACTTCTATAGTTTTCATTGATAGTGGGAAAGGAAAATTGTAAAAACTTTCATAATTAATTATTACGATCAATAAACTTTATCTCAGGTATTAAATTAAATCTTAACATTAAAACTTAAAATTATAAAATTATTCGAGTTCTTTTTGAATACTTGAATTTCTTTACAAAAGTCTGCAGCTCCGAGTAATATAAAAACTAAAAGACACCATTAAGGGCTTAACAAGATGTATGTTGGAGGAATATTAATATTTCGACGCAGAATTTTTTTTCGTTTTTCTTCTGATCGGAAATCCCCTTTTTCTCCAGAGAACTTTAATGGTGCTGATGCTACATTCATAAAACTTTTTAAAAAAAGTTTATTTTTATTTTTCAAGACAAAAAAAATCCAGATTGGAATTCTCGGTGTTTCCATTTGTTTATTTGCAATATCTTTACTTAAAAAATGAAAAAAGCTTATGGATACATGAAATTGTTACAAATTTTAATTTAAAAACTGGCAGATAATTCTCTTATAGCTAGAAAATTTCCTTTTTCTAAAAAAAGCTTTGTGTTAATGCAAGGATTACATTTACTCGCAAAAATAATGAAAAAGTTAGAAATAATCATGATGTTAAACAGAGCACGTAGAAAAATATTTAATATAAGATTTATTATTAATTATTAGGAACAATTAGATTTCTGCGAAAATTTTAAATGATTAAGGTTTTATTGTAAAAGATTGATTTTTATTTTCAAAGATTTCTAAATATTTAGAAGAAGAATCTGAATGACTTTGTGACTATTTATTTAATTTAGCAGGATTTAAAAAAAAAGTTGAGGAAAACCTTAAATTATTTTGAAATAAGTTAATTTTTGAGAAGATTTCAAAAAAATGTACACAAAATGTAGATTTTTCAAGTTTTGTCAAAAAAGCTTTATCTGAAATAATTAAGACTAATTTTTTACTTTGAAAAATAAGCTTTAGGAAGAAATTGAAAAAGATTGCGAAAGATTTCAATTATTTGAAGAGATATTTAGAAGAAGAGTAATAGATAAAATATGGCCATTATGCACCAATTTTGTTATGTTCCTGGTAAAATTTTTGATGATTTTTTTCTGAAAAATTACTTGAATTAAAATGTTAAAAAAGATTTCAAAAAAATTTTTTAAATGTCCAAAATTTTCGAAAATGAATCTGGAAAATGTTAGGGTCAGTTTTTTATTGTAAAGAATTTTATTTAAGTCCAGTAGACAAAAAAAATAACATAAAATTATTTAATACATTTGATCTAATCAAAACCATAATATAACAAATATTTTATTTTTTGTTAAAAATGAATTTATTTTGAGTTTTTTGTTAAAAATTCAACCATTTGAAAATATTTTGTATTTTTCGGAAGTGGTAGTCGTAACTTGGTGAATCTAAAATTATTTTTTAATAAAAGTAAGAATTACTAGATTGAAAATTAGTTTTGGATCTGCAAAGTGAATTATTTTAATCGGATCTTAATAGCCAGAATTTTATGCAATATAAATATAGTGAATATAAAAATAAAATTATTTCAAAAACACGTAATAATATTTAGTCTGTTCCGGTAGGTCAATTTTCAGAATCGACGGTCTCATCACTGAAAAATAAAAAAATGTAATTTAAATTTTTAAAATAATAATCTTTTCCCTCAATTTACGTAATAACTTTTTCATTTCGATTTATCTCATTTCAAGTAAAAATTTCAAAATCTCATTGCAATTCGTATCTACTGCTTAGTTTAACTTAATCGAGAAATTTTTCTCCGCGGTAGCATTCTCGTGAATCAGCAATTTTTCCTTCTTTTTCGCCCCCGTCTATTCCGCTCGACTTTTTTGGTCGACAAGAAAAAAATCATCCTCGCTCGATAACGAGCAAATTAAGCGGCGGGGAATCTTTAAAAACAGCAAGAATTTCTTATAGGTTTCTCCTCTTCGTCCGCATGTTTACAGTGTAATATTTTCATCTATTAAATAATTATAGTTTATGGGAGAAACTATAATAAAGAAGACAATAAGATTTTAATATTTTTACTACAATGCTTTTAAAATTTTTTTTGAATCTATTTTAGCTTTCACCATAATATATATTTAGAGAAAATTTTCTATTTTCCAGAAGAAAAATTCAAATAATGGAATGACTCAATAAATATGAAAATCCCAAAGTGGGAAATTACCGAAATGGGATGACTGAAATATTCTGAAAAATGAAATTCCTGAAACTGTAAAATCCTAGAATTGGAAAAATGACGAAATTATAAAATTGCCGACATATAAGAATTCCGATTTAAAAGAATCCCGAGAAACAAAATTCCCTATAAGTTTATAATATGACCAAATTTCAAAATTTCTGAATAATAAAATTCCCGGAACGACTAAAAAAACCAGAAAAATAAAATTGCTGACAATTTAAAACTTCCAAATTACAAGAATTCCGAATAATAATATTCTCTAATTGGAAAAATCGTCAGTAATAAAATTCCTGATTGTTTATAATATCATCGAATTTCAGCCAATTCTTAAAATAAAATTCCTTACACTTTGAAAATTACAAGTTCGAAAGTTCCAGAATTATAAAATTCCTGGGACGACTGAAAAATCCGGATAATAGAATTCTTGACAGTGTAAAACTTCCAATTTGGAAATTTCCCTAATATTAAAATTTTCGAATAATAAAATTTCTGGACATTAAAAGTTCTAAATAATGATTTAAAATTTCCCGGATTGGAAAATTTCTGAATAATGATGTTCCCTAATTGGAAAGTTTCTGATAATATATAATATTATTGAATTTTAAAAATCACGAAAGATGCCAACAGTTTAAAATAATAATGGTCAAAATGCGATAATAGAATTCTTGACAGTGTAAAACTTCCAATTTGGAAATTTCCCTAATATTAAAATTTTCGAATAATAAAATTTCTGGCCATTAAAAGTTCTAAATAATGATTTAAAATTTCCCGGATTGGAAAATTTCTGAATAATGATGTTCCCTAATTGGAAAGTTTCTGATAATATATAATATTATTGAATTTTAAAAATCACGAAAGATGCCAACAGTTTAAAATAATAATGGTCAAAATGCGTATTTGAAGATAAAAGACATTGCTTGAAACTGTATTTAATTTTTGTATTTTAAATAGATAAATAATGAATAATTTTAAAATTATTTTTTGTATTTAAAATAAGTATAATTAAAACTAAACAGTTTTATCCAGAAATATATTATTTTCATTTATTGATATTCTTAATTAAAACAATAATTTTGAAAACTTAAAAATAAAAACCAATTTTTTAAT
Organism: Belonocnema kinseyi; assembly: GCF_010883055.1. Taxonomy (NCBI): domain Eukaryota; kingdom Metazoa; phylum Arthropoda; class Insecta; order Hymenoptera; family Cynipidae; genus Belonocnema; species Belonocnema kinseyi. The sequence goes on from NC_046666.1 coordinate 28,977,319, forward strand.
AAAAATATTTGATAATTGTATTTGTAATAAATAATTAACAGTTTTTAAAATTAACTTATTTCTCAATTAGAAAATTTTCTGTAGGAAACTTTACTATTCGGAATTTTTTAAATTCATGGATATTAAAAACAGTTCAGGAATATTATTATTCGGTTTTTTAATTCAATTTCACAATTTTATTATTCCAAAATGTCATGATGCAGGAATTTTATTATTTGAGACTTTTATTATTATTAAATTTTATTATTTCGAAAATTCTCAAAATGGGGAATTTTACAGTGACAGGAATTTTTTTTTGAGATCTTTCAGTCGTCTCTTTTAATTGTGTGAATTCTGGAATGTCTTGTACTCATATGTTATAATTTGCAAATTTTTTGTTATGAATTCTAAAATTTCGTAATTTTATAAACTGTCGGGAACTTTCTTATTTGGGAATTTTTTAATTCTCATTTTTTATATTTTGACAATTTCTGGAATTTTATTTTTCGCGATTTTCCAGTCGTCCCAGTACCTAAAAGGCCGTTTCAATACCTAAAAATACATTTAAAGAATCCAAAAGATAAAAAAAGATCGATTGAAAAATTTTGGAAACTAAAATTATGTATACTGTAAAATAGCCGTAAAAGAAAATATTCGAAATATAAAATTCTTGAAATAAAAAGTTTTAAAGATAATTTAAAATGTAGTTATTTGTGAATTTTCTAATCAGGACATTTTTGATAGTTCACAAATTTATTTCATAATAAAATAATAATTGATACATCAAATAAAAAATGTTTCCGTCAGATAAAAGTATTTTACTATTTTTATTGATGTTTTAATTATTTGACCATTTTTATCGTGAATTCTCAAATTTGGTAATATGTGTTTGCCAAGAGATGAATCATTCAAGAATTTTACATTTAGTGTAATTTTTTCTGTGAGAATTATTATTCCTAATAAAAAACTAATTTCTAACCTTTAATCAATTTTTCGAAATTCTAGTTTTCACAAAATTCCGGTTTGATTTATTACTAAGTTGAAGCGTTGCTGGAAGTTTGATATCTGGAATTCACTTTGGAATGAAACCCATCTTGGGATGTCGTTATTTGTGAGTCGAGAGTATTCCATTCGAACCACGAACTGCTCAAAAACGTAGACCATTTCGAAAATCAAATAAAGTCTATTTAGAGGAAGCTGGCTTTCGAAACGAGGAACGGTATTTTAAAATATTTTTTTTGACTCTTACACGACACAGCAAGAAATATTCGAAACTTTAATACAACTTAAAATGCACGTTTTTTTTAATTTTCATTTTTATTCAATTTTCTTGTTCATTTAAAATTATTGGCAGCAGTGAGCTTGGACCTAACCGGTGATTTTTTGTTTCTGCTGCTTTCGCTTTTTGTTAGAAAGAAAACCAATACTATGAAAAGATATTTTTTAATACTTATTAAAAATTAGTTTTTACACCTTTGTGAAACAAACTTGATCATTAGAATTAAAAAATTTTAATCTTAATTTAAAAGCGATCAAGATTCATTTTTTTAAACAAAAGTGCTTATAATCAAAATTATTCGAAGCTTGACGCCTTTTTAAAAATTTAAAAATAAACGAGAACATTTTCAAAGTTAACAGATAAAAAAAAGTTTACATTGTTTACACGGATTTTCTCAACCTGAAATATAATACTGCTGTGAGATAAATAGTTCGTCTCAATAAGAAAACAAATTAATTGACCTTTTGATAATCTCTCTGATTTTCTGAAACTAACATTTTCCGTAAGACAGAAACATAAGCTTTTGAAAAATATTGAAATTCCTTATTTTTTGTTTGTTAAAAAAAAATTCAAAGACGTGATCCAAATCGCTTTTTTTAACGGTAAATAGCTTTATATAAGTTCTTTGCATTTTGGTTACGAACAGTACGGCATTCAAAACTGAGCGAAACGTCTGTTTCTACTTAAATCAGTAGTCTGACTCCGAACGTATGTTACTACTTATTGTGAGTGCTGCAAGTAAACGTCTGCTTCTATCGACTCACTTTGCTTTTCCGAGAGGAAATATTTCTCTGGAAAGTGCATGCATACGACTATAGGTATTACATCAGCTACTTCGTATCGTATTGTCGTACGTGCAACATATGCTAAGAAGATATTGTGCACTCGAAGAGGAAAAAGAAAATTCGATTGTTCCATGAATAACATGAATAGTAACGTCATACTGATTTCGCTCTTTCATGACTAAAATTATTTTCTGAATTTCGTAGTCCTGGACAGAAGTAAGGGGAAATGAGAGAAGGGGAACTAGGAAAATGAGGAGAAGCGAGAGTAGGGGAATTAAGAAAAATGATGAAAGTGAAGCAAGATCAGTGAGTGGAAGTGAGGGAAAGTTAAAGGGAAGTAATTGTAAATGAGGAAAAGTAAAATTAGTAGCAGAGATGGGAGGGAAAGAAGGGGAAATAAGGAGAAATGTAAATTGTGGAAGTACGAGGAACGGTGAGAGTTGAAAATAAAGTAATTAAGGGAAAGTCAGGGGCGAAGTATAGGAAGTTAAGGAAAATTTGGAAGGGAAAATGGGGGAAATAATTGGAAGTAAAGAAAGGTATTTTTTCCGTGTTTTCAATAAGCTACCCTTTTTTCTGTTTTTTTTTCTTCATGTTCAGACTTCTTTTCGTTTGGTTCAAGAGTGTTCTATTCGATTAAAAAATTTAATTATTTTGTTGAAAATTCAATTATTTTAATCCAAGTTCATCATTTTCCGACAACAATTTAACTACTTGTTAGAAAGCTCAACCACTCTGTTAAAAATGATTTTTTGTGTTGAAGATTATTCTCTTTGGTTGAGAGTTTAAGTATTTTGTTTCAAATTCGCTTCATTTTTATTTGTAATTCAATTTTTTTTTACTGAAAATTTAACTACCCCATTTTTTTTGAAAATGTATCTGCTTTGATGGAAATCCAACTATTTAATTAAACACAATTCGGTTGGTTCAAAAGTTCACTATTGAGTTAAAGTTTGAACCATTTCACTTGAAAATCGTTTTTCTGATTGAGAATTAATTTTCTTCACTGAAAATGTAACTATTTCATTTTTGGTTAAAAATTCATGCACTTTGTTGAAAATTCGTCTTTTAGGGTAGAAAATTAATCTTCTTGGTTGAAAATTCACCCTTTTTGGTAAAAAATGCTAATTGGTCTATTTGGTTGAAAATTAAACCACATATTTGGAAACTTAACTATTTTGTTGCAAATTAATTTTTTGTTATCTGGAACTAGTTTTTTATCTAGAAGTGTATGTATTCGTTTTTTGATTGTGAAGTTTTCTTTTCCGAGTAAAAAATTCAACTATTTGGTAGAAAATACATATATTTTATTCAAGAAAAATTAATTTATTTTATCAAAAGAAAATTCATTTTATTTTTTGAAAATTCTTCATTTCGGTAGAAGATTCAACTATTTTTTTAATAAATCCGTCTTATTTAGATGAACTTAAGTGGGTGATAATTTTAGTTTTCCTTTTTAAATTAGTTTTTCAAATAAAAATTAAACTCTTCAATTTTATTATGGAAAATCATCTTTCTTGATTGAAAATAAACTTTATTATTAAAAGTTCTTTTTCGTATAAAAAGTCAACTGTTTTCTGGAAAATTTTAATTTTAAAATTAAAAATCTAATCATTTTGTTTAAGATTCATCTCTTTGGTTGAAAATTCTTTCTTTTGTGTGTATGAGTTCAAATAATTAAAAAATCAAATTTTTTCACTGACTTAAACTGGTAGATAATTCTTTTTTTTTGTTTATGGAAATAAGTTCTATTAACTGAAAATTTACCTGCTATATTTTGGCCCAAACTTATCTTTTTTAGTTTAAAGTTGAACTATTCGATGGATAGAGAACAGAGGGTAGATGATAGAGGATAGCGGATACAGGATAGAAGACAGAGGTTAGAGGATAGAGGACAGAGGATAGAGGATAGAGGATAGAGGATAGAGGATAGAGGATAGAGGATAGAGGATAGAGGATAGAGGATAGAGGATAGAGGATAGAGGATAGAGGATAAAGCATAGAGCATGGGAAACAGATGACAAAAGACAAAAGGCAAAAGACAGAAGACAGAAGACAGAAGACGGAAGACAGAAGACAGAAGATAGATAGAAAATAGAATGTGGAATGAATATAATTTAATGAGCGAAATAGGATCTGCAACATGTACACTGTAACATGCTTTTAATGCATTATTCATAGGATGTATGACACAGAATATCCATGCAATATGAGCTGAATTGACGGTAAGCAGTCACGGATTCGATGACAGCTTGATAACCAGGAGGAAGTTCATTTTGGAACATGTACATTGTGTAATACTTTATTAAATTGCACTGCACGCTAATTTTGCCTCATAATGAACAGCTTTATGACAAACTTGACATCTTATTTTCAGTAACCCAGATTTTTTTTCACCTTGCTTCTCTTAAAATAAGATTTTTTAAAAGTATTTTATTATTGATAATAATGAATAGCGTTTTTATGAAAACCCCAAAAATAAATTAAGTGAAACAAAAAACTGAGATCGACGAAAGCAATGAAAGCTAATTTTATGCAAAATTGCTCCTGCGGAAAAATGTTACAGGAAAATCCGTTTAAGTATTTAATGATCTTTCTATAATTTTTTTAGAGGTATAGGAAATTCAATACATAAAATAATTATATAGACAACGATTTAACAATAATCAGTACTAAAATAAAAAATACAACAGTTTTAGAGTAATAAATGTGGAAATTAAACAAAATGCAATGGAGCCATTTACTTTAGACTATTTATAATCTCATATGGAAGTATGAAAAATTGTTTTAATCCGAGAAAATGTTTCAATCTGTTCTAATCTTTAAAAATCGTTAAAATTTGACAAAATTTATTGAAAATTTGTTAATTTCCTCTAAACTCTTTTAAATCTTTGAAATAGTTTGAAATCCGTAGAAATCTTCATTTTCAAATACTTTGTAAATAATATAAATTAAATTTTTTGAATTCCTTGAAATCTATGAAGATAAAAAAAATGGCAAGAAAGATTAAAATTTTATTTTTATTTTTTTAAATCTATGAAGATCTAAAAAATTTTTTTATCATCTCTTGATACTTTTTGATTTTTTAGAATTCCTTTATAATCTTGTTTTAATCTTCTTTTATGTCTTTATTGATTTAATAAAGTCTCTTAAATCATATGTAAATCCTTAAAATCTCACAAAAAATTTCATAAGGGATTGTCTATATATTACGTAAGACGTTTTTCTGTTGTTTGAATAAAGACGAAAATAATATTTTCATCAAGTTGAAAAGGACACAGCGATATAAACAAAAGAAAAATGTCTTACGTAATATATGGACGATCCCTAATCCTACAAAATTCATTGAAATTCCTTGAAATATTTAACATATTTTTAAATTGTTAGAAATCTTCCACAATCATTAAAAACCTTTTTAAAAGTTTTCAATCCCTGACAATCTCTTAAAATTCCTAAAATTTTTCTAGAAATGTTAAATCTTCAAATTAATTAAAATCTCTTAAAATCAATTCAAATATTTGAAAATCATACAAAGCCAACAAAATAAGAAAAACTCATTCGAAATCATAGAAAATCTATAGAAATCTTTGAAATCTTTATAGATTAAATACAATTTTTTAAAATCTTGTTAAATCCTCCAAAAATTTTTAATATTCCTTTAATTCTTTAAATCTCTACAAATACATTGGATCCTTGTAAAATAACTTCAAATCTAAAAATCCCGTTAGTTGCAAATCCCCAGAAATCTCTTAATATCGACCTAAAAATCTTTGCAAATCCTAAAAAATTCTTTGAAATTTCTTAAATTTTTTATAAATCTCTTCAAATTTTGTGGATCCTTTTAAAATACCCCAAAATTTTAAAAATGATTTCTAATGCTATTTGATCAAATCCTCAGAAATCACTTTGAATCGATCACTACATCTTTGGGAATCCTACGAATTAAATAAATATATAAATACATCTTGAAATCCTATGAATTCTTCTAAAATACCCAAAGATCTTTTGAATAATTTAAAATGAAATATGATTTAATCCCTAGAAACACCTGGAAAACGACCTTAAGATCTTTGGGAATCCTACGAATTTCTTTTACATTTCTTAAATTTGTTTGAATTTTCTTGAAAACCTGTGCATTCTCTTACAATAACCTGAAATATTTCAAATAACATTTGCTTCAATCCTGATAAGTCCCTTGAAATCGACCTGAACATCTTTGGAAATCTCACAAAATTTTTTAAAATTCATTGAATTTTTTGAAATCTCTTAGATTTATTTTATCCTTTCAAAATATTTAAAAATGGTAAATGGGTTCAAATTTCATTCATTTAAATTGTCATAAAATCAACTTTAGTTTGCCTTAAAATCTTTGGGAACCTTAGAAATTTCTTTGAGATTCCATACAATTTTTCAAATGTCTTAGAATTCATTGAACCCTTTTAAAATTATTTGAAAGCTTTTAAATGATTAAATGATTACAAATTCTATTTGTTAATTTAGCTAGAAATGCCTTAAAATCTACTTGAAAATCTTTGCGAATCCTACAAAAATCTTTGACATTCCTAAAATTTGTTGATATCTCTTAAAATTCTTTGCATCCTTTAAAAATAACTGGAAATCTCAAAAATCATTGCAAATCTCATGTGTTGAAATTCCTGAATATCCCTTAAAATGAACCTTTAAATCTTTTGAAATTCGTTGGTATCGCTTATAATAGCATAAAATATTTCAGATAAATTTAAATACCAATCGTTCAAGTCCATTGAAATCCTTTGAAATCGATCTGAACATCTTTGTGAATCCTAAGAAATTCTTTAAAATCATTGAAATCTTTTTAGTTTTTTAAATTCCTTGGGGATTGCTTAAACAATTTTAAATCTTTAAAAAATACTTGGAAATTTTACAAAATTTCCTCAATCTTACGAAACTATTCAAAGTGCCTTAAAGTTTAAAAAAAATTTAAATAGTTTGAAAGTTCTAAACTCTTTTGAAAATTTTTATGTTTTCTCATATCGCTTGAAATTGTTGCAATTTCGGGAATTTAAATCAATAAATTTCAATCAATGATTCAGCAAAAGTTTTATTGGAAATTTGTTTTTATTTTTCAGTCAAAGCTGAAAAAGAAACGCTGTTAGGCCGAGGAATGGAGGCGACGTGGAAGTGGGAGCAGCGAAGGCCCTGCCATATTCTGCTCAACCCTTTGTCAAACACAAAGGAGAACACAAAACAAACTGCATGTAAGATTTGACGACCTTAAGTATCATACGAATATTCAGAAATATTTTGGTAAAATCTTGGTTAAATTCATTGCTGTTCCACAAACAAAGGATTTACTCTCCATATTTCGGTCCAGGATGTTCAGAAATCAATGCTGTAACACAGCCTTTACCCTTCATACTACCCGTTAAGATTTTTATACATCAAAGTTATGATAAGACTTTACCTTTCATAACGTGCTATAGTATTTTTGAACATCAAGTATTTACTCATCATAAAGCGGTCTAAGATGTTTACACATCGACACCTATTATAAGGCTTCACCTTTCATACTGCGGTCTTAGATGTTTATAAGCGAACACTGTAACAAGGACTTTACTTTTCATACAACAGTTTACTACGGTCTCTGATGTTTAGACATCAACTTTCTGGCGCATTACTTACTTTTCATACTGTGGTCCAGGATGCTTGAAAAAAAGGCTTCACTATTCTAGGATTCTAGGATTCTAGGATCGCGTTCTAGGATTTTTACAACTCTGAAGGTCTCTACCCATTATACTACAGTCTGATATATTTGAACTTCTAGGATTTACCCCGCATATTTCGGTCTATGATATTTTTTTATAAAATTCATGGAAGAGTATTTACTCTCCATATTGCGGTCTAAAATATTTATTATATTTATTGCATTTTAATTAATAATATAAGGCTTTACTATTCTAGGATTCTAGTATTCTAGGTTCTCGTTCTATAATTTTTACAAATAATCACTCTGAAGGTATTTACCCTTCATACCATGGTCTAATATATTTAAACTTCAAGGCTTCATATTGCGGTCTATGATATTTTTCATAAAATTCATGGAAGAGTATTCGCCATCCATATTGCGGATTAAGATATTTATTTATTATATTTATCACATTATAATAAATAATATTTTAACTATAAAAATTTTATTGTAAAACTTGAATAATAAAAATTCTAATATAAATTAATTTATCTTTTCGAGTAAGTCACTGTTTTAAAGAATTGAAAATTAAATTAAACATGTCTTCACTCATCACAACAACTGTATAGCCATTATTTAAAATATGTTACAGAAAGAAATTTTATAATGTTATGAACAAATTAATGTACAAGAGTCATTTTTCCGTGATTTACAATTGCTGTTGAAATTATTATTTCTGAAATCAAATGAGAACGATATTTTGTAAGATTATAATTATTAAAAGTTACTGCTCCTTTGTAATTTTTAGAGAAATTGGTATAAAGCAATTCATATTCCAACGTGTTTCGAAAAATAAATTAAATTTTTTCACAAAATGAACTAAAAATGTTGTGTCATTGACTCATTACTGTCATGTTTTTCTAAATGATTGAAACTTTTGATAATGTAAACAATTTTTCAAAAGAAAATATGTATCATGTTTGCCATGATTCCTTAAAGAGGCATATTTTTGCGTAGTCAATTAAATACAATCAAAAAATTATCTGTGTTTGCTTATAATAATTTTTTAAATGAGTAAAAAATGTTAAATTGGGAAATATTATAACGAGGAGTCATTAGAATTATTTTCAGTTTATTAAAAAAAACTTAAGCTCATTAAATCAGAAATTGTCAAACTATGTATTTGTTTACAAAAAAAATCTTTAAATAATTTCAAAACAGCAGCTACTTTTAACTAAAGCTAATTGTACAATAATTCCTGTTGTTGAGCGCGGGCTTATTTTAAATTAATGAATTACTTTTTTCCCTTGTGACGTCAAATGGTACTTAAAAGATGAATTTTTAATAAATTAAATAGATATTAATTTAGTTCAATATATTTTTAAAATAAAACTAAACTGTTCATTTATTATTTTATATATCATAATTCTGAAATAATAAAAAATTTATATAAATAAATTGATAAACAAAATTGATATTTGTTTCTTTTTAAATAAACAATTTAGATGAATGATAAAAGTCCAACCAAATAATGAAATTGCTATCTAGAAAAAATAAGTTTTTAAATAAAAATTAAGTGTGTGAATTTTTTATTTTAAAAAGTTAATTTCTAACCAGAGATTAAACAGAATTTCAACAAAATAGTTGAAATTTCAAAAATAAATTAAATTTTCTAGCAAATTACAAGATTAACTCCATTAATACCACTGTTTATAAAAAGTTATTTTATATAAACAATAAATAATTCAATAAAATATTATTTTAGTGCGAATTGTAAGGAATAAAATGAGTTTGTATGAACGTAATTGTTTCTTCGTTGCAAAAATATCTTGGCCCTAAAAATTAAAAAGATTTCAATCTGTCTTTCGGTCAATATGTCTTTTTTTGCTTCTTTTTCACATGAGAGTTCGGAATTTTACAAGGCCTACTACGTTTTTAGAGTAGAAGTTGTATTTTAAAGAAGAAATATTTGTTCATTATAATAGAAAATCTTTTACACTGTTGCTTTAGTTGAAAATTCTTATGTATTATTTAATATATTTTTTTTAACTGAAAATTTCACTATAAAATTTTTGGTTGGAAATTATAGCTTTTTATTTCAAAATGTAACTGTTTCGTAAAAAAATTTGTCTTCTTCAAATAAAAATTCAACTATTACCTTAAATATTCATGTAATTTCTTTAAAAAGTGTACTTTTTGGCAGATAAATTAATTTTTCTGTTTCAAAATTAATGCTCTTGTCTAAAATTTATATTTTTGGCTGAAAATTCAAGCGTTCCAGTTAAATATACATAAGTTTAGTTGAAAATTAATTGTTCTAGCTGAAAAATTAACTGTTCTATTTTTGGTGAAAAATTGATGTTCTTTATTAGAAAATGTAATTGTTTGAAAATTAATTAATTTAAAACATTTTTGCTCTGTTGTGTAAAATGATTTTTAGAATGCACGTCATGAATTGAAAAAAAATGTTTACGTTTGTCAGAAAATTTCAATGTTACTTTTAGTTTACCGAGAAAAACGAAAAAGTTGACCGGGGAAAACCGTAAAATGACCGGGAATTTGAAATCGTCTGCCGAATCGACACCTCAATATTATTATAGAATAAAACAGTAAGTTCTAAGACTTTTTCTAAAAAATCGTAATATTTAAGTTAATCTAGTAATTTGTTTAAAAATTTCTATTAGTATTTAAAATTCAACGATTTTGGGTGAAAACTCAACTATTTGTTTTAAATGCGATTAATTTTTGGATAAAAAATTAACTTCTTAGTCTAAAATTTTTAAATAAGCCCGCGCTCAAAGACATGCGTATCAAGAAGAAGCCTTGCGCCTTTGAATTATGTTTTATTGAATATTATTATTTTCTGACTAAAAATTCTGCTATCACATTTTTGTTTAAAAGTGATCATTTTTCTAGTTCAGAATACAACAATTTGGTGAAAAATTTGTCTTCTTTAATTACAAATTCAACTGTTACGTTAAAAATTCATTTTTTTTTTAAACATTGTACTTTTTGGTAGAAAATTAAATTTTTCTATTTTCAAATTAACCTTCTTCTATGACATTCATCTTTTCGGTTGATAATTTAAGCGTTCCAGTTTAATAAAAGTAATGTAAGTTCACAAATCAGCTTTTCGGCGTACAGTTTAAATACTCCACTTGAAGATTCATAATTTTATTTGAAAATTCATCACTTCAGTTGAAAGCCGTGATATGAGCGGAAATTTGAAATCGTTTGCCGAATTGACATCCTGATATAATTATAGAATGAAATAGTAAATTTTAAAACTTAAAAAAATCCATTTTAAACTAAAAATTTGCCGAATTGACATCCTGATGTTATTATAGAATGAAATAGTAAATTTTAGAACTTAAAAAAAACAACATTTTAATCTAAAAATTCACCTATTGCAATTTTAGTTGGTATTTATGAAATGTTAATTTGTTGATAACTCTATCATTTAACTAAAATTTCATGTCAAAAGAAGAAAAAACAAGTTTATTCATTTTAAATGAGACGTGCTCAACGACACATGTTCAGTAAGAAGAAGTATTGCGTCGCCGAATACACCCACCATGCTTCCAGATAGAAGTTCAGTAGGGGAATTCGTTGCTGACAAGCGCTATAGAGGGGGAAGAGGTCGCAAGTTCTCGTCGGCGAATTGACCACTGCCGGAAAAAGGTTAGATTGAATAGGAGAGAAGAGGAGGGGAGAGGTGCGAAGAAGAGAGGAGAGGAGAGAAAAGAAGCGTAGAAGAGAGGAGAGCAGAGGATAGGAGAGGATAGGAGAATATGGGATGGGTGGGAAGACGAGAGAATTGGTGATGAGAGGAGAGGAGAGGCAAGGAGAAGAAAAGAGTGGAGGGGAGGG
>NC_046666.1:28988996-29018651 GCF_010883055.1 Belonocnema kinseyi
GAGGGAATACGAGAGGAGAGGGTAGGAGATGATCGAAGAGGAGGGGTTAGGAGGGAAGGAGAGGGGAGAGAAGAGGGTTGGAGATGATAGGAGAGGAGGGTATAGGAGGAAAGGAGAGAGAGGAGGAGATGGGGAGAGAAGGGGAGAAAAATAAAGGGAGGGGCAGAATTAAGCAACTTAATTAGCATCTTAATAGATTTACGTCACTTAGACTCCTAAAATATAATAAATGTTTATAAATCCTGATAAATAAATCTTCAATAATAATTGTTATTATTGTTATTGTTTTAGATGAACGAAAGCGGCATCCCGGAAGAGCTCGCACGCATGACACTTTGAAGAAAAGAATTCGTGAGCCGGGGCTGTAGCAATTGGACGGAGTGCTTATGTGACTGCAAGGGTGTGAGGGTGAAAAATTATTCTGGTGAGAGGGTGTGTATATGAGTGAGAGGGTGAAAGAAATATTGCCTCGTCGTCCGTGTAAAGGGTGCAAAAGAAGAAGGCATCATGGGCCCTGCACCCTTTTTTGTATCCCACTAAGCGATGCAAGTAGTTAGGGCTGAGGCCCTGCTAGTGAGCATGTGGCTCACTAGATAATGAAGAAGCAAAACGTCCGGACCCTATCGTTGATCGTCTGTACGTTCACCTACCTCCTCGTTGGCGCTGCAATCTTCGACGTCCTCGAGTCCGAGACAGAGAAAAGACGCAAAGAAGCTTTGGATGGTAAATTTCTTCAATTATTGTAAAACGGGGCTAAATAGGTTAGTGTGGGGTAAATCGGGACAGTGAGGGGTAAATTGTGACAGTGTGGGGCAAGTGGGACAGTGCGGGGTAAGTGGGGTAGTGTGAATTTAAGTGGGACACCCTACATTTTCCTACTAATGACTTCATTTGTTTTTTAGGTTGGAAAATTAGTGTTCCACTTTACCCCAAGTGTCCCACTAAGTCCTGATCTCGCATACATTCTTTTAAGAAACTGAACTAATTGCAACACACTTTGTTGATATTCTTTTAAAGATATTATAATGGTTGAAAGTCATTCTTACCACACGAAATTATGCATTTTCTGGAATTTTTTAAATCACAATTTTCAAATCAGAAAATTTTAATTATGGACATTTACTGATGAAAGAGAAAATGTTATTTGTGAATGTTTGTTCTATAATAAAAGCATCAACTGTTTTGTAATAGAAATTCTTTGATTTTACAAGATAAGAACATTTAATACAATATTCATGTATGATAAAGAGATATTTAGAATTGATAAAAGCCGAAATAATAATTTAAAACTTGCAAAGATTTTAAAAACTTTAAAGCAAAATGTTGTTTTTTCAGGATATCAAACACAAATTTTAAAAGCTTTTTAAAAATTTAAAAGATTTAAAAAAAATATATAAATTTTCCTAAAATTTGTAGAACAATTTTAATGACTTAATTTTGAAACATAAATTTTAGGAGAATAGTTTCAAAAAATTCAAAAATTTTGAAAAAGAAAAATAGCAGCTTTTATAATTTTTAAAAATATTTTAAAGAAAATGAAAATTTTTCCCTAGATTCCTGGAAAAATTGCAAATGCATTTTAGCATGGAAAAATTAATTTTAAGAGAAGATTGCGAAAGTTTGCAAATTAATTGAAATAATTTTCTTAAATTTTGAAAAAGAATGTGGAAGATTTTAAAGCAAAAATGTGCGATTAAAAAGATTACATAAGGTTCCCTTAAAACTGTTTCAATTTTGCAAAATAACAAAATGAATTAAAAAATAGAAAATATTTCTAAGAATTTTAAAATGTTTGAAGAATTTTTATTGGTTTCAGAAAAATACAGAAATTTCATTGAGATGGCTGGGAAACTGTTCAATGATTATTTATTTGGAAAAATTAAGTTTCAGGAAATTTACAGTATTTGAATAAATTGAGAACAAAATGTAGTTCTTTAGGATTTCTAAAAAGATTCGAAGTTTTTTAAGATTTTTAAAATGTTTCAAGAAGGTAAAAGTATTCTTCTTAAATTACTAGGAAAATTTCAAATAATTTTTTCATTAAAAAAATTAATTTTATGAAAATACACTGAAAAGGTTTTCAAAATTATCGAAAAATAATATTCAAAATTGTAAGACGACTGTTTTAATTTTACAAAATTGTTTTAAAATGCAAGGAAAATTTGAATGATTTTAAAAGATTATTAGAAAGTTTCGTCTCTAAAAAGAAAAAAATACTTAGTTAAGAAATTTCATAGCGGATACAAATTTAGTTTTGATGAGATAATTTAGAAAAAAAGAGTACAAAAACAAAAAGATTGATATCATGCTTTCTCGTGTGACTTGCAGCTTTGTTCTCTCGAGATTTTCCTGAAAGCTTTTCTATTTGATTTCCCCTGAGTAAAAACATTTTATTGAAAAATTCATTTTAAACCTATTGATTTGAACAATTATCGGCCGATTGGATCTTTTTCCTACTTAAAATGTATTGTAATCAGTTTTAGATTCAGATTCCATTTTTGTTTATTTATTTTTCTGTTTAGTTAGCAAGAACAGATTTGAGTAATTATTCAAATTCTAGAAACACTTTAAATAGAAAAATCAACTTGTCTTATTATTTAAAATTTGAAAAATGGGAATTTTAGGACTACTCGACTGTTAATGATAAAAAACAGTCAAATCACCAATAAAGTTCAATAATATTGCCTAATAAGTCTTTCTTAAAAAATCATCTTTTGGGTGGAATGGTGAATTCTTGTTTTGAAAATTTATTTTTATTTTGGAAAATTTATCCTTTTATTTAAGAATTCACATCTGGTTAAAAATGAATTATTTGGTGAACATTTTCTTTTGCTGATAATTCATTTTTTTAACTATAAATGTAACTATTTTATTTTTGTTTGAAAATTGATATTATTTTGTTAAAAATTCATTCTCTTCTTTAAAACGAGCTTAATTTATCTTTTTGCTTTAACATTCAATAATTTAGTTAAAGATATATGTATATAGATTGAAATTCGTTTTTTTTAAAGAATATTGGTTACTGAAAATTTAGATAAACCATTTGTGTTTGAAAATTTATGCTTTATAAGTTAAAAAAACTATTTGGCAAAAAATTCACGTGTTATATTGAATATTTGCCTTTTTGTTCAGAAAATTAATCTTGTTTGTTAAAAATTCATATTTTCAACTTTGGCTTTTTCGCTTGAAAATTTAATTATTTGGTAAAAAAAACTGAAACTGATTCAAATAAAAGCTTTTTGTTAAAAATTTATATTTTTATTTAAAATTTATCTATTTGGATAAAAATTCAATTGTTTTTATGGAAATTCACGTATTTGTGGTAGAAAATAACCTTTTTTTGTTTGTTGAAAAATTTAACAATTGTTCGCGATTAGGCTTTTTTGGTCGAAGATTAAATTGTTTCTTAAAAATCCTTTTTCATTTGTTAAATAATTAATATAATTTTTTAAAGATTCGTCTTTTTGGTTGGAAAATTAAATTTGTTTGTTGAAAAATAAAATTTTTAAATTTGGCTTTTTTGCTTGCGAATTTTACCATTGGGTAAAAAATCAAACAGATCGGTTAAAAATCAGTTTTTTTTATTAAAAATTTATATTTTTGATTGCAATCTTAACTATTTTCTTCAAAATGTTCATATCTTAATTAAAATTGAACTGCTTGATAGAACTGTTTGATTTTGGAAGAACATTTATTTTCTTTGTAAAAATTAAAATTTTTTATTGAAAATGAAACAATTCGTTTGAAAATTAATCTTTTTTGTGTGAATTTGTAAGTTCCTTGTTGAATATTCTTTTTTGATTACAAATCCATTTTTATTTGTAAATTTTACAAATAGTTAAAAATCAACCGTTTATAAGTTGACAATGAACCATTTAGCAGAAAATTCATATATTTCGTTGAAGTTTCGTCCATTTAGTTAGAAAGATAAAAAAGTTTGTTAAAAAAAATCAACTTTCTTGTTAAAAAATCCTATTTTTAGGTTAAGAATTCAACTATTAAGTTACAAATTAAATTTTTTCGTTGAAAATGTAGCTTTCTTATCGAAAATTAGTTTGTATTTTGTTTTTTAAGAATCAATCTTTATTTCAAAATAAGCTTTTTTCAACTGATAACTTGAAACTTCCATTTTTAAATCAAGAATAGGTTTTTATTTGAAAAATCAACTATTTGTTTTAATATCAATCTTCCTAAATTGAAAACTTATCTATTTAGTTAAGGATTACATTATTTTGTGAAAAATTAGTTCTACCTTGTCCAACCCAATTGGTGGAAAATACGTCTTTTGGAAGAAAATTCAACGTTTGTTTAAAACTTAATTTTTTTCGTACAAAAAACCTATTTTCTGTTTTAATATTTACCTCTTATGTTTAAAAATATTATTTAAAACTGAACTATTTTGCTTAAATTCAACATAACTTTTAGAAAGAATTCAGGGATATTTTAGTTTTAAGAAGAGAGAGTTAAAGTTCATATTTGAAGAAGTTAGAATTACAGTGATCTTTTTAATTTATACAACCTGAAATAATGATAAAAGAACATTATGAGGCATATTTGTTTACAATTTTTTTAAACTTTCAGCTATTGAAAGAATGGTCATAAATAAATACAACATAAGCACGGAGGACTACAAGATTATGGAAACCGTGGTATTAAAATATGAACCACACAAGGCTGGTAAGCAGTGGAAGTTCGCTGGAGCGTTTTACTATGCAACCACAGTGCTCACCACTATCGGTAAATTTCATTAAAAACCTACCTTTTCATGTGAAACTTAAATAGAAATATTTATTATATTGGATTTCTTAAATATTTAAAGCCAGAATTTTTTCAACTCCTAGTTAGATTAAGCGGTAGCACCTGGAAATCTTAACTTGGAAGCCCGGGCTCGATTCCTGCTCACGACATTCTTTCCTTATTTTATTTTTCATTCAAGTTTCTTTTTATTCATAATTAAGTATTATATTTATTTAAATTAAGCCTTAATATTGATTTTGTATCACTTTTTCTGAATAAAAATTTTTTTCTTGACTTTATTTGATATTTTCATTCGTTCAGAAAAGATTAGTAATTTTTATTTTTTTTATTTTAAGACGGACTTTTGAAAAACCAGACTGAGCAAAATATTGTTTTCCTTCATTGAGAGACAAGAAATCGAAATTTTAAAAATTAATAATACATTTAAAAATTTCCAAAATAATATTTTCTGTTTAAAATAATTATTTAAACAATTTTAATTCGTTTAGCCGATTTTTCATCTGTTCATCGCGAACATGTTTTATTTTCTGGAATTAATGACACAGTGCTAACATAGGGTAGAAGAACCTTCTTTCAGGGTCTCTTGTTATCTGGTCAAACAGTTGTAAACGCCTCAGTTGCCTTTCGTCTCGAGAGCTGGACGAATTCAACATTTTTTGAATCGTATCTCGGAACTTCCAGCAATGACTCGAGATTTATGTGTTTCATTCGCCTCCGAACCCAGTCCAATGAACTCGTTTCTCGATCCACCCTAAGTTAGAGCAGTAAATTAAGTTTTCAAGCAATCTGCAGTGACGCAGGGAGAGGTAAAAATTTGAACAAAACGATAATCTTACACAAAGGAGAATACAAAATTATTTAAAGTAGGTACCATGCGACAAACAAAGGCTTTCACTGCCTATTGTGAAGTTAATTGAGTATTTTAAGCTGCCGTTCCTCCCAAACTCCTTCCTCATCTACTTCCCCCTCTCGTTACTTCCAACACACTTCTCCTCTCTTCCACTAATCCCTTCTCTTAATCCCATAACTTCTCCTCTTTACCCTCACCTCAATTCTCCTCACTTTATTTTTTCTACTTTCCTCCCTTTAATTTCCTTTACTTCCTCTCTTATTCCTTAGTAACCCCCACATCGTTCCTTTTTACTTCGCCGCCACCCCTCTATCCTAATTTCACTCCAGTCTTATTTTCTTTACTTCTTTATCAAATCTTCCGTTAATTTCCTTACTCACAACCCTCTCACTTTCTCTACTTACTCTACTAACTGTCTCATAATTACCATACTTCCCTAACTTCCCCTACCTAATACTCTCTCACTTCTTCTACTTAACCTTCCATCATTTTTCCTAAGTATCCTTTCTCCTTCTTCCCTCAATTCTTCTACTTACCACAATTGTCTCTCTCCATGTCCTCCGATTTTACCTACTTCTTCTGCTTATCCTACTCACCCTACTCTCATTTCCTCTATTCTACCGGCTTTCCCTTCCCTACTTTTCCTTCCGCATTTCTCATACTTACCCTAATTAGTCTCCCTCTTTTTCCTATGCTTTCGCCTGGTTTCCACACTTTTCATCCCCTCGCTTCTATTACCAACGACCTACTTTTTCTATTTCCCCTCCCATAATTTGACTTTACTGTCTCTATTTTCCCCTCTATTTCTCCTTCCTTATCTACTTTCTTTTCAATTATTTCCCCTTTCATTGTTTCATTACACTTTACCTCTCTTTTTTTCTTACTTCTCTTACTTGCCCAACCATAATTTTTTATCACTTTTCCTTACTTCCTCTACTTTCTTCAAATGATTGCATTTTATTTCACTTTTTTCCCTTTCCTTAGTTCCTCTTAGTTAACTACTTCTCTCGTACCATTTTTCGCTCATAATTTCCCCCCACTTCTCGTATTTTCAATTATCTTCTCTTCTTCTTACCCTTCCATCATTTCACTTCACTTTCCCTGATTTTCCTGTAAACCTTTCTCCTCACTTCACCTTTTTTCCCTCAATTCATTTATGCTCACTCCCTTTACAACCCCTACTATCATTTCCCCTCACTTTCTCTACTTCTTCTCACATAATTTCTTCTTATTCCCCTCACTTTATTTACTTCCTCTCCCATAATTTTTCCGTATTCGCCCTCGCTTACCTACTATCCCTCCAATAATTTCTCCACACTTCACCTCCTTTATGTCCTAACTTTTCCTATTTCCCGGCTATCATTTCACCTGATTCTCCCTTACTTCCTCTACTTTTTTCCTCATAATTTCGCTATTTCTCCTTTCTCCATTCCCCCTTACTTACCTGTTTTCACTTCTTATAATTTTGCTTCTCATAATTTTTTTCACTTCCCCTCTATTTATTGCCCCTTACCACTCTTTCTTCCCCTATCCTCATTTCTCTTCACGTGCCCTAATTGTTCTCTAAACCTTTCTCACACTTCCTCTAATTTCACTTAAATTATTTCTCTTGGCTTCCTTTACTCCCTCTACTACCATTTTCCCTTACTTTCTCTGCTTTTCCTCTCATAATTTCTCCTTAACTTCCCTATCTTTATTTTCGATTAAAAATCCTCACCTTACTTATTCTACTTCACCTCCCCTGTCTTCCCCTTACTATCCCTTCTTTTGATAGAATTTCCATAAATGTTGGAAGAATCGAAAGAAAAACGAAGGATTTTTATTTCAAATGATTAGAGGGATTTTCGAGGATTTTTAAATATTGAAAATGATTTGTAGAGAATTTTAGAGGATAAGATCACATTATATGATATTATATGATATGATATTCCATCTCAAAGACCGTAGTAATTTTAAGTTTTTGAAGGAATTTTAAAAGTTTGCAAACTTGTAAAGACATTATAAAGTAAGATGTTTCAAGGAAGTTCACAATAATTGATGAAGGGATTTAATATTATTTAAAAAATGTCCCGGGATATTAAGAAATAAAAAAAAATCATGTAGGATTCCAAAGAGTTTATTTAGTTTTAAGAGGATTTAAAAATATTTCATTGGTTTCAGACGATTCTAGGATGTTTTAATTTTTATGGGATTTCATAATATATTAGTGGATTTCAAAGAGTTTATTTTGAAGAATTGAGGGATTTTGACGATTCAGAGAGATTTTTACATATCTGAAAGTATTTCTAAAGGTTTTGAATCATTCAAAAAATTGTAGGCTATTTTAGAAAATTTCAATGAATTTCTAATTAGTTTTTATAATTTGAAGGAATATAAAATGATTTCCTATAATTTGAGTGTATTTCTAAAAATTTGTAAAAATTTTTAAGAACTTTTAAAAAGTTCAAAAAATATCGAAGTGTTTCAAATGTTTCAGGGACCAATTCATTTTAAGATTTTACAGAATGTGCAACATTTTTCGGGTCAAGAGAACTTTCTGTCAAAAAATTAAACTTTGCATTTTTTTACAAATACCGCTGGATTTGACAAAATGTCTCCTGCTTTAAAATGAAAAAATATCTCTATGCAAACGATAATTGAAAAAAAGAAAAAATATTTTTTTTGTAAAGTCAACTTTCCCTTGTTTAAATATTCATTTCGGAAATAAGGTCTTATTTAATAGATAAGCCCAATTTTATTATTTAAACAAAAAAATTGAAAGAAATTTTTTTTTTAAATTACTCAAGTAGATTGACACCGAGCTTGGTGGTACATTCTTTAGATAATTTATTTGACAGAAAAAACTTCTCAAAAATGAATAAATGCAATAATTTTTTAATAAAATTTTCCTTAAGTGAAATGTTTGGCAATCTGTGATTTATCAACTAAAAAACAAGTAGCCAAAGATTAATAAAAGTGGATCAGGTGAAGGTCTAGTTTTTTTGAGCCCAGCATTGAATCCACCTCATGTTACTTAAAAAATAAAACCCTTGAAAAGCGTCATCAGACAATATTTGATAAAGGCTTTTAACATTTTTTATAATAAAAGATGTAATAAGTAGCTTGTTACTAAGGCCTTAGAAGCTCGTTAAAAGAGATTTATTTTTTCAGGTTACGGACACTCGACGCCAAATACGATAAGCGGGAAGCTCTTTACAATGTTCTACGCGATCGTCGGAATACCATTGGGCCTCGTGATGTTCCAGAGTATAGGAGAACGGGTGAACAAGTTTTCCTCGGTCGTAATACGCAATGTTAAGCGGATTCTCAACTGCAAGGACATTCAGGTGAAGTGCATTGCCTAGAAACTCGAAATTGACTTAATTACTCTAACAATTTCTAAAATACGAGTAGAAGGGCTTTCAACCAAACTTGATTATAAAACCGACAGCATTTATACCTCACAAAAACTTAACTACAAGCTAAAATAAATTTATTTTCAAACATATTTGATAAACTTTATTATAAATTGTACTTTTATGTGAAGCACTGAAGGAACATTTACCCTCCATATTGCGGTCTATTTGTATATTTTACTGTTTGATATTGAATTTTTAATGTTGAAGTTCTTATGATTACTTGATGAATTAATTTACGGTTTAATTCAGAACGTTTAATTTAAAAAAGAAGTCAGAATCCCTTTTTAACTAAGACCAAAGACAGAATTATGTGTAAACATATTCGATAAAGATGAAAGCAAACTAAAGTGTTCATTAAATCACTAAAACATGCTTTACCCTCCATATTTCCGCCTTGCTGATTACACATCAAGACTTTCCCCTCAATTTTGTATACTGAGATTTTTTTAAATTAATAAAACTTGTCTCAGAAAAAAATTTAATCATATTTCGGTATTGCTTAGGCCTCGGAAATCAACCTAATTTGTGTGGTGACGACCCTTTCGATCCTGACCATCGCAGGCGGTGCCACCGCATTCTCTAGTTATGAGGGCTGGTCCTACTTTGACTCTGTCTACTATTGCTTCATCACCTTAACTACCATTGGGTTTGGTGATATGGTAGCTTTGCAGAAAAATAGGGCACTAGAAGAAAAACCTGAGTATGTCATGTTCGCTCTGATCTTTATTCTCTTTGGACTGGCCATCGTGGCTGCTTCGTTGAATCTTCTGGTGCTCAGATTCGTAACGATGAATACAGAGGATGAGAAAAGAGACGAAGCTGAAGCTCTGCAGGTGAAATCATTTTATTTTTATTTCCTAAATCTTTAGAAATCTTTTTTTTTCTATCTGGGAAGAATGGAATCATCTTTTTCGATTTTTCTTTCATCTTTCTTATTAACTATCAAAATTCACCATGACGCCTCTTTATCCATATGAATCCTCCAGTTATCCATGTGAATCTTCCTACATTTCTTTATCTTCCGAAAGTTTCACCTATTTTCATCAATGTCATTCTGATCAACAAATCACACAATTAGTCAGTCTCTATATCCCAATCTTTACGTCTTTTCGTGTCAATTTTTCTCTATCTTTTTCCTATCTAATCAAATATTTTCGTATTTTTGTATCTCTCTGCAGAAATACCTCTCCCCTTGAATTCCAGTCATTTTATTCAAATCTATCTTTATATTTATACATATAAATACTTTGCGATATAGGTTGAAATCTGTAGTGACCATTATTTATTTGAATTCACCTCCAATCTACCTATGTTTTCCCGCCACCCATCCAAAAGATAGAAAAAGATTGCTTAAGATAGGTGGAGAAAAAAGTTGAATTGAAAGACTGAGATCAAAAAGGATAGATATGAGTAAGGACGAGGATACTTGATAGAAATACTCAAATTCAAGACTGTTAGAGTGATTTATATCATCAAAAAGATAGGAAAGGATTTATCCGGAAAAGAAGAAAAGTACTAAAAATAATAAGCTGAATTTTGGGTTTCCAAATTAATAGAAAGGGATAGATATGATGGACTGAGATTCAAAGAGCTAAGAGTGATGTTCATAATAGAGGGATAAAAAAACATTAACGTGAAAAGGAAGGAAAGGACTAAAAAACATAAACAGAATTTTTTGATTGTCAAATAGATAGAAATGGATATATGTGGATATGGCGCGAATAGTCTTAAAAAGCAAGACGGGGATTCAATAGGATATGGGCGATTTATATTACAGAAAAGATGAAAAAGGATTGACGTGGTTAAGTGAATAATTGGAGGATATTTGATAGAAATTGATAAAAAGAATGATATGCGAGGGGATGAGAGCGATTTATACTGCAGAAGGGATTGAAAAGGATTGATGTGGATATGAGGATAGGGATTAAAAAAAAACTTAGCGGGATATAATATTGTCAAATGGAGACTGGGATTAAAAAGGATAAGGAGGATTTATATTGGTGAGGAAATAGAAAAGGATTTAAATTGATCAAAAATAAAAAGGATAAAAATAAACTGTACATAAATGATAAAGTATATTGCAAAGTAGATAGAAAAAGATTGATATGTATACGTGGAGGATAATGGATACTGAATAGATGCAGATATACTTTGAGAAAATAAAACTGATTGTAAATATACTAAGGGTGATTTATATTACAGAAAGGGTACAAAATGATTCATGAGAACAGGAAAATAGGGATTGAAAAACTTGAAAAGTGTCTTAGATTACCGAACGAATAGAGAAAGATATACGTGTATAGGCGGATGATAGAGGTGAATAGAAAAAGACTATGACGAAAAACTATATGGGTGGTTAAAAACTGGAGAGGAGATTGGAAAATATAAATGGGGATAGGACGATAGGTTTTCTGCAAAGATAGCAGGGATTTTGGGTTGGCAAATGATAACAAAAGTATAGAATTGGATAACGGGCAGATCGACCTGTAAAGCATAAGACGGGAATTAAAAAATAAGGGTGACTTGTATGGCGAAAGAGATAGAAAAGGACGTAAATTTAAAACCGAATGGTAAGCAAAATTTTTTATTTCCTAATGGATAGAAAAGGATTGAAATATATAAGCGCTTGATAGACTTAGATAGAACAATAGCAATAAGCAAGGGATGGACACGTTTTAGAATAAGACTGGTATTTGAAAGGAGAAGAGGAATTCATTTTGCATCATTGATAAAAAATGTTTAGTTGGATAGGAGTTGGAAAGGATAAGCAGAATTTTAGATTGCCTAATGGTTAAAAAGGGATGGACATGGATAATCAGGTGATAGACTTGGACAGAATAAGAATCATTAAAGATAGAAGAAGGGATAGAAAAGGATTTACGTTGACTAAGATGCAGAAGGCGATGATAGGGGCTTTTATTCTGATTTTATTTTGATAATCAAGTGATCAATTTAGATAGAATAATACTAGGATTCAACAGGATATGATTTATATTGTAGAAGAAATGGACATAAATTTTCGTGGATAGAAATACAGGAATTGAGAATGATAAGAAGGTTTAACGTCATAAAATGTTGAGAAATTGATAGATATGAAAAAGGGAGGATATACTGTATGTATCAAGATATACTTGTATAGCAAAAATCTGAAGTTCAAAAGGCTTAGGGTGATTTCTATTAAAGAAAAGATATAACATAATTTATATGTATTAGAAGATAGGAATTGCAAATGATGACAAGAGTTTTAGATTGCTCAACGGATGGAAAAGATAGACTTGAAAAAGGTGAGAATAGTACAAACAGTTGTGGATAATTTGTGGATAGACTTGGATAGAAAGCCTAAGATTCAAGGGGCTGAGAGTGATTTGGATTCGGAAAGGATTATAAAAAAATTACGTGGTTAAAAAGAAATGTTTTGGAAAAGCTAAGAAGAATTTTAAATTGAAAATTTATTAAGAAAGAATGGATGTGGATAAGAGTGTTCTAGATTTGGATAATGGGCTGATAGACTCGCATAAATCAAAACCAGGAGTTAAAATATTAAGGGCGATTTATAATGCAGAAGTTATAGGAAAGGTTTAAGTAGATTTTTAAATCGTTTAATGAATAGAAACAGATAGACATGAATAAGTGGGGGATGGACTTGAATAGAAAGATTGGAAATATAAAGTTAAGTCTGATTAAATATTAAATAAGAGTAAAACAACACGTCAATCAGCGGAAGATATTAAAGGATAGATTAGAATATGTGATCGGTTAATAGACTTAAATAGGATTAGTCCGGGGTTCAACAGGACAGGGGTGACTTATGTGGCGGAAATGATAAAAAAGAATGCATGTGGATAAGAAAATTGAGATTAAAAAAGATAAGATGGATTTTTATATTGTGTAATGAATGGTGAAAAACATATTTGAATAATATGATGATTGACTAGGTGACAAAAAGCCTGGGCTACAAAAAGGTATTATTATTATTATTATTATTATCAATTATATTGTAGAATGAATAGAAATGAATTTATGTGGATAGGAAGGTAGGGATTAAAATGCTTAAACAGGGTTTTTGATTGCAAAAAAGAGAGCGAAAAATATGAATGCGGAGAAGCTGAGAATAGTAAAGGATAGTTGTGGGTAAGTGGACTGGTGTTCAAGGGGCGAAAAGTGTTTTTTATTGTAGAAGAGATAGAAATGAATTTCAATATACAAGATGATAGGAATAGAAAAAGATAAAAAGGTTTTAAGTTGCCAAATAGAATGGAAAGGATAGAATTGAATTAGCGGATAATGAGCTTAAAAATAATTAGATAGGGATTTAAAATTATAGAGATAATTTACGTTGAAGAAGGAATAGAAAATTAATTTCGATTATAAGATAGAGATTTAAAAGTACGATAAGGATTTTAGGTGGCAAAATAAATAGAAAGAGATATAGGTAGATAACCAAGTGATCATAATAGATCAAAGGTGAATAGACTGGGAAAGCAATACTTGGATTTAATATTATAAGTAATATTTTTATTTCGAAAGAGATAAAATCAGATTTAAATGGATAGGAAGATAGTGATTGAAAAAGATAAACAAAATTTTTGATTTCGAAGGGGATGGATAAAAAAGAACGTGGATGAGCTAGTTATAGACTTGGATAGTTAAGACTGGGATTCAAAGGATAAGAGCTATTTATATTGTAGAAGGGACAGAACAGAATTTACATTGATGGAGATTGAAAAGAATAAGAAGATTTTCTGATTGTCTAAGGGATAGAAAAGGACAGACATGGATAAGCGAGAGATAGACCCCCGATAGAAAGACTTAGGTCCGAAGGATAGAAGTGATTAAGAATTGAAGAAGAGATGAAAAAAAAAGTTTTACGATAGGTAGAGTATAGAAAATGATAGATTTGTATAAGTGATGGATAGACATGGGTAGAAAGACTGAAATTTAAGAGACAATGAGCGATATAGATTGCAGGAGAGATCGAAAAGGATTCACTTAGATAGTTGTTGAAACATATTAGCAGAAATTTGTACTGCCTAGCTGATCGAAAAGAATAGACATGGATAACGCATGAATAGACTTGTATAGACTTAGATAGACTTGGATATACTTGTATAGACTTGGGTAGACTTCAAGATACATGGGTAGACTGTTGTAGAATTGAATAATATATAAATAGACTTAGAAATACTTTGAATAAAAGGGACAAAAGCGATTTGTATTGATAATGAGTAGCAGTAACAGACAACAGCATCCATTCAAAAATGATAATGAACAAACATCTGATTTTCAGGCTGCTCAGGGTGCGGTGCGACTGGAGGGCGACGTGATAACGGCGAACGGCTCGATATTATCGGGTCACTTGGGTAATCAGGGTGACACTATCTCCTTGGACGACGACGGAGCGTCGGTCTGCAGCTGTCGATGCAGCGGTTTTTACAAGAAACGACGGAGACCGCGCTTTACTGTTCGTCGCTCGCCCGGAAAGATATCACATCTGCTTCCGATGCAGCAACTTCCGTCTCTGAACGACAGAAACGACCTTCGGCCTCCGCCCTTAACGCCACTCTTGCAGCTTCCCCCGATATACCAGCACAGGGCCAGCATCTAACGATGTCCGAATTACCCATATGTACCAATTAATACCAATCGTGACGAGCTTCTGTCTAATCTTACGTAGGAAAAAAGTACATTCAGAGAAACAAATATTCAAGTGAAGGAGAGAGAAGTGTGATCACTAAGGATGTGAAATTTCGTGAAATAGAACGAGTAGATAAGCTAAAGGTGTTTCTACTTCTAAATTTCCCACTTTACCAAAATCAAGACCGTTCTACAACTTGAGTGGTTCGTGTCCGTGCTAAGTTTCTAGAAAGTTCTGGACGCCATCAATTTGTAATATATTCTAGAAACTTAGCATAGACACAAACCACTTGAACTGTGAAATGCCCTCGATGTCGGTAAGATAGGAATTTATAATTAGAAACCTCCTTACTTTTTTACAAAAGCGGCTACTAGATAAAATGAAATCCGTTAATTTCTACTCATTTTTATAAGATTCAGACACTACAAAACAGATGGAAAGGCTTTTATTTGATTTTAAAAGTTAAACGGGACATTACCAGGAAAATATTATTTTAAATCATATACATGTTCTTACAGTAAATTCCAGTTGATCAGTTCGTTCCCGAAATTGAATCAAATTGATATGCAATGCTTTTATACATATTTCGGAGTTTTCATTTGATAAGAAAATTGCGGATTTGAATAATCCGATTTTCAAAGATTAATTGCCTGTAATGAATTTTTATGAATACTAACTGTCGGGTGTCAATTGTTATGAAAAATGTAAATTTTAAAACTATTTAAAAAAATTCTCGACTTTATTTAAACAAAAAATCAGCAAGTTTTGACGAATATTTTGAGCAGGAAAGTCAAATAATATCTTGAAGGTAAAAAAATAATTTCCAGAGGTACAGAAATTTTCAGTCCTATATGGGATAATTAGGATTTATCTTCCGGCCTGAAATAAGAAAATTTGCAACCATTTCATCTTGGACCTAGAAATTTGTATGTCCATTTTTTTCTTGTTCTAATTTGTTTTCAACTATTTTAGTTAAAAATTCATATTTTCAGTTGAAAAATTCATCTCTGGTTGAAAATGCAATAATAATAAATAAAGTTATTCTTCTTAGTGGGAAATTTTTTAGTGTAAATTCATATTTTAGGGTTGAAATTTTTCATCTTAACCTAAAGTTTTTCTACTGAAAATTATCTACTTTTGTTTGAAAATCAACTTTTAATTGATGATTTACCAATTTAGTTAAAAAGTATTCTATTTGGTTGAAAACTTTGATATTTCTTTGGGAATTCGCGTTTATACCAAAATAATTTATTTAACTAAAAACGAACAAAAAAATAAGGAGAAAGAATCGGCAAAATTCATAGTTTTTTACAAGAGTAAAGCGCGAAATATTTCTTGTTATCAAGAACTTAATTAAAGATTTATAATTTTATTTAATAATTTATCAATTTTTGTTATAAATTTCATCTTATTGGTTAAAATGTTTATTCTCTAGTTTGAAAATTTATCATTTTCTTGATAATTCCACCACTTTGTTAGAAAGTCATTTTTTGTAGAAAATTCATCTATTTAATTGAAAATTCGTTTTCTGTCCATTTAAAAATATATTTTAACCGGAAAATTTAATAATGCCATTTTCAGTTGTAAACTTATCTTTTTAGTGGAAAGTCGATGTTTTATCGTTAAAAATTCAACTACTATATTTGGTTAAAATTTCATCTTTCTAAGACGAAAACTTAATTAACTGTTTTTAATTTTATAATTTTCAGATGAAAATGTAACCATTTAGTTAAACATTATACGACTTGATTGAAATTTAAAGTCCGTTGTAAAAAAATTATTTTTTTCCAGACTGAAAATTTATCATTTCAGTTCGAAGTTCATCCCTTTGGTTCAAAAATAACATATTTTTCTAAAATTTTCTTCTTTTATAGGTTAAAAATTAATTTTTTTATTGAAAATGCACCTGTTGTATATAAAGATTTATAATTTTAGTTAAAAATCCATCTGGTTGGTCAAAAATTTAACTATTTTATTTCAAATTCGTTTTTTCTTTACTTAAAAATTAATTTATTCGCCTGAAAATTCAGCCATCCGATTTTTACTTGTTTAATGATCTTTTCTAGTGGAAGATTCAACTTTTTGGTACAAATGTTATCTTATTGAGACAAAAATTTAACCATCTAGTTAAAAATTGGTCTTTTTGGTAGTTTAATAATCTTCTTTCTTGAAAATCGAAATTTTTGTTAAAAAATGTAACGAATTGGTGGATAGTTGAAATTTTTGGGAAAAAATGTATTTTTTCTGATTAAAGATTCATAATATTAGTTGTAAGTTCATCTTTCTGGTTAAAAACTCAATTTTTTTGGTTAAAAATTCGTCTGTTTTATTTCAAATTCGTTTTTTTTTTTTTAGTTAAAAATTAATTTATTCATTTGAAAATTCATAAATGCCATTTTCGAATGAAAATTAATCTTCTTTAATTGAACATTTAACTGTTTATTTAAAATTTGTGTATTATAAAGCACATACGAAGAAACGTGAATTTCTAGAGTC
Organism: Belonocnema kinseyi; assembly: GCF_010883055.1. Lineage (NCBI taxonomy): Eukaryota > Metazoa > Arthropoda > Insecta > Hymenoptera > Cynipidae > Belonocnema > Belonocnema kinseyi. The sequence goes on from NC_046666.1 coordinate 29,006,134, forward strand.
CAATATAGGAAAATTGTTATTTTTTCTCTTATGACCCTGGGATTCTAAATTTTCTGAAAAATGGAATGTTTTATAATTATTATGTTGATCCTGAATTTTAATAGAAAGAATACCAACTGCCACTCGACAGATATGGATAAAATTGTCTAAAACTTAATTTTAAATTCACAAAAGTGGATTTTCATCTGATGTTGACAATCAGTATATCATGCGACAATTTGATGTCCCAGGATTTACTGCTGAATAGACTTTCGTAAATCACATGCTTGTTCTTTGTGTCAGAAATGAGCTGATTATCGTTACGAAATTTGGATTTCAAAAATTTATGTGTGTACTTGTACAATAAAAAAAACTGTGGTATTTAAGACGCACAGCCATGGATGTAAATACATAATTCAGATATACGACCCTACGTCGCATGTATCATTTTACCCGTGCACAATTTTGATACTCAATTTGCTCAAAATATAAACGAAACGAAACATTCGTTGAATTTCACAATGAAAAAAATCTGTGGCGACATAGCGACTGTGTCCAGGGAAAACCCGTTTTGCTCGGGAAAAATGTATCTTTCGAATAAATGTACTAAACTCTCGATATAAGAACTATTTTGGGTATCAGAATCATCTCGGTTGGATTTGGACGCATGGCGAAACTTGATGCAACTAAGTGCGGCTCTCGAGCTGTTTGTCCTACTTGACTGAGCACATCCGCTCTTTCAGTCCCGTGTCTTCTCTAATCAGATACCTGAGTAGGCCATTATTTAAAAAAAATATCTTAAACCGGGGATTCTTATATCGGGAGTTGAGTGAATTGAGGCGATACTTAATGGACAGTCGTGCCTCGTCAAAAAGTTCGCATATAGTCTATTAGAGCGATAAAATAGTTTTTTGTTCTCTACCGATCGAGAGCGATTGCCTGACGAAAGCGAATAGGCTTCCTTTATTTTTAATATATATATCATATCGATTTAAGATTTATAAATATCAAGTAAAAAGAAAATTTTTTGGGTGTTAACCATTTTTTTTAAATTAAAATTGAATTTGAAAAATTCAAATCGAATAATAAGGAAGCAAGGTTTTGTGATTGTTCAAACATAATTCCTTAAGGTGCTTCAAAAGACTGGGAGTGTCACAAGATATATAACAGGTTTAAAAGAATGGATGTTTTAACTTACATTTTTTACGCATAATCTAACGGATATTATACTGACCTTGAAATGGAAATTTTTTCCGTAAATGTTTTTTTTTATAACTAAAAAATTTTTTTGCGCTAGTGAAATGACTATTGAAATTGAAGTGACTATTGGAAATTAGAATATATATTATTCAAAAATTATTATTAATTATTTAAATTGTATTATATTTTCACAATAAATATTCCTCAAAGTCGCGAAAAGGAGGTACTTGCAGTTTTTGTGGTAATGAAACTAGAATAAGTGACTGCAGCCAGGCATACACAAAATTCAAAATGTTGAATTTTACAGGCACAAAAACACTTTTTTTAGGGAAAAAAAACTTTTCTGTAAAAACCTTTATGCCATGACCAGTATAATTGACTTGAGATAATGTGGTCAAATTATTGAATAAAATAATTAATTCTTTAAACTATTATGGATCTGACGAAAACCCAAGGCATTTGAAGCACATTAAGAGGAACGCGTCTTCTTTACTTTATTATCACGATTAATAAAAACAATTTCTTTTAATGTAAGTCTTTTGTTTAAAATGCAATTATTTTATTAAAAAATGAAAGCAGGTTTCAAAACACCCTAAAATTTGTAAATTAGCTTATGCGCCACCCCGTAAATTTTCTAAAAGTCAAACTTTTATTTATAAGATTCCCGAAGATTTTAAATTACTGAAATTTAATTTTTTTTTAATAATTAAAATCTCTAATGAAAATTCGGAAGTTTTAAACTATGAAGTACACTACGTCAGAAAATGCATCGCAAATTACGTGAGAAAGGATGCAGGAAATGAAAATGGGAAATTGGATTGTAAACAGCAAAGTATACGACGTAATTTCCGACGTGGATTATGACATCGTTTCGGACGTCGCGTCATGCCGCCGTAAACGACGCGTCGTTTACGGCGTCCTGGCAGGTGAGAGAAACATTCTGTCTGAATAATTGTTTTTTATTATTATTAAAAAAGGACTGCTATTATACAAAAAAGTTCCTAGAAATATTTGTGATTGAAAATTTAATTGTTAGGTTACAAGTTCAACTATTTGGTTGAAAAATCAAATCATATGGTTGAGAAAACGACTTTTTTAATTTTTAATCGATAATCTACTTTCATTCAAAATTCGACCACTTTGTTGGAAGTTAAAATCCTTCGTTAAAAAATCCTTTTTACAAATTGACAACTTAACGATTCTATTTCTGGTTTGAAACTTTTTTTTAACTATCTTTTAATTATTCTCTCTTTTTTGCTTTTAATTAATTTTTTAAGTATCTTTTTTTATATGAAAATTATATATTTTGTTGAGAAAAATGTAACTAATCTATTTTTGATTTATAATTAATTTTTTTTAGTTGAAAATTACATTGTTGGGTGTAATTTGATCGTTTTTAGCTAAAAATTGAACTATTCTATTTCTGCTTCAAAACTATTTTTTAATTATAAATTCTAATATACTGTTGCAATTTTATCCTTTTTAGATGAAAATATAAGTATTTTGTGAAAATTACATTTCTGATAAAATTTGTTTTCTTTTTTTCACTGAAAATTTAACTGCTTCATTTTTAGCTTACAACATATATTTTTTATTTAAAAATTCTATTGCGACTTTGAAATTTTTTTCTTTTTGAAAGAAAAATTTGACTATTTTATTGAAAATGCATTTTTTTAAATTCAAAATTTAACCAAACAATTTCTGTTTCAAAACTATTTTTAAAATTCTTAATTCTACTACTTAATTGTAATTCTATCTTTTTTAGGTGAAAATCTTAACTACTTTCTTCTGAAATAGTTGTTCTGCTAAAAATGATTTTTTTATCAATGAAAATTTAACCATTTCATTTTTGTTTTAAAATTGATCTTTTTGGTTGGAGATTCTGTTGTGGGATTAAAATTTGAAGTTTTTAAAATGAAAACTTAACTATTTTATTTTTGGTGTAAGAAATTTTTTTTTTTAGTTGGAAATTGTGTTTGGTTGACATTTTATCTCGTTTAGGTCAAAATTTTACTATATTGTTGAAATTTATTTATTTTTTATAATTTTTTCCCCCCTGAAAATTTAACTATTGGCTTTTTGGTTTAAAATGGATAATATTTTTTTAGTTGAAAATCCTACCACTGGGTTAAAATTTAATCTTTTCAAATTGAAAATTGAACAATTTGATTGGAAATTCTTATATTTTGCTGAAAAGTCCTCTTTTTTATATGAAAATAATCTTCCGATTCAAAAATTAATTTATTCGGTTAAAAATTCAGCGACTTGGTAGAAAATTTAACTGTTTTATTGAGAATTCTTCTTTTTTGTATCAAAATTCATCTTTTCGGGTACAAATAATCTTTTTTGTTCAAGATTATGCAATTTTGTTAAAAGTTATTTATTTAAAGTTTGACTTTTGGTGACTATAAGTAGGAATTTTAATTTATCGTAAAATTTAATATCTAAAAAATATTTCGAAAAAGAGAATTAAAATTTAGGAAAATATGCCAGAAGAGAAAATTAAAAATCGGCTAAATATGTTGAAAAAGAGAATTAAACTTCATCAAAATTTTCCGAAAGAGAAATTTAAAAATGGACAAAATATACCGGAAGAGAAAATTAAAATTTATAAAAATATTCCAGAAGAGAAAATTAAAATCTGGCATATCTTCCCGGAAGGAAATGCTCTTTTTTATTTTATTTTTTTCAAGATTTTCTTATTTTTCAAGATTTTTCACGTCTATTGTGCGTCGATCGATCGCTCCATTCTGCAAGCTTGTAATCCCATTAAGATCGCCTTTCCTCGAAAATCTTCCCAAGAAAATTGCTCTTCCTATATGCAAGTAAGAATATTAATATAATATTTAGAAAAGGATTAAAACACGAGGGCAAAGCGTGAAATATAAATTTTCGAAAATAAAAAACCCGGAGCCCTATTCTTTCCTTTTTTCCTAAACAATCCCTTCCGGGCACTTTTTCCAGAATTCATTTGAATTTTTTTTAGGTAAAGAATATAAGAATAGGATCACAGGATATTTAATTTTCAAAAATTTTCATTTTCACAGTATGCCCTATTAAACACAGAGTGATCAATTGTCTTCTATCTTAGAGAGAAAAATTTAAATAAAAAAAGACAAAAAAAAACAAGAGACAACCGTTGCGATTCTTCGGTGAAATTATCTTGAAAATCGTGTACAAACGTTGTGCAAGCGACCATGTGTTCTGTAGCACAAAATAAATAAAAAATGATATTAAAAAACAGGATATACCTACGTCACACTGCTAAAGGAACTTTTTCATTAAAAAGACATTTTACAATTTGTATATATGACATATAGATACTAAAAATTGTACGATTAGCAACATACGACTCAAAACATTCTAACTTATAATGTGTATAGTATGTACTCAAAAGATATATATTGTGCAAAATGTTTTGGAAACAATCCAGTACAGCCATGTGTAACAGACAAATTTGTCGTGAAGGAGAATAAATAGTTTAATAGATGTCTACTTTATGGTGTCCAAAACAACATCCCGTAAATGAAAAATTGTAAATTTGGAAGTTTTTCTTGTTAATTAATATTTTTTGCTCACTTTTAAGCAAATGGTGTATTGAGAATTCATTTATGATTTTTTGTTGCAAAAATAATTGAATTCAAATTATAGAAACGTCGCGTACACACCTAGGGTACCTAGTTACCCTCTATACACAAAACTCAACTTTGAGTGCATTATTAATTTTTAATAAAGTTATTCATTTAATGCAGGTGAGAGGCGTTGAGTAATAATAAAATTATTGATAAATTAATTTATTATTATTTAATAATTAATTTTCGTTACAGTATGTGTGCAAGGATTTCGCTAGGTCCGCTAGGAATAGCAAGTGATTTGTATTCGTTTATTGTGTATTTAAGAAATCTTCTATGCCTTTAGCACTAACTTTTTATTATTTATTTATTGGAATGCAAAAAAATAATGATTTTAACTGAACAATTATTTAAAAAATTAAAAAAGGTACGTGGGCAACCGGGTATCCCTGATGTGTAACAATATGGATAAGGTTGTGCGTGCACACAAGGGTTAATAGAAAATGTTTCTAATGAACAATGTATTACTTTGCATTGACAATTAGATATTTAAATAAATTATTTAAACAATTTATTATTGTTTTCAACAATTTTTTATAATACATTTGGAAAGTTGTGGTTTTCGAATTGTTTGTCTTTCCAGTCAAAGCTAGGAAATAATCAATTAAATTAAAAAAACATAATTGTTTAAAAATTTGTGGTTTGCGAAGTATTGAAGATTATGATTAAAATTTACAGAAACTTATCTTCTAATGAGAAGCGGTCGCTTAACTTCAAGGGGCAAGCATTTTCTGTATTAGAAACAATTTGTATTAAAAGAACCACGAAAAAGCATAATTCGCAAAATCTAATTTTTTATTTATGAAATTTTTTCCGGACCTTATAAAATAGACATCTAGAAGAACTTTTCTCTAAACCTTTAACAAACAATAATAAGAATCTTTTTAAATTATATTTTAACTTATTCTCCTTCACGCGTATTGAACGTCAAAGAACTGAAAACTTATTTTTTCTTATAGGAAATATGTTTCAGACTCCATGGTGCTTTCGTAACCTCTAAAAATCATTTTTAACTTATTTCTTTTTTTTTAATTTCGAACAAACTCGGAACCTCTATGTAGGAAAATTAAAAAAAATTAGATCAGCATGATGAAGAAACATTATCAGGAAATTGCGATGGACGAAAGTCACATGAAAAATTATTTGACAATAAAATTTATTTAAAAAAAAACAATAGTGAACTTTTGAACAGAAATTGACACTGCATGCTGAATTCGATTGTTACAAAACATTTTAAGTGTGCGCATTGCGAAGACGACGAAGATTCCCATTCTCAAATTTTCCACTTCTACATTTTAAGAAAAAATCTCATCGATGACAGATCATAGCAGGAATACTTTTTGGAAAAAACTCGTATTCATACGTATAGCTGCTGTAGATTTTCGCGAAGATATCGCGCAGTCGAAACATAAGTTGTAGAAATTCATAATGCCAAATTTTTTATTAATTAAAATGTAATTAAAAATATAACTTAGAATTCAAGTTTCGAATAAGTTAATTTGCGTAAGTAAAATTTGAAGATATATATAACCTTTACTTACGTACAATGTAACGCAATAAATCATATAAATTAATTTTATTATTAATCTAATTTACTTATTATTATTACATTTAGGTTAGTGGAAGTTAATGAAATAAAAACTTTTTAAAGTTTTGCTCTTAATATAAAATGAAAAGTATAAAAAACTAAAAATGAAAATAAAATGAAAATGTTATGAAAATGAGAATCATCTTTAAATGGAATTGAAAGTAAGCGAAAATAAAAAATTCTGGCGTATAAATAAACGGGACCAAGCTTTTTTGAATTGGCCTTCATTTTGTATCACACATTGGCGGTAAAAAGTCGATTGGCTTAGTTATTAAGACTCTCTAGTTTAGTATATTATTTTAAACAATTTAAAATTCACTGGAATTCCGTCGAATTCATTTGAATTCCTTTGAATCTCTATAAATTCCTTTAAAGCCACTTAAATTAATTTGAATACATGTGTATTCCTTTGAATTCCTTTAAATTCACTAGTGTTCATTTGAATTTCTTTCAATACACGTTAATTTCTCTGAATTCATTTTAATTTACTTGTTTGCCTTTAAATAAATACAAATTTCTTTAAATTCCTTTGTAATCGCTTAAATTTATTAAAATACATTTGAATTCCTCCAAATTACTTTTGATTCAATGGAATTCCTTTGATTTCATTTCAATTACTGTAAATTCACTTGAATTGCTTTGAATTCCTGTGAATTTAATTAAGTTTGGAAAACTAAAGGAATTTGGGGATTTTTAAGAATTGAGATAATTGACGTAATTTCAGAAATTCAGATAATTCAAGGAATTGAGAGAATTCTTAGAATTCACGGAATTCAGATGGTTCAAGGAATTGAAGCAATTTAGAGAACTTAGCACATTTAAGAAATTTCGTAAGTTCGGATTATTCAAGGAATTTCAGGCAATTAAAGGAATTTCAGGGAATTAAAGGAATTTCAGAAATCCAGAAAAATCAAGGGATTTCTGAAGTTCAAAGGATTCAGAGAAATCAACAATTTCGAAAAATTTAATAGACTTCAGAAAATTCACGAAATTTGTTCAATTCAGCGGAATCGGGGAATTTACAGAAATTAGGGAATTTAGGAAATTTTTCTGAATTGAAGGAATCCAGAGAGTTTAAGGAAAGAAAAAAAATTGAAATTATTTATAAAGTTCGAGGAATTCCGAGAATTCAATTAATTTAGACAATTCACAGAATTCAGAAAATTCAAGAAATATAGAGAATTCAAAGTATTCAGAGAAGTCAGAGAATTCAAGGAATTCGGATAATTGAAGAAATTCAAATATTTCAATACATTCAGAGAATTCAAGAAATTTTAAGATTTCAAGGAATTCGGATAATTCGAGGAATTTAGAAAATTTAGAGAGTTTAAGACATTTGGGGATTTCAGAGAACTTAAGGATTTCCGAGAACTCAAGGAATTCAGGAAATTTAAGGAATTTAGAGAATTCAAGCAATTTAGAGAATTCATGAAATGCGGAGAATTTATAGTATTCATGGGAATTCATGGAATTCAGTAAATTCAAGGAATTCAGAGAATGCAAGGAATTCAGAGAATGCAAAGAATTAAGAGAATTCAAGGAATTCAGAGGAATCAAGGAATTCAGAAAATTAAAGGAATACAAAAATTTTAATAAATTTAGAGAATTCATGGAATTTTCAGATTTTAAGGAATTCGGATCATTTAAGGAATTCAGAAAATTAAGAGAATTCAAGGCATTTGTGGATTTCAGAGAACTTAAGGATTTTAGAGAACTCAAGGAATTCAGGAAATTCCAGAAATTCTGTAAAATTAGAAAATCAGAGAATTGAAGATTTTCAGAGAATGCTACAAATTTAGAGATTTAAAGAAAATCAGAGGTAAAATCAGAGGTTTCATCGACTTCAAAGAATTCAAGGAATTCAGACCATTCAACACATTCTAAGAATTTTATTTCAATATTTTTAAAGATTTCAGAACATTCAAGGAATTCAAAAATTTTAAGATATTCATAAGATTCACGTATTTCACATAATTCAGGGAATTCAAAACATTGAGGGAATTCAAAGAATATAAGGAAGTCAGAGAAATCAAGGAATTCTGAAAATCAATGGATTTAATTTAATTCAGGGAATTCAGCAAACTTAGAAAATTTCTGTAATTGATCAAAATTAATAAATAACAGGAAATGCACAGGATATGCAAAGAACTCAGGAAATTCAGAAAATTCAAAAATTGAAAGAAACCCAGAAACTAAGAAAATTTAGTGAGCTTAAAGAAGCCGGTACTTTTAAAGAATTTCAGAAACTCAGAGAGTTCAAAGATTCTAGAGAATTGGGGAAATCAGGAAATTGAGATACTCTAAGTTATTCAGAAATGTACAAAATTAAGGGAATTAGAGAAATTCTCAAATAACTCCTTAGCATGAAAAGAAATTCCATTATAATTTAAACTAATTAAAAATAATACATAAAGCCAAAGAATATTAGTTACCGAGCATGTCTACTTTTCGTCACGTATGGATACTAAAAAGACAGGCCAATCCAAAAAATAAAGTGGTTCTTTTAGGACAGTAAAGCCAGCGTTTGAGAGTCTTTTGACGTACCTTCAATAATAGTTTGTTTTTTAAAATATAGATATAAAATTGTAAAATATAATTTATGGTATTTAAAAATTATTAGTACGTTTCGACAGCGCGGGGCCTTCAGCGTTATTAACAAGTTTTTGGGGTCGCTCTGATGAAATCAGCTTTAGTCGCTTCTCCCTAAACTCGCGAATCCATCCCAAGTATTGCATTAGTTTCAAGTTTCATTCAACTGATACCTAAGGTCTCTTCAAGGGCAAGAAACTTGCCACAACTTCATTACCACAAATTAACGAAAAAAAATCCTTTGTAATATAGTAGGATAGACATAATGAATTATTATCGTCCTATTCGAGAGGACTTTGTACGATAACGCCGATTACGAACTATGCGATTGCGTATGTGAGATTTTAAAAAGTAGCGATTGTTTATCATTCATTTTGTTTGCTTAATGAATGAGCATGATGTCCGCTTCAATTTTGCTGCATCTGGTCCTGAGAGCATTCCACGACTCGTCCTCACGCCCGCTTTAAGATAAGGCCGTAGGCACGGTCAGGCCTTTGTGGATTGTTCGTGGCGACGACGGGTGGCCCCCCAACACCAGCGAACATTGCCCAAGGAGGATGCGCAAAGGGTGAGACTGTACTGGTGGTGGGGGGTTGCTTGTCACTATAGGGAGTCCAGACAGGCCAGGCCGTGCGTACAGTCTCGCTCGGAAACAGGGACGAGGACGAGTCGTGGGTCGCCTCTTCCTGATGACGTGGAATTATACAATTATGTGATAATTTAGAATATATTCCTGATATGAAATTCCAGGATTAAGAACTTTTCAACGAATTGTAGGGTTTCCGAAGTAAATTTATAATATCTGGAATAAATTCTAAGTAGAAGAGAAACATCTTCTGAAGTGGTGAAACTAATTTCAGATACAATGAAAATTTAAGAGAAGTTTCAAAAACTAATCAAGTCGGTTTTACTATTTCGCTTGAAGAAAAATTATTCAAATCTGCCTGAATGATGATAAGTGTGAAAATTATCATTCGCAGCAGAGATGAATTCAACAACTGAGGGAAATATGATAAACGAGATTCTCGAAAATATTAAGCTGAATGTTTAATCCTTAATTAAGAAGAATTTCTGAAAGAAAATGACTGTCATATTGGATCATTAAAATTGTAATCTTCGAATATATTTGTTAAAAAGCTTTCGTGAAATATTGTTATTATATATCTACTTGTTACGCTAATCTAATTGAAAATATTGTACATTCTTTTCCTTATTTTTTGTCCACAAATATATTGACACTTCGTCAAGATTAAAAGCGAATCTTGTGTGTTTTGAAATAATTTCATAGTGCCCTTAACGAATCCTGAAATTTATGTGAAAAGGGACTTGGAAAATGAAGAGCTACCTCAGAAATATTAAGTTTTAAATCCTTTTTTGATGTTAAAGTAGTAATTTGGAATATTTCCTTCCTTTAAATATATTTTTAATTTTTAAATTTCTATGAATTCTTTGTCTTTCTTTTGAATTGCTTGAATTTTGTTCAAGAGTGGTAAAATCCTTTTGAATTCTTTTAACTTCCTTCAAATAATTGGAATATTATTAATTCCCTCGTATACTCTGATATATCTGAATTCACCTGAATTTATTGAATTTGTATCATTTTCTGATTTCGTGGAATTTCCTGAATTTAAATTCATTCAAACTTTTGCCCAGAAATTTGTTTGAATTCAAAATACAGGTTTCTATAGCCTATTGACAAGTTAATTCTTAATAGAATGTTGAAAGAAAATTCTTATACAGGTCGCAATACAGGACAAGGTACCCTAAGAATGAATTTTTTTAGAATAACAATTATGAAAATATAAAATAAACAATGAACAATGAATATAAAATATTTTAATATATTAAATATAACCCCTATAGGTTTGTTCTATAGTGTATCCAAAAAGAAAATCATCAGTGAAAAGGTGAGTTTTGCGAGTTTTTGTGAGGAATTATGATTTTGTTGCTGTTTATTTAATATAAATTGTTTCTAATTTGCAAAAAAATGCTTTCTACAGGTGATGAAATGTTTACAGAAATATATTATTATATATTTGAAACTTTCCAGACATAGCCAGGCAACAATTCTGCCCAGGGCTACAAAGACCAAATTCTGATAAAAATTGTCATTAGCGCGAAAAACTCACAAAACACAATTTTTAATTAATGGATTTTTTTGGGAACCTATCAAACAAATGTATGTGGGTGACATTCAAAAATTGCGAAGGAAAGTTTTTAGTTCGAGCTCGAATCACCTCATATTGACGATTGTGCAAACTCTTAATGTTCATTTTGTTAGGAAACGAAAAACGCATTCACTTTGTTGTGGGTTGAAACAAATTCAAACTTCCGAGAAAAGGCTGGTGGCGCTAGCAGGACGTCCACTCAGTGCCGCTACATATGAAAACTCGCTAAAAATTATTATAATGAGCGGAACGACTAGGGGGAATTTTTTATCTTTATTTGCTCTCTGATGACATATAATGAGTTTCCCAAAAAACCAACCCTAAGTAGTACATGTCTATTCCTCATCATCAAGAACGTTTTAAAAGTGGGAAACCCACTGTTAACAATATAACGATGATTTAGAAGTTCAAAGTAATTACTTGAAACTTGAAAATTTCACCTCATTATAATTTTTCCAAAAAACAACCCTTCCACGCAAATGTATCCCACGGAAGTTATCCATCTTCACTCCATTGGGAATCGAACCACAAAACTTCGATTCCCAATGGAGTGAAGATGGAGTAGGATCTTTTTTTCAAGAAATAATTTTAATTTTGATTTAAAAATATTATTTTTCATCTAGTCTTATTAAGACGTTAAGCATTTTCTGTTATTGAAGATTCTTAAATTGATCGATATTGTGTAGATTCTTCTGCCTTCATGTTTTGGAGGGTTGATCTACTGTCGGCAAGGTACAATCTTTGGTGATATAGCAGATAAATTTAAAATTTTGAAAATAATTATATGTAAAAACCATTAAGAATAATCAAACTCAAATCCAGCTTTAGTGACACTTTTAAGCTTCAGGTAATTGCTTTGAAGCAAAAAGCATCCGCTGTCGGAAATTGCTGCAAATGGATATTTTTGAAACGTTTAGTATAAGTATATGTAAGGTTTCTTTTTACACTTTTAGAACAATTGGGACCCGTTCATTTTTCGGAACGGATAAAATTTAAGAAAGGTAAAATTTCAGAATGGATTATAATACATAATGATAAAACTTAGGAATACCAAAATTTCGGAAAAAGGAATAAATCAGAAATCCAAAACTCTGAATAGTATTTATTCGGAAACCAAAGAAACGGAATGGGTAAAAATTCGGAAACGTTAAAATTAGGAGGGTGAACAATTAGGAATAAGTAAAAATACGGAGAGGAAAAATTCGGAAAGTAGAAAAATTCGTAATAGTAAATAAATGTTGCTATTAGCAGGTCTATAGTTTTTTTTATTTATGGTAGCATACAAATATTTATTACAGTAAATTTAAATAGCATATCATAATAAATTTATGATATCCGTCATTTTAAATTTTTCACGAAAAA
>NC_046666.1:29018751-29068448 GCF_010883055.1 Belonocnema kinseyi
TTTTTGGTTTCCGAAGAAATACCTTTCAGAGTTTTGGATTTCCGACTTATTGCTCTTTCCTACTTTTTGCTATTCCTAAGTTTTACCATTATGTATTATAACTCATTCTGAAATTTTACCTTTCTTAATTTTTACCGATCCGAAAAATGAACGGCCCCCGAACAATTTTGATCACTAGGACTAGGTGTGCATGACCTAGAGGTAATTTTTTGGGAAACGTATGTCTAACGTATATTTCATCGAAGAACAAAAAAGCAGAAAAATCTCTCTTAATCGTTCACCTAATTATAATAATTTTAATTGAGTTTTGATAGGTGTCAGCAGTAAGTAGACGTCGTGCTAGCGCCAGAAGGCGTTCAGATTGATGAAGAAAAGAAAAGCGAGTGGGAAAATTATAGCGAGGGTTAGAGATAGTTTAGAGAAACAAGTTCATAAAGAGAGAACGAGGAAACGCGTGCAAAAGAGGGCAGTAAATATAGGAGGTGTCACTTGTGAGTTTGTAACAGTTTACAAAAATGACGGGATAAAAAAGATTAAAGAAAGTGTAAAACATTTGGTAGGCGACAGAGAGAAAGCTCGGGAGGAATTTAATGCGAGAATGGGGAGGAAAGAGAGAATTTACAGGAAAAGGGAGAGTTTCGAAAGGAAATCGAAGTAAAAGATAATAAGTAAGGAGTGGAAGATTTTAAGGGACCGGATGAAGGAAATATAGAACATGGGAGGCGATATAGAAGTATCAGGAGCAGTGAGGGAAGATACACTTAAAAGAAGATTCAGTAGCAAAGATAATATCAAGAAAGAAGAATGAATTGTTGTTAGGTCATGGTCGGACAGGAAATGTAACAAGATGAACAGGAAGGTAAAGAGTAAGAACAAAATGTGGATAAGATCTTAAAGTGGAGCTGGGAAGTGCTAAAACAGAGGGCGACGTGTGAAACATAATGAATAGGTTTAGGAAGCGTAGAGAGGGGATAAGCGAGAAGCTGGAGTGGAGGTAGTTTTTTAAAGAATTGTTTCAGGGCTCAGATTAACGGAAGAGAGATTTCGGGAGTAGAAGAACGAGGGAGGCAGTGATGGAGAAGTTGAGCGATTAGGAGATAGAGAAACAGATAAGGAAGTTAAGAAGGTCAAAAGTAGCAGGGCTGAGAGGGGTAGATAACGAAGCTTAGCTATTTAGTGCACAAGAGGTTGGAAGGTTGTAGGAGACGACGATGCAGAGGGTAGTGAAAACAGGCCTGATTGAGAGGTTAAGAGAGGTATAAAAAAAGATAAAAGAGAGAGTGAGACAAGAGAAGATAATTTCAGAGAGTTTCCAGATAAATAGGGGGTTGAGGCAAGCGTATCCGCTTATCCTAACGCATTTTGCAACTTTAATCGCGGATATGAAAAGTAACTTAGCGGACAGAGTGATAAAAGTGTTTATGGTAGGAGGGGTTAGGATATGGTCACTAGCAGATGCAGATGTAGTATTGCTCCTGTTAAAGAGTCAGGAGGCCTTAAAGGAGATGATAAAGTGGTTGAGAACATAAATGGATAAGAATAGGTTGGAGCTGAATGCAGAAAATTTCAAGGATATGGTGTTTCTTCACGTAAGTTTTTTCTTTTAGAGGAAAGGGATACCAGTTGATCATATGAAAGAGAGTTAAAAGGGCAAATGTAGTGAGGAGTTTACTGTATAAGCTGAGCAAGAAGTTTTTCGCAGATGATTTGGGAAGGAGAATGAAATTTTTCCAGGCGCTATTGATAAGTGTCTTGTTTTATGGAGTAGAGGTGTGGGGATAGAAGGAAAGTGAGGAGGTAAATAGAATGAAAGAGGGATATGTAAAGGGGTAACTGGGGCTGGCAAAGAATACGCCTATTCATTTTGTCAGAAGGGATACGAGAAGAACGAGTTTACGGATTCTAACCAAGAGTCCAGTGTGTAGATATTAGTAGAAATGTTTGAAAGAAGGGAGAACTAAGCGGGTTAGGGAATGACGTGTGTGAGAGGAGAGAAAGAAGGTCAGGGGCTTATAGCGAAGATGAAATGTAGGTGCATGGAGCGTTTAATTGGTTCTGGCTTTCTAGGAAAAAGAGGATGTGTGAATTGTAGAGGAAGAGGTATGCATGGGTGACGAACTAGTTGGAGGAGTGCGAGAAGGCTGAAAGGAGTGAGATAAGCAACGAGGTATTGATCCGTGAAAGGAGGGAAAAGGGCAGTAGCATGGGTGAAGGGTGTGTTCGGTGAGATGGTGAAGAAGGAGAGCAAGAAAAAAGAAAAATAAAGAATAAGGACAGGAAGGAAGAACAGAAATGGAGAAGTGAAGATTGTAAATTGAAGAGGAAGTAGATATAAGTAAAATGTAAGTATTGTACATAATAGATAAGTATTAGCAATAATTTGTAAAGGCAGTGTTTGGCAATGCGAGGAAAAGCAAGAAGTTCGGGGTATGCTTGCGTGGCAAGGCGAAGCGAGGAAGACAAGGCGATAATAGGAAGCAATCTGTAGAAAAAAGAAATATGAATTTAAAAACACGAAATGTAGTAAATAATATCTCCATCAAACAAATGTTTTATTTAAAATCTGAAGCTGTTAAATTCAACCAGAAGTTACAAAGTTTTAAACAAAACTATAATAGTTTAATCGTCATCTAAGTAAGATTCATTTTTTGGATTTTTTAAATGAATGGAGTAAGAAAATTTAACCAAATTGTTCCTCTTTAAAGCTCAAAATACATACGAATTATTTACAAAATAGTATAACCAGATGTAATTGCATTTTAAATAAAAAATATGAATTTTTTGATGACTTTTTAAGCCTAGTGAAATTTACAACTAGGAACTATCAATTTGCCACCAATAATTGTATAGTGAAATTTTTAACTGAAAAAATTAAGTTTTAACAAGAAAAGGATTTAAAATATAACAGTCAGATCTATAAACAATCAAAAGGCAAAAGCACTTTAATTTTTTTAGAACATATATTATATTCAACATTTTTATCTGTAATTTATTATATTGCTGTATGCTTACTTTATCAAACTTAAAATAATATTTCTGGCACACAGTAAATTTGAAAATCTTATGGTATGGATTGTGTCAAGTCGTCCGTGAAAAATAGGGGAAAAAATGAGAAAGATATGTGAGTAAACATCCCAAATTTCGGGAGGATGAGAGACATCGTATTCTATTAATGAAACATATTCTTAAACACGCCTACAGCTTGTATGAAGGTCAAAATTCTCGGTATTCGCACATCAGGTTTATAACAATGAAAATTTGGATGGCTGGAACTAGAAGTAGCACTAGTAAAGGTGTAAAAAAAGGTTACATAAAAAGACGAAAATTGAAAATAGCATCGCTGTTAATGTTAACTAACTTTTCAAGGAATTTACTTTTAATCAAGAGAGCTCAATAGATTAATATCTCTTTAGTTTTCTCACTTTATATACACAAAATTTTATCTAATTTTTAATCGAGACTGTAAAATTTGGCCATTATAGTGATTGTTTTTTAAGCAGCTAATATATCCTTTTCGGGATAAAAATATTACAGTAATAATCATGCGAATACTATTTAGAATAAAAATACAGAACTAGTTCCAATAAATCTTTTGAAGGAGCTCATTATAATTTTTATGATTACTAAATCGTATAGGAATTATGCAATTCTCTTAAAGTAGAAATTTAATTAGTGAATTATATTTATAATGACACATTCTCCAGTTCTTCATAATTGATGTCATGAATATCCTCATGTATGAATCATATTGTTCACAGCTTTATTTATTACTTGCAATTAGCAAACTCAAGAAAAAAGATTCATTTAAACCTCACATTTATCTCCAACTTTTCTTACACGCCCACACTTTCACTTGAGAAAACAGTCATCACTAGCGACTTGAAAAATTTCAGTCTCTTTCCAAAATTACCTGCCAACAACTTCTTTCCTATCCCCTACACCTGCCTCATTACTACATTTGCCCTTCTTAGACTCTCTTTTTGTCACCATTCCCTCCCTCATTTTTACGAAACAAAATGCATAGGTTCACATACTGTTTTACCTACTGCATCGCCTTTTCCTTTATCTTCCTCTCGTCTCCCTTATCCCTATCACATCCTGTCCTGAAACCCATAACTTTGAACTTTCCCACGCACAGCTCTAGACTATTCTTATCCATGTATCTTCTAACCACTCGATGATCTCTTCTCAGGCCTCCTCGCCCTTAGCTAGCAACACCGGGTCATCTAAATATGCCAGTGGCCATATCCACATTGATCCTACCCTACCTGCTTCTACCACTCAGGCAGCTGGCTTGCTTTCCTTATCCGCAAGCGAAATCACAAAAAAGCATTGAGCTAATGGAATACCCTTGCTCTAAGCTCCTATCCATCCAGCAATGCTCCAAACTTCCTTTCCCTCTTCTCATTGTCTCTTTGTCTTAATCCCCCTTGATTACCGTAGATTCCCGCTCGATCAGGTCTCTTTCCAATCCCTTATTTTCCATCATCTCACACAACCTCCCCCTAGCCACTGAAGAAAACGCACCTTTGAGATCCAGAAAAACACGTGCACACATTTTCTAACCCTTCCTTGCTCTTTCTTTAACCACCACATATTTTCGGTAGCCCTCCTACCCTTCCTAATGCCCGTCTGCGTCTCCGGCCATATTCCTTTTCCCTCGATATCTCTTCGCAGCCTATCCGCCAACACCATTGCGTTCACTTTGTACGCTATATTGGTAACTGTTCTCCCGTCATAGTTGCTCTGCTTATGACTCTTCTCTTTCTTATCTAGTGGTACAATTGACCCCTGCTTCCGCCTTTTTTGAAATTGTTACCCCCTTCATACTTTCTTCACTATCTCCTTCAGATTCCTCGTCATCCAACTCCTATCCTTCTACCTATCTCATTATTATAATCCCCTCATTCAATCAGTGATTTAGAGCCCTGAAATAATTGTTTTAAAATATATCTATTGCTCACTCCCTGTGTTCATGTTTATCCCCACTTTACGTTTTCTAAACCTACTTATTGTCTTCAACGCTGCCACTTTTGTCTTACAACTTCCCAGCTCTTCTTCCAGATATTTCTCCTTTTTCTCTTATATTTTCTTACTCATTAATCTAAACTGCTGCCTTATTTCTACTTACTCCTCACTTTTCGAAGTTGCCTCTTTCCACTTTTTGTACTTCCTCTTCAGTTCATTTTTAATCTTTTTACGTTCCCTATCCCATCATGGCGTTATGATTTCTCTTTTCTTCTTTATAAATATCTTCTAATGAACACACATTTTCACTTTCTTTTTCAGATCCCCCCATATCTCTGCACCGACTTCAATTTGAAACGTAACATTTCTAACTGCTGCTAATAGTTCTCTTTTGCCTCTTTCGTCCAAGTCACCCTCTTTTCCATTAAAACTTTTTCCCCACCTTTCATTCCACCATCATCTCGTCTTATCCACAATCATAATGGGTGAGTGTGATTCTATTCTCCCTTTTATTGCTAATTTTTTTCGGAGCCGGTATTTTTGTTATCTTGGACTTAAAAGTTTTCATAAACTATTTTTTTATATTTTTTAATCTGCCCTAAAAAGGCTCTAAAATTCCTTGAAATCGTTGACATTGTTTACAATACCATTCATAACAAATTCCTATATTTTAAATGTTTTTTTCAAATTCCCCGATATTTCACTGATTTTTCCGGAACAAAAAATTCCCTGACTCTTCCATGATATTCAGGGTTTTCTTGATCTACAATCCCCCTAAAAAGGCTCTTTAAAATCCCATGAAAATTTTGACATTGTAGACAGCTCGTTTACCCCTGCTTTTAAACATTTTTTTAAATTTAAAGTTTTAATAATTTTTTTAATTCCATCCCCCCGCTGACATTTCAATGATTTTCCCTGTACAATAAAGTTCTCTGAATTTTCCATGATTTTCAGGTTTTTCTTGACCTGCGATCATCCCGAAAAGGCTTTTGAAAATCTTTTGATATCTTTGACATTTTTTCAAGTTCTTTTATAATAATCTCCTTTCTTTTAACCGTTTTTTCAAAATCCTTGACATTTCACTAATTTTCCCTGAACACTAAAATACTCTGACATTTCCATGATTTCTAGGTTTTTCTTGATCTACGATGACCCTTTAAAGGCTCTTTCAAGTCCCATGAAAACCTTGACATTGCTCACATTTCCGTTTGTACAAATTTTCTGCTTTTAAACGTTTTTTTTTTAATCCGGACGTTTCGGTGATTTCCTTGACCAATCAAATTCCCTGACTTTTCTATGATTTTCAGGTTTTTCTGGACCTAAGATCACCCCGAAAAGTATCTTCAAAATCTTTTGAAATCTTTGACATTGTCTAATGTTGTTTTTATAAAAATTTCCTGTTTTTCCAATGATTTTTTTTCGAATCTCTGACATTTCACTGACTTTTCCTAAGCAACAAAATTCCTAAAATTTCCAGGTTTTTCCTGAATTACGATCAACAAAAAAGGGCTTTTTAAAATCCTTTGAAATTTTTAACATTTTTTATAGATCCGTTTATGAAAATTACCTGTTGTTTTTAAATTTTTTTTTTCAAAATCCTTAAAATTTCACTGATTTTCCCGAAACGACATTCCTTGACTTTTTCATGATTTCCAAATATTGAATTGAAAATCATTTGAATTTATAGTTTTTAGGTGTTTAGAATTTCTAAACAGTAAACCAAATTTTCAGAAAGATCTTATATTGAACAAGATTTTGTAATTTCTCTCTTAGAAATAATTGTATACATATCAACATCACATAAAGCATATCTTTTAATCATATAAGTGCTCAAAGCGGTTGTGTATCCACTCTTCGCTTTGCAATGGATAAAATGCTTTACACCTTGTTGTCGGATGATCTTGTTCTACTGGTATGGAAGAAAAACATCTGAATCCTTTACCTACTGCTTGTATGCAGAGAACTGTAAAGGAGAAATGTTTTTGTTAAATTTATAGAGAAACAAGCGTTTAAATTTAAAAGGCAATTTTAGAAAATTATCAATAAGTGTCTAGTAAGGTGGTCTTAGATTTTTAGTACTACACGCAGAATACAACTGGTTTAAAACATTGCGTTTAAAATATTTAAATATTTAAAATATTACTCTAATAAGAATTTATTTATTGTTTATTATTTGTAAACTAAAATTTTGTTTTTACTATACAGAGTGTTGCAGAAGTCTCGGAACGCCTAAATATTTATTCAGGTAAGATATTTTTCCGAAAGCTCAAGGCCATTCTTGAAGCAAATTTCAACGAGAAATTCATTGGTTACCTTTATTTTGATCTTTACGACGACCTTAATGGTATTTTCAAGGTCAACTTAAAAAAAATCGAATATACCTTTTTTACATCAGTAAACGATGGAGCGGGAAATTTCATGTTAAAATATTTACCAAGGTCCGAGGTACATTGTAACCCTGAAGGTCGCTATAAGGTAATTTACGATGTAAGAAAGGGGGTTTCAGATAGAAAAAATTGACCTTGAAATTTTCTTGAAGGTGAGCGTCATTTACATGGTTAAGCTTACTACGACATAGGTCTCGTTAAAGTTATTAATTTTAGTCATCACAAAAAGATTTTGAAAAGCCTATGTTTCCAGTGTTTCCATATCTTCTTTACGTTTGAATGACTTTGGAGAGACCTTCAAGGTTTTTTCAAGATCAACCTTTTTCACAGGAAAAATGATTTTTTTACATCAGCAATCGATGATGGTTTAAGTTTTACGTTCGAATTTGTACCCAGTTCGTGGGTCCAATTTGACCTTGACCCAGAGGTATGCAGGCATTGTTTAAGTTTAAATGTCCTTGGAGTGACCTTCATGGTAACAATTTACATATCACCTGGGTTCATATTTGAACGTAAAATTTCCCGCTCTATCGGTTGGCGATGTAAAAAAGGGGCTTTCTATTTTTTGTTTAAGATGACCTTGAAAAAACTTTGAATTCAACGTACAGATCAAAATATAGTTCACCATTGAATTCCTCATTAAGAGATACTTTAGGAATAACTTAGACCCCCTTGAAGAATTTCTCGCTAGAGTAAATATTTAGCCCAGGGCTGCGAAACCTAGACTTCGAAAAAATTATAATTAGCGCTAAAAACTCACAAAATCCAGTTTTTAATAATAGGAAATTTTTGGAGAACTTTTTATTAAGGATACAAAGAAATTTGGAATTTACATGCAAAGAAATTCGAGAAAAAAATTCCAGTCCATTTTTAGACCACCCTGAGGCCAACCATCAATCATATTTTTCAAATTACTAATTGATAATTTGTTTACCTTTTCTCGCTTTTATAAATATTATGTAAAATAAATGTACTAACCGCTAGCCTGTTTCCGTCCAACGAAATGATTTTCCATGCCATTTGCATTTAGGGCTCTACACATATGCTTGAAACCCTCCTTCTTTCGATGTGATTTCAGAACGCACCACTCTGTTAACAAATTTAATTATCTGTAATAGCTATTTTACAAATTTAAAAAAAACTAGGCCTATATAACCTATAACTAAATACAGTGAACCCTGGAGATAGTATCAGGTTTAGGGCTGAGCATGGGCGCAACACCTTAGATTTAGTTTTACGCTGAACATAAACAGTCAGTGGTGTATGAACTGTTTCTGTTTATTTTTCTGCGCAATAAAAAAAATTGTAAACAATTTTTTTTATACAATTGCAAGAGTAGACTGAATGTTTGAACGAACTGAGACAGAAAGTTTGTTGTTGTTGTTTCTGCTGTTGATTACCGGGAACATCACTTTTTCACAAAAATAACGCTCGTCAATACTTGAAGAGGGCAAGCACGCAGTTTTGCGTTATCGCATATAATGCATGCGACGGAGTTTCATATCCAGACAAAGAAGTCTTTTGCCAAATAATCATCTACTCTTAAAAACATCAGATGAATTGTGAACAAAAAACCCAGTTTTCAGAATTCTCACGTCAACGCTTGATATTTTGACATCTCACAAAACTACAGTTGGACTCCGATGTTTGGAGTCGATCAGACCTCTCTGTCTACCATGTGGAAAAGACAGGGACGATCTGATTTTGTCCCAATGACAGTTCCTACTTTTTTCTTCGAAACAATTATAATCTAACTTCTTCTAACCAAAACTTCTTTTTCTTTGTTATTTTTGTTGAATCGTAGAGCCTATTTCGTAGCTACGACAGCGCAACCAATTCAGAAAAATTTAAATTTGAATTAACTATTCACAGCTCATTTTTATGACCATTGCAAGAAATAATGTAATCTGTCTCATCGGCCTTAGTAGGCATCGAAGCCCTATTGCTAGTCGACGCGAGCTCGCTATCGTGCTTATTTGCTTGTACGTGCTTCCTATTTCGAGTGAACTGTCACAACGTAATGAAGCAGTTACAATTGTAGGCATTTAGGAAACAGCGCCTTACTGCCATGCTTCTGATTTGTAACACCTTAGTGAGCATCCCCCCCCCCCCAGGCATTCTCATCAATTCCCATGGCGCTGCGTCAATTCTCGGAACGACTAACTCTGGTGACACTATAGCTGGCGTTTATTGTATTTGCACTTTTAATCAGAATGATTAATGATCAAAATAAATCTAATGGTTCATATTTCATCAAACCAAAATATTTTTTTTGAATCAAAAACAGTTTAATATAAACAAGTAAGACCAATTCTCAACATTAAATATAGAAATTGATATCCCTACCAGAAACCATTTTATTTTAGATAAAAAAGAGTTAAATTAAACAAGAAGATACAAATCTTCAACAAAAGAGTTGAATCGTCAACTTACGCAAATTAATTTTTAGCCAAAGAGTTTTATTTCTTAGCAAAAAAAATCAAATTTCTACCGAACGGGATGAACTTTTAAACCAAGACAACGAATTTTTAACAGAATAGTTAAATTTCCAACAAAAGGGTTAAATTTTCGAAAAATGATTCGAATTTTTAACCACTAGTTGAATTTTTAATAAAAATGATAAATTTTCTCAAACCAGTGATAAATTTTAAGCCTAGTTAAATTTACAAGTAAGAACTACCAATTTTTCCCTGATAATTAAGTAGTTAAATTTTCAGTTTAAAAAAGTAAGTTTCAACACAAAGCGGATTTTAAACAAAAGCTTTAGATCTATAAGCAATAAAATAAGTCTTAAGCAAAGTATTTTAACTTTCAACAAGGTAGTTGATATTCAAAACAAAAATATAAATTTTCAGTGAAAAATTTGATACTTGAATTTTTCACGAGAATCGATTAATTTTGTGCGAAAAATGTATGGATAGTATGGGCTACGTCTAGTTGTCTAAAAAAATGGGAGGGGGGTGGAAAAATATTTGAATAAATATTTAAATTTTCGCGAGGACGAGACACTTCGTATTTTATTTATAAATTATATTCTTCAACTTACCTTCAGCTTCTTCGAAGGTCATAATGCTAGTTGGTCCAAAACCAGACTTGTGACGCTGAAGATTTGAAAATTTTTTACTAGAACTAGCACTATCACAATTGAAAAAAAAGTAGGACAAAATAAAAAAAATTAAAAATCGCATTGCTGTTAATGTTGAAAAAACTTTTGAATGAATTTGCTTTTAATCAGCGTAACTCAATATATAAATATTACTAGAGTTTTCTCGCTTTATATACACAAAATTTAATCTGATTATTATCGAGACTGTAAAATATGGCCATTATAATGCCTGTATCCTAATCAGCAAATATATCCTTATCAAAATAAAAATTCCAGAGTAATAATCATGCGAAGACTGTTTACAATAAAAATACAGAATTGGTTCTAATAAATCTTCTTAAGGCTATCATTATAATTCTTACTATTACGAAATCGTATAGGAATGATAAATTTAACGGAAAGTAGGCATTTTCTTACTTAATTATATTTCATAATTAATACGACGGATATCAACATGTATGGATATTATTGTAGAAAACTTTATTTGTTACTTTAAGTTAATAATTGATTCTTTTGCGTGAATATTTTTGTGATAAAAATTTTAATAGTGTTATTGGGCACACTCAATTATGCGACTTTTGTAAATTTTTTTTCATTTATTTTGTCTATTTTTTTGGTACAAAAATTGTTTCTTAACTACTAAATTTTTAATCTTTTGTTAGGGATGTACAAAGACACATTTTAAGACGGATCTGGATAGGCATATTGAATTAGGACATTTTTCGCGATTTTTTTTTTGTACTTTTGTTCTTCTGGACCCTAAAGTTTTCCTCATCAAGATTGAAAAAAATTTTTTTGATATGCTGTTTGGGGTCTCTGCAGGCAAATTTTAGAATTAGACTTAATCGACAGGCTCATTTGGGTCACTTTTTGAGAATCTTATTTCTTAAGGTTTTTTTTTGTTATCTTAGCCCAAAAGGTTTTCTTTATTTAATTTTAAAAAATTGGTTTACACTTCCACGTACCTGTCTGTATGTCTGGCTGTAGGTACGTCTGTCTGTGAGCACGACGATTTAAAAAAAATTAATCTATTAGGTTGGCCTTTGTTACATTATTTTAGCGTCTTAAACTAAAGGTTAAGTTTGTGAGACAGCCATTTTTAATAAAAATTCAAAAAATGAGCGAATTTTAAACATTTTTGCGTCCAATTCTTATTTCAAATTTAAAAACTCTCTCTATGGATATTCATATTATCCAAAAATTGAAGAAATTTATCTTAATGACTTTTTTACAAAGACAAAAATTACGAGAGTTATAGAATTTACAAAATTCCAAAGGACAAACGAAAATGAACATTTTAAGCTAAATAATGCATGGTATAAAAAAAAGTCGAGAGATGAAAAAAGTTGGCTATTAAATGCGCTAGAAAATTATCATAACAAATTTTTGTATTTTCTTGAGAGTTCGAAAATTCAAATTTTGACCGCATAAAAAAATAATGGAAAATCAAACATTGCATTTTGCGGTAAAACTATGCAAAATAGGTAAAAAGTTGATAAGAAAAAAATGTTGCAATTGAAAAAGATCTAAAAATTGGTTAATAATCACTTTTTGATGTGATGCGTAGTTTTTGTTTTAATCGTGAAAAAGATCATTAACGGTATAAAAAAATCTTTCCGTATTAGATTGTTGTAAAATTTCACCCCCCCCATCCCTCCAAGTTTTTGTCAAATGTCCACGTTTTTGAGAATAACTATTTGTTTTATATATTTATCGTAGTTCGTAAAGTTTGAAAAAAAGTAAAATTGTTCATTTTAAGAAAATCATTTCAATTAATAAATGGAAAGTTTATACTATTCTGGTTAGTTTAAACAATAGTTTTTTTTATTCCATTAATTTTTACCTTGGTCAAAGTAAAATGTGGACAAGGAAATTAATATTTTAGAAAAAACTGCTGATTTCTAGCATTATTCTCGGGGAATATTGCGATAAATAATAATAAATTATTTAAACGATTTGGGTTGTTAATGATAATTATTACTCCCTCACTTTAAGGTGAGGGAGTAAAATAGATTTTCGGGAGTGATATTTAAAAGGTGACTTTTTTTACTGTTGTATGGTCAGTTGTGAAGAGAAATGATGTTGTAACTTGATGCATCTAATATTGACGATTCTGAGAGCAATTTATAAAAACTTTGCAAAAAATTTATAAAACCTTTTCTTTCTCTAATGGGAAATAGGTGGTAAGCTTTATAGGGCTTTCGGAACCCCAAAATATAATTTTTGCAATAGAAAGTTTTCAAGGAAGTGCATACATTTCAACGGAAGAATATTGATTTGCAGAAAAGATAGCATAGTTTTATTTAAAGTTAATAACAAAATTGATTTTTGAGAAAGTAAATAAATTTCTACTAATAATATGAATCATAGAGCAAAAATGAAATAGTTAAATTTTAAATTGAATTTTTAATAATTAATTTTTTTAATTTTTTGAATATTTAGTCAATCAGAAACGAATTTTCAACATATAGTTTAATTTGAAGAACAGAAATAGATTTTTGAATTAAACCAAAGATTTATTAATAAAAATAAACTTTTCGCTCCAGAAACACAAATTTTCAACTAGATTTATGCATTTGCAATAAAACCGGTGCATTTTTCACCGCAAAATTTAAAATAAGTTTCATCATTTTATCATCTTCTGGATGCAAAGAGTAAAATTATTTAAAGATGTTTCAATATTAGAGAATAAGCAAACAAACAAATTTATAAACAAATTATGTGTTGTAAATATGTTTTCTACGATTTTCCATAATTATACATTTTTTCAAGTTGTTTATTAAATTTTTTTAAACATTATAGAATTCATCAATTAAGTACGATTGGTAATACAATTTTCATTAATCTCTCATTAAAAAAGACGGACATAAAAAAAAATTATTTTTCCATCGACCGGAATGATTCATTTTTAAATTCCATTTGTTAAAAAAATGTGTCAACTAATTATGAATTTTGCTGAAATCATCATAAATGGTTCTGAATTTATTATGAAGATCCCAATTAAAAGTCTGACATAACAAAGAAAAAATTTTACGTCGGCAGATGCCCCAATAATGCATTTTTTTACTTAATTTATTTAAAAAAATCATAAAACCGATGAAAAAATTATGAATTTTGCTGAAGCTATCATGAACTTTTAAATTATAAAAGTTGACATAGAAATAAACGAATTCATCTGGAGCAAAATGCCTCATTAATGAATTTGTTTTTTAAATTTGTTTAAAAAAATCATAAAATTAATTAAAAAACTGTAAATTTTTCTGAAGTTTTCATGAAGTTTCTAATTATAAAAACGGACATAGAAAAAAATGAATTTTTCTGTGCACAAATGCCTGATTAATGCATTTTTTGATTAAATTTGTTTTAAAAAATCATAAAACTGATAGAAAAATTATGAATCTTGTTAAAATTATAATGAAATTCCAAGTTATAAAAGTTGACATAGAAATAAACGAATTTTTCTGAAGAAAGATGCCTGATTACTGAATTTGTTTGTTAAATTTGTTTAAAGAAATCATGAACTTTATAAACATATCATAAATGTTATTGAAATTGTCATGAAGTTTCTAATAAAAAAGACTGGCATGAAAAAAATCCAATTTTTCTTCCGACAAATGCCTGAGTTATGCATTTGTTTATTAAATTTGTTAAAAAAAATCATAAGATTAATCAACAACTTATCAATTTTTCTAAAATTATGATAAAGTTCCTAATTTATAAAATTTTACATTAAAAAAACGAATTTTTCTATCGAAAAATGCCTGATTACTGAATTTGTTCATTAAATTTGTTTATAATATAAACAATTATAATATAAAGAGAAAATTTTTCAATTATAATATTGTTTTCATCTAAACTTCTTGAAATATAACTTGAAAAAACGTATAATTATGGAAAATCGTAGAAAAATTTTTTCTATAAATAATTTGTTTACAACATTTTTGCTTGTTCATTGTATAATATTAAAAAAATCTTCAAGTAATGTTACTCTATGTAACTTAGGCGATTTTAACAATTTGTCTGTTACTGAAGAGCACCGTGAAAGTCAAATAGAAAAAATGGCCACTTTTTTCGTCGCATTTGTTAAATTATAAAAAAATTTTAAATTGTTAATAATTATAGTTTAAGGGTATTTAGCCTTAGTGGTCAGAAAAGAAATCCTTCACAAAGATTTTTTTTAAATAATAACTTTTTATATTCCTGTTATAAATAATGTTATACATGTCGCAATTACCAAGGACCATAATGAGGTCCCATATTATGAGGTTCTTTAATATTATTACTAGGTCCTAGAATATTATGAATCTTATGGTTATTATAAATCACAAGTTCTAGCTGATTCAGTTGATTCAATTGTTCATGATGATCTAATTGTATCAATAGAGTAGCACGCTCGTCCAAAGCAACCCAGTAGTATATCCGTGTCGTTAAGGTGTCTTTATGATATTGTGAATAAGTCGTATGATCTGACGATGTCTTTACGATATCGCAAAGATACCGAAACGACATGGACATAGGATGTCGTAAAGTTGTAAAGATGTCGTAACGATGTCGTAGAGACGTCGCTAAATTTTGTGCCCACTGGGAATTTGTAATTCCTCGGGCTCAAATGCTTTACATGTGTTGTCATTTTTACATTGTGGTACAAGTGCTTTACAATCATATAACAATTGCCCATATCTTCCTTGAACGCAGTAAACTGCAAAAGAGAAATATTTTTGTCAAATCTATACACGGAGAAAATTTAGGTGAAACTGTCGCGCTTGTTGTCAGAGAGTCGCTGCACTTCGGTTTGGTATAGCGTCCGCTTCAGATTCGGGGTACTGGTTACCCCGAACTTACGCAGATCAGCCGTTTCGAAATGTGGGTGATATATTTTCCTCAGCTGCGCAAGCGTGGTATTGTACCACAAGCGCCGCGTGTTCCGAGCGGATTTTCAATTAGAGAAGACTTTTTTCAACCAAAAGCCGAATATTAATATTCTACAAAAGAGAAAAATCATTAAAGATAAACTTCTGATTTTAACCAAATAATTGCATTTTCACAAAAAAGGATCAAATATTGACTAAAAGACATTTTTAACTGAAAAAGAAAAATGTTAAACCAAAAATTAATTCGTTAAATATTCAACCAAAAAGTTAATTTCAACAAAAAACGCAATGCGTTGATAGTTCTGTCCGAAAACTTTTTATTTTCAATAAGAGAAAGTCCAATTTACGAACAAAGATGAATTTTCAATCAAATAGTTGAATTTGTGCACAAAGTGATTCATGAAACAAACAAATTAATTTCTAAAAAAATGTAATATTTGCATTTTTAAGAAAAAGTATTAATTTTCTACCAAACTTGTTACGTTTTCAACAAAAGATTTGGATTTCCAACCAATAGCTAAATTTTTAACTTTAAAAGACGAATTTTTAAGAAAAAAGACCAATTTGCAGTCAAAGAATATAACTTTTTGATTATATTGATGAATTTTTATTAAAGTAATTAAATTTTCAATAAAAAAGATAAGTTTTCAATCAAGAAAGATGATGAACAAAAGTCGACTAAATTTTTAAATTTTGGACAAGAAATATAATATTCAATAAAATATTTAACTTTTCTACTAAAAAAGACGAATTTTTAACAAAAAATTTGAATTTTCAACCCAAAAGAATGTTTTTTTTTAAATTAAATTTTCGCATTAAATTTGAAAAATTATAAAGGGGCAAAAGGGACAGATAGGACAAAGAAAAGAAAATAGGGATTTTGATAAATAAATGAAAATTCATAGATTAAGAACAATAATTTCAAGAAACATTTAAGTTCATTTTTGTTACTTTTAAAATATCAGCTAAGAAAATCTAAAATATCAGCTAAGAAAATAAAGTTCATTTTACGCTTTTTTTTATTCCTTGCTAAGCACTTTTACATGTTGCGTGTGTTTAACTTTATTTAATAATATAATTTTTCTGTCTATTTAATTATACAATAAATCACATACGTATAAGCTTTAAAAAAATCAATGGAAGTTGTTATGCATATTCTGTTAAGCATTCAGATTAATATACATTTGTAGACTGGTGTCATTAAAGAAATTAAATAAAAATTAAAATATAAGACCAGAGAAAATAAAAGGGAGGATTTGGATCTCTTTAAAAACAGGTTCTACTTTATATATTTCAAAACTACATTCCAGTGCTCGTAAAGAGTGCCCCAAACTCTTCTAAATATGCGTCGCGCTCGGTCTCTGATTCGTTGCAGTTCGCGTGCAATTTGAAATGCTAAAAAATAAAATTTGTCTTGTTTATTACGAATAATGTCATTTTAACTAATATAAATGTTTATTAGACCGATATTAATGAATCTTGATGAAAATAAAAATTTATTAAGTGCATTTTGTGTTATGGTATGTTGTGTTATGGTTTTTTTTTGCGAAGTATATCAATTTTTGTATTTATTAATATAATTCGACTGAAAAACAATATTGGCAATGCATTTTAATATTTTAATAAACTTTAAATAACAAAATTTGCGAATAATGAAAAATATGCAAGAAAAATATAAGTGAGTACCAAAGGATATTTTTTATTTACACAGTATGTACTCAATAAATTTTTATTTTTATCAAGATTCATTAATATCGGTCTAATAAACATTTATATAAGTTAAAATGGCATTATTCATAATTAACAATAAAAATGTTATTTTTTATCATTTCAAATTGCGCGCGAACAGCAACGAATCAGAGACCGAGCGCGACGCATGCACAAAATTTAGCGACGTCTTTACGACATCGTTACGACATCTTTATGACAATTTTACGACATCCTATGTCCATGTCGTTTCGGTATCTTTGCGTTATCGTAAAGATATTGTAGGATCATACGACTTATTTACGATATCATAAAGACACCTTAACGACACGGACATACGATGTCGTAAGGTTGTCGTAAAGATGTCGTAGCGATGTCGTAAAGACGTCGCCAAACTGTGTGCCCACTGGGTTCGAGAACCTTTCTGTGTCCACTGACTCTCTATAAGCTACAAATGGAAAATTTTTTTATCTACTTTTACGCCCAAAAATCTCGGTGACTCTATTTTAAATTTGCATAAGCTACAGATGTATTCCTCAAAATTCAACTTTGAGACAAAAGAACCTTTATGATACATTTTTGAATATTTTGAACCTAAATTTATCGAAACGCAAAACCCTAATTTGATGTTGGATATTCGAAAACCTCTCTGACTCTATTCTCAGTCACAAGAAGCTAAATGCTTAACGTCTTAATAAGACTTGATAGAAAATAATATCTTTAAATTAAAATTATTTCTTGAAATTAAGATCCTACTCCTCTTCACTCCACTGGAAACACAGTGGACACAAAGTTTGGCAGCGTCTGTACGACATCGTTACGACATCTTTACGACAACCTTACGACATCGTATGTCTGTGCCGTTAAGGTGTCTTTATGATATCGTAAATAAGTTGTACGATCTGACGATGTCTTTACGATATAGCAAATATACCGAAACGATATGAACATAGGATGTCGTAAAGTTGTCGTAAAGATGTCGTAACGATATCGTAAAGACTTCGCTCAATGTTGTGCCCACTGGTAATCGAACCACAAAACATTTTTTTTAATTTTCAGAAATCTATAACATTTTTTGTTAATTTATGGCAATATTACAGGAAATTTATGATAACTTACCACAAATTAACCAAAATTTAATTTAAAAACGTTCGTAAATTTCCTGAAAATTATGGAAATTGTCGGTCATTTTTTGTTAATTTACAGTTAAAAATGGTGACTTACCATAAATTACCCAAAGCTCAATTAAAAAACGCTTGCAAATTTCGGGAAATTGATGATCATTTGTAAAATTTCACAGGTAAATATGGTAACTTACCATAAATTAGCCAAAATTCAATTTTAAACATTTTTATGGAATTTAAAGAGCTCATTAATTTTTCGGTAATTTTACTGGTAAATATGATAACATAGCATTAATTATCAAAAATTAAATTTTAAACATAGTTATAAATTTCCGGAGATTTATGAAATTTGAGGTAATTTATGGTAAAATTACAGGTTATTTATGATAAGTTACCATCAATTAACCAAAATTCAATATTATCACGTTTCTAAATTTCTGGAAATGTATAAAACTTTTGAAAATTTTTAGCCATTTATGGTAATTTTACAGTTAAATATCATAACTTACAATGGACTACCCAAAATTGAACTTTAAATATTTTCATACATTTTCCGAAATTAATAAAAATTTTCATAATTTATGGTAACTTACCATAAATTGGAAAAAATTCAATTTAAACATGTAAGTAAATTTAAGGAAATTAATGGAAATTTTTTGTTATTTCTGATAATTTAAGGGGTAAATATGTTAACGTATCCGAAATTTCCCAAAATTTAATTTTAAACATTTTCATGAATTTCCGAAAATGTATTACATTCTTTGGCAATTTATGGCAATATTGCAGGTAATTTGTGGTCACTTACGATAAATTAACCAAAATTAGTGGTGAAACTGACAGCGTTCTGACCGTCATTTACCCGTCATTTACAAAAAGTTTGGCGACGTCTTTACGACATCGTTACGACATCTTCACGACAACTTTACCACATCCTATGTCCAGGTCGTTAAGGTGTCTTTACAATATAGTAAATAAGTCGCATAATCTGACGATGTCTTTGTGATATCTCAAAGACATCGAAACGACATGGACATAGGATGTCGTAAAGTTGTCGTAAAGATTACGTAACGATGTCGCAAAGACGTTGCCAGATTTTCTGCCATATTTAAAAGAACAGTATTAAGGAATAAAAAAATTAAAGAATTTAAAGAAAGGAACAACCATTTCTGTCATCTTATGTCATACATATAATGGACAATTTGTATATTTGCCATGACTTTTTAAACAATTGTCAACTATTTAAAGAAATTTAACTCATTTAAGCAATTATTTATTACCAGGTATTTTTTAAATAATCTATTTTCTGCATAAAATGTAATATTTGGTCGCGTGACTTGGAGTATTTAAATTTTTTAAAAACGTCATGTTATTATTTAAACAAATATATTATTTTTATTTTTAAAGTTTATAAAAATTAAGCCAGAGATGTTTACTTTTATCTCAAATCGATACCCTATTCTAATTTTAAATAAATAATTACAATAACTTTGAGACATGTCGTCTAATGTTTAAAAAGTTTCAATTAACTTGTGGAATTATTATTTGCTCAAGCAGTCTTTTCCGGTGACCTTAAAAAATAATATAAAATAGAATACATTCAATTATTTTTCTGACTCTATAATGTATGTGTTCCATTTTATATTATTTCCCAAAATTCTGAAATCAGACAATAATTAGCTGTTTAAATAATCACATAATATCTTATTAATTAATTTACTTCTCCAAACAATGAATAACCATAACATTTCATTCAAAAAATACATTTTTTTACATTTTTTGGGGGAAAAAATGTGTAAAATGACGCATTTATATTTTTCATAATATTTTGGAAATAATGAAAGTTTAAATGTTTTCTTTTTAAACTTTTGACTAGTATTCTGTTAGAATTGTAAAAGCTCAATAATACAGATGTAAAAATTTAATATCAGAATGATACTTATTATATGTAATTTGTCTTTACGACATCATTACGACATCTTTATGACAACGTTACGACATCGTGTGTCCATGTCGTTAAGGTGTCTTTACGATATCGTAAACAAGTCGTATGATCTGACGATGTCTTTACGATATCGCAAAGATACCGAAACGACATGGACATAGGATGCCGTAACGTTTTCGTAAATATGTCGAAACGATGTCGTAAAGACGTCGCTAAATTTGTTGCCCACTGGGTCTCCTCATATAGTAAACTAATTGGCTTTTATAGCAGTTTCATAGTTACTTATTCGACTGATTGTGATTATTTTGATCCTGAACTAATATTGAACTAATTCTTCATTGAAACTTAGAAAGCACCATTTTAAATTCACCGCCTGATTTACCTAAGTTTTGAGGTTATGATTTCGTGTTTTCAGTTGATTGTTGAAATTTTAAATTTTTACGACAGATATTTCTGTAATTATGCTTATATGGATTTGAAACTTAATTATCATTCAAAAAATGATAATTTTTTAAAAATATTAGATTTACCAGCTTGACCCGTCATTACTGGTATTATCGGTAAAACTGGTAAATTTACCCTTCATAAGGGTAAGGTCCCATCTCTAACCAAAATGCAATAAAAAACATTTTTATAAATGTACAGCAACTTATTAAATTTTGGGTAATTTATCGTAATATTACAGGAAATTCATGATAACTTACTATCAATTAACAAAAATCCAATTTGAAAATATTTGTAATTTTTCGGTATGACATTTTTGGCAATTTATGGTAATGTTACAACCAGTTTCTGATAACTTACCACAAATTAAGCAAAATTTGATTTAAAACGTTTCTAAATTTCCTGAAATTTATGGAAATGTCGGCCATTTATGGTAATTTTACAGTTAACTATGGTAACTTACCATAAATTACCAAAAATTCAAATTAAAAGATTTTTATAAATTTCCGGAAATGAATGAAATATTTGATGATTTATGGTGATGTATAATTTTTATTATTAACCTCTGACGTCACTTTTTACTCCCTGGGGAGTAAAAAGAAGAGCTTTAGCCCAGCTTGATACCCATTGAAAAGGGCTGAAATCCTGCATATGTAATGAAAATATGATTTTAAGCTTACTCTAAGCTTTAGTTATATTCATAAATTCTTTCATTATCATTTTGTTTTCTTGTCGTAGTCGCTTTTCATGTAATTCTTGTTGTATTCTTGGTATATTTACCCAGTGGGCACACACTTTAGAGACGTCTTTACGACATCGTTACGACATCTTTACGACAACTTTACGACAGCCTATGTCCATGTAGTTTCGGTATCTTTGCGATATCGTAAAGACATCGTCAAATCATACGACTTATTTATGATATCGTAAAGACACCTTAACAACACGGACATACGATGTCGTAAGGTTGTTGTAAAGATGTCATAACAATTTCGTAAGGACGTCGCCAAACTTTGTGCCCACTGATTAGTTCTAATTCTTGTAGTCGTCGTTCTTGTTGTCGTCGTATTTTTTGTTTTTGTCGCATTTCTTGTTGCTGTCGTATTTCTTATTGTCATCGTATTTCTTGTTGTCGTCGTATTTTTTCTCGTATTTGTAGTTACTGTTGTGCATGTTGTACTTGTTGTTTTATTTGTTCTTGTCGTATTTCTGGTTGTGGTAGTAGCACTTGTTGTTTTCGTAGTGGAATATAACCCAGTGGGCCAAAGTTTGCCGACGTCTTTACGACATTGTAACGACATCTTTACGACAATCTTACGACATCGTATGTCCGTGTCATTAAGGTGTCTTTACGATATCGTAAATAAGTGTTATGATATGACGATGTCTTTACGATATCGCAAAGATACCGAAACGACATGGACATAGGATGTCGTAAAGTTGTCGTAAAGATGTCGTAACGATGTCGTAAAGACGTCGCTAAATTTTGTGCCCACTGGGTGGATAAGGTTCAGAACCATGTACTAGCACAATTGTAAAAAAGGTAGCACAGAAAGACAAACACTGTAAATCGCATTTCTCGCAATGCTTGTCAAAACTTTTTAATGAATTTACTTTTAATCAGCGTAACTCAATGTATGAATATTTATCTGGTTTTCTCACTTTATATACACAGAATTTAATCTACTTTTTTATCGAGGTTGTAAAATGTGGCCATTATAATGCTTATTTAATTTTATTTATTAAATGCTGGTTTTTGTTCATCTGGCCCCAAAAGTTTTTCTCAATATAGCTTTTTGAAAGCCCTACAAGATTATGATTACAATTTTTTGGATTTTCTTGAAAAATCGAAAATTAAAAAATGTATTGCACGAAAAACAAGATACGAAAAAATATATAAATAAAGAAAAATGGTGATCCTAAAAAATATATAAAAATTTGTTATAAATCACTTCTTAGCAGGACGCATAGTTTTCGTTTCATTCGTGAAAAATACAATTAAAAATTAAAAATAAATAAATTTGGGGAAGAACGACATATGTTACAAAAAATGATCAAACAGAAATTGCTTACCCAAAAAAGAGATAAAAATTTGTTATGGATCACTGTTTGATAGGTCGCGTAATTTTTTTTTTTTAATAATAAAAATTATATTAAAGAGAAAAATTTGTGGAAAAATGACGCAAGATACGAAAAAAAGAATACAGAAAAAATCCTAACATTTTTCATATCTTCACGCTTTGATTCTATCAAATGAGAATGATAATAATTATCTTTAATTAATAAATTTTAAGATAATCCAAAATGCTATTTACTTTCTATCATAAACAGGGAGTTGCATAAAATAATGTTTAACGGATATATTAGGGATTTTAAAATAAAAATTTTGTTTCTTGGTTCTTTTTCATGTGTTTTTCGTAGGGGTTTGAGACATAGTTTCTCTGGAAGATGGCATTTTTGATAACATTTTTCACGATCAGAATAAAGTTTACGTTTTATAAAAAATAGTATCAAATAAATTTGTAGATCTTTTTGAGATAAACTAGTTTCCTTACATTTTTTTCGTATAAAGCATCGTATAGCATGAAAGTTTTCAAGAAAAAATTAATCTTTTAGATTGGCCTTTGGTACTCTCTTTTAGTATCGAAAACGGAAGGTCAAGTTCGTTAGCCAGCTGTTTTGAATAAAAATAAAAAAAGTGAGCGAATTAAAAACAATTTGGGGACAATTGATTACAAAATTAAAAAAGATTCATGATAATTAAAATTGTAAGATAAATAACCCAAAATATTTTAAAAAGTGAAAAGAAGAAAAACTCTACTTTTTGAAGGCCCTAGAAGATTATCATAACAACTTTTTCAATTTTTTTGAAAAATTAATTATTCAAGTTTTGACGGCACAACAATGATGAATATTTAAAAATTCCATTTTTCGGTCAAGCTATAAAGGATAGGGCAAAAGATGAATTAATAAAATTTGCATCCAAAAAAGATCTACAAATTTCTTATTATTAACATTTTAACTAATGAAACTTTTCGACTAATTTATATCTACAATTTTTCCGCCGGCCACTTCACGCTAGAATGCGTATTTTTTGTTCAAATTTTAAAAAATAAACTTGAAAATAAACCAATTAAATTCATGGAAAAAGTATGCCCGAGGTGCGAAAAATTAATATAATATAAATTTGATCAGAATGTCTTCATAGAAGCCAAAGGAGCTTTAACGAAAGAGAATTCACTATCATCAATTTACAGTTGTAGATGTTTTCATTTTAATTTTAAAATCGCTGCGAACTAAATATATTACCAAGTTCGAAGCGCGAGAACCAAAACTCGCGCACACCACGGGCTTTAGGCGCCTAAATATCAGTATTTAAAAATTGCATTTACAGAAAATTTCTTGTGGAGTTTGGTGTTCTGAATAAGGTTATACTTTTCACACCACTTGAAAACTTGATCAATTTGGCCAAAAAACGAATTTTTTAAAGCGCTATCGCGATATATGGAATTTTTAAACAAGAAATAAGTTTCTACAAAAAGAAATTGAATTTTGAATCCAAAAAGACGAATTTTCATTAAACAATGATGAATTTTAAAAAACTGCCTAATTCTCTACCAAATAGTTGCATTATCATCCAAAAAAAGATTAAACTTTTCTTAAAACAGATGAATTTTCATTTTTTTAAATAAAAAAAATACTTTAACTTTCATCCAAAATAGATTTCAGTTGATTTTTCAAGATAAAAATTGATGATCAAACGAACTTACCTGAAGTGAAGTTCAATTATGATTATATGAAACCCTCGTTCGAGATGATTACACAAGGTAGTATCCTTCCTCGACGCTAGATGTCACGAACGTTTAGAGATTTAGAAAAATTTGAATCTGCCTGTCGCGATCTTTCGCCGATCTTCCGCAATGGGCACAAAATTTAGCGACGTCTTTACGACATCGTTACGAAATCTTCACGACAACTTTACGACATCCTATGTTTATGTCGTTTTGGTGTCCTTGCGATATCGTAAATACATCTTCAGAGCAACTACTTATTTATGATATCGTAAAGACACCTTAACGACATGGACATAGGATGTCGTAAAGTTGTCGTAAAGATGTCGCAACGATGTCGTAAAGACGTCGCCAAATTTTGTATCCACTGGGGCCTCATTTAGTTTGAAGTTTCGCAAAAAATGAAACTCACACATGCGGGGTTAAATTTGGGGATAAATAATGATCAGAGTGGGATGTAATCATCTCAAAATAGGTTTTCATATAATCATAATCGTATTGCATTAGATACAATGTAGGCTTTATTGCATAGAACATGTTATTTTTGCACGTTGTGTCTAGTTATTTTAATCTAAAACAGAAAGTGCAAATTGATCGTTATTTTTTATAGGTCTGTTATAAAATTTAGTAAAAGTTTCAGACTTAGACGACTAACCAGCTGCTTTTCTAATAGTATCTTAATCAATACTCTAATGAAAGCTAGATGAACCATTTCTAGTGGAATGCGCTGTAAACTGTGAAATATTAATTCCACTTTGTACTAGAATATTTTTTGTCCTGTCTGGGACGAATCCTTGTCTGGGACGAAACATTTTTGTAGGGTTTTTTAATGGTAATAAACAGGTTACTAATATTATTACAAAGCTTTTTTGTAGCTTTTAAGTACTGCTTTACAGTTCTCGCAACACAGAATCGTGCTTGCAATCGAAAAAGGGCATTCTCAAAACTGGTTGTTGTTTTCCTGGGCCTGATTTTTTAATGTTTTCTGTAATTCTGTAATTCTGTAATTCTGTAATTCTGTAATATTTTCAATTTTTATGAGAGAAAATGTTCGAGCTCTATGAGCAGTGCTTAAAGCCAACAAAATAATAGTTTTTTCTGTCAATTGGCGCAGAGTAAGCCCTTCTAGGGGATACAATTTTCCTGAAAAATCAAGAACCGGTGAGGTATCTCAAGTCTCTGAATATTAGGTTTAACTGGCCTTAACTTGAATATGCTTTTGAAAAATCTATTGATGAGATTGCTATGCGAGATGTCTCCAAGTAAGATCAAGGAAATCGCAGATCTATAAGAATTCAAAGAGCCAAAAGGGAATCCTTAATTAAATTTTTCTGTAAGAAACTCTATAACATTGTTTGCGTAGCTTGAAAAAGATCGCAGATAGTACATTGACAGTACAAGCACCAGCTTCGTAGTGCTGAATCATATTGATTTAAGGTTGATACTGACAATGAAAAAACGAGAATGTTTAAGGCCGACTCTGGATAACCTTTTCTTAGATATGGAGTCCCTGATGAAATTCCGGCATTCCCACATCTGCAAAGAGACAATAGCACATTTGGATTTGGTGTGTACGTTCCCAGTGGGTAAAAAATTTGGCAACGTCTTTACGACATCGTTACGACATCTTTACAACATCTTTACAACATCTTTACGACAACTTTACGACGTCCTATTTCTATGTCGTTTCTATGTCTTTGCGATATCGTAAAGACATCATAAGATCATACGACTTATTTACGATATCGTAAAGACATCGTAAGATCATACGACTTATTTACGATATCGTAAAGACACCTTAACGACATAAACATAGGATGTCGTAAATATGTCGTAACGATGTGGTAAAGCCGTCGCCAAATTTTGTGCCTACTGGGTTAGTATTTTATCTACTAAGAGGAATGAAAATAATGGAAACCAGGGTTGAGAAGGCCAATGAGGTACACCTAAAATTCCACAAGCCCGATCTTGTTTAATTTTTTGTAGAACCCTTAAAATAATTGAAAAGGGAGGAAACGCATAAAAAAAGAAGCACCACCAAGAGACAGTAGGACATCCATTGCAAAAGACTCCGGATCTTTATGACATGAAATGAATAGTTTACACTTTTTATTTATTCTTAAAGCGAACAAGTCAATGTCCGGAATTGCGAAAGTATCGATAATCTTTTAAAAAGCAAAATTTGCAAGTTCCCATTCTTTATCAAGGTTATTGATGCGTGATTGTCTATCTGCTTCAGTATTATCAGATGATGATATGTAAGATGCAAAAAGCCAAATATTTCTTCTCTCGGCCCACTGCCAAATTTTTCTAGTGAGCCGATTGAAATTTGGAAATTAAACTTCACCCATTTTATTTATGTAAGAATTGCTATTGTGTTACCAATCCTTAAGAGTATCTAACAATCTTTTAATTCTGAAGCTAGGGCTATTAATGTCAGTGTATATTGTGATATGGAAAGAGCTATTCCGAATGGTATTGAATGTTTTCATTAAAGAACTGTTCCACCACGAGAGATCAGAAACTACATCCTTAGTGATATGAAACTTTGAATCGTAATTTTCATTTTTTAAGAAAAGAGCAATATTTTTTGCTCTCTCACAATTTTTTGTGTAAAGCCATCCATATGCTACTGCTGGGCAGGCAGCCACTAAAGATCCTATTAAATTCGCAAATTCTCTTATAGAAACTAATGATTTATTTAGAAAAAGTTGAATTAATGAAATGAGTTTTTGTCTTTTTCCTGTCGGTAAAGAAACCGTAAATTCTGTTGAATTTTTAACAAACCCTAAACATTTGCATTGTACACTTAGAATAACGTTACTCTTCTAATCATTGATTATAAATCCTAAGAATGTTAGTATCTTCTGAATTTTTCGAACACTGGCAACACAAACTTCGAATGTGTTTCCGAGGCATAAAATGTCATCTAAATAGATCACGGACAAAAAACCTTGATACCTTAAAAACTGAATGACAGGTTTCATGACTTTAGTAAAGACATACGGAGCTGTGCATAAAATAAATGGCAAGCAATTGAATTCAAATAATTGATTTAAGAATTGAAAACTTAAATATTTTCTGCTGTTTAGGTGAATTCGAACCAAAAAATACGTAGGTCTTCTAGTTTAAAATGAGTGGTCAAAATGAAATCATTCAGCTTTTTTAAATTAAGTATAAAGCGATTAGTACTGTCAGGTTTGGAACTAGGAAATACGATGATATAAACTATCCTGATACTGAATAGCATGTTGAAACTGCCCCTATATTAACAAGTTTCGATATAGCTGTTTGTAAGGCTTGTGTTTATTACTTTCAAAATGTGGGTTGTAACGGAAGCTGTAGTTGCTTAATGCATTTGTGTACCTGAATTTTATAAACTGCTAAACAATTGAGAACAAATTTGTCCTGAGTTATGGATTTCCAATTTTGTATAAAATTTTTTAACCTGCTTGCAGTTCTAATTGCATCTGATTCTAATATCTCTGACGGTGATAAGCTGGTTTTTGTGGCTGTCTTCTGGATGAGTTTTGAGTCCAATGAGAACTCAATGAAGCTTGTGCCTACCTCTGTTTGGATGTCCACAGATTCGTCTATCTCCTTTGATTGTAGCCCGCCTGGTTGTGGCTCGCCTGGTTGTATCCTGGCTGGATGGTAGACAGACGTTTGACCGGCAGGGTCTTCCAGTTTAAAGATTGTTTCATTGGAGGAGGCTTCTTCAAAGTTGACTGAACTTTAATTTCCTACCTTAATTTGTTCAGTGCTCTTTTTTCTTTTATCTTTTCAGCAAGATTAGGTCCGAACAAAAATTCATTTGTTTCGGTACTTTCAAGTAATGTTTTGATATCTTTATTCACACTAGGTACAATAAACTCCTTTCTTGCTTTTAAAAGGAAATGGTGCACATCCGCGAACAATTGTCCGGTATGTGAAAGAAGCTTAAAAAATTCGACCATCTCCATATCTTGATTGGTTATCAACGCAAAAATAGTGGAACTCAATGATGCCATTGCCGATCCAATGCAATTCTGATATTCAAAGAAAAATTTATCTCTTTCGAACTGAATTATTTATTGTGGAGACTTCTGGATTAAAAATTGGAGCCTCCAACAATCCTTTTCTTGGATACGTCAACAAAAGTTCTTCCTTGTCTTCCTTGGGCAACTCGTTTTTCAGCCAGCTATTCCAGCGTTCTAAATTTTGAGAATGTAAAGA
The DNA here is from genome assembly GCF_010883055.1 of Belonocnema kinseyi. Taxonomy (NCBI): domain Eukaryota; kingdom Metazoa; phylum Arthropoda; class Insecta; order Hymenoptera; family Cynipidae; genus Belonocnema; species Belonocnema kinseyi. Next base: position 29,047,307 of record NC_046666.1, read on the forward strand.
AATATCAAGGCTTGGAGAGACTATAGGATTTTCCCCTGAGTCATCTAGAAGGTCATCAGCAATTGATGGCAATTCTTGAGGAGTCATATCAGTGTTTGTGTCACTTGATCCACTGTTTATGTTAGGACCACCGTCAACGCTATCGCCGCCTTCATGACGACGATCGACCGCTTGCTCACCTCTTTCTTCTGCAATGTGCGTCCCCAGTAGGCACAAAATTTGACGACGTCTTTTCGACATCTTTACGACTTCTTTACGGCAACTTTACGACATCCTGTGTCCATGCCGTTACAGTGTCTTTACGATATCTTAAAGACATCGTCAGATCATACGACATATTTACGATATCGTAAAAACGACTTAACGACATGGACATAGGATGTCGGAAAGTTGTCGTAAAGATGTTGTAACAATGTCGTAAAGACGTCGCTACATTTTGTGCCCACTGGGTCTCGCGCTGTGTGCATCTCGTGCAAGAAAACTTTTGTGCAGACTGGTTAAGCCTTTTTTAATCCTTATTTTATCATAAATAAACAACACGAAAAAAAAGAAAAACTTGGTTTTCTAATTTAATGAAAAATTAGGCAAACATTTATAGAAATTGAACTTACCAGAAGGAGAAACCGTTACAGTATTGTTGCAACGCTTGATTTTCTTTTCCAGTTGCCTTAATTTTTTCAGCAGTCATTCCTGATCAATGGGCTTCCTTTTTCTCGATTTTTTGTTCTTATCACTCTTTTTCACTCGTAAAAATAACCTACACTTTTAATCGTACGTCTGACACCATGTGCACGAAGAAAAAATATGAGACAGATCGGCGAGAGGTCGTGATAGGCAGATTCAAATTTTTTTAAATCTCGTAACGTTCGTAACATCTAGCGTCGAGAACCTTGTGTAATCTCGAAGAACGAGGGTTTAAATATAATATGATTTTTTAATTAAACAAAAAACTTTGACGAAAAAATTGAATTTTCAATCTAAAAAGACGAATTTATTCTACCTGATAGAATTATTTTTTGTACATAATTGTTAAGTTCGCTAACAAAACAGTTGCATTTTTATAAAATTAAAATAAAATTTGTAGTGAAACAGGCGAATTACAAAAAATCGACATTTTTTATAAATTGACCTTCAATCCAGAAAAGATTTCAGTTCATTTTTCAACGCCAGAATGTATAAATTTTAAAGAAAAAGTAAATTTCCTACGAAAGAGTTAAATTTAAAAAAAAACAGCAAAATTTTTTAACGAAAAGTATATCTTCTTAACCAAATAGTTTAATTTTCAACCAAAGAAATGCATATTTATACACAAAAGATTGATTTTTTCCTAAAACGAATGAATTTTTCATTAAGAAAAAAAAATTGTAATGACTTCATTACCATCCAGAAAATAAATCAATTATCTTTTTTACACCAAAATATTACATTTAAACTGAATTAAATTTTTTATGAAACAGTCAAATTTTCAGCAAAATAGCATAATTTATAATGCAAAAGTATAACTTTTCCGCAAATTTAAATAAGTTTAAACCAAAAAGCTGTATGTTCATCAAAGAAAGATGCAATGTCTTCTAAAGAAGGTGAATTTTAAAAATAAAAAATTTATGATTTGAAAAACAGTTGAAGTTTCAACCAAACAGTTGGATTTTTATCAAAGAAAGATGAAATTTCTTCTAAAACAGAAGAATTAAAAAAAAATTAAGCAGTGAAATTTATATCCAAAGATGATTCCAGTACACTTTATAACATCAGAATAAAAATAATAGAAAATGATTGAAATATCTGCTGATTAATCGACATTTAACCAAAAATATTACTTTTTTACAAGATTGCTTAACTTTCAACCAAACAGGTAAGTTTTTGCAGTAAGATTTGAATGAACTTTTCAGCACAAAAATATTAATTTTAAACAAAAAGTAAATTTTTTAGGAAATATTTGAAGTTTCAACAGAACGATGGTATTTTTATCAAAGAAAGATGAAATATTTATACTAAATAGGATGAACTTTTGAATTAAAAAGGCAAATTTTCAGAAGAAATAGTGTTTTCCCCAAAAACATTTTAGTCGACTTATGAGAAAAAATATGAATTTTAGAGAAAGGTTAATGTTGAGCGAAAAAAGTTGAATTTTAAACCCAATGAGAGGATTTTTTAATAAAACAGTTAATTTTGCAACCAAATTATAAAATTTATAACAAAAAGATAATATTCAGGAGATAGCTTTTGCGGAATTGCAAAAATTACTCACATGAGTTAAGGACTCCCTCCCCCTTATCGTTACAAATGGTTACAAAATGTCTGGACCTTCCCCCCTTGAGCTTTTACTTTATTTATGTACGGACCCTAAGTTTAAAAGTGATTCATTCTAACATAGCCTCTGTGGGCAGATGCGTGCTTCTACTCTTAAAACTTCTACTAGTACTCACTCAGGTTCCTGCACTTTTTCGTTCTAGAGAGAGGTCATGGTTATCATTAGGTCCACCTGAGTTAAGAGTGAAATATCCGTTAAAGAGGTCTTTCGTAAAAATCCTTTTTTTACTATTATGTAACCTAAGCCTCAAGCTTCATTGCCCACTTCATGTCGCAAGTTTTACCCATTTTCGGCGTTTTCTTTTCTGAATGGCCTTGCTGCTCATGTGCCTCTTCTTCTTTGACATCGAGACAGCACAGGCTTTCTTTATTATCTGCATAGTATCTTCTACTAATTCTTTGTTTCCCATGTCAGTTTTCTTCATAAGGCTCTTTTGCCCTCTGGCAATCGTCAGAGATAGTATCTTTATGCCCTGTACTGGTACTCGCTTACCGCAAGGTCCTCTAGGACCTCCCAGTTATCCAAAAGGGGGATATTCCGTCCGAAGCTAGGCTCATGTCTCGGATCGTACTCATGTTTCCTGCTTAAAGTTTCCTGCTGCTATCACTACTCCCTCTGTGTCTTGGATAAGGTCTTCCGACATACACATTTTTCCTTGGTATTCCTAAAGGCTCTTATTGGGCATAAGGTAGCAACTTACGTACGTACACCTTTGCTATTGACTCAGACGTATCCGTCTCTAGAACCATAACATGCAATCGGTACTGCCCCTTGGTTGTGCACCCAGATGGCTGCTGTACTAATGTCGTCCGGAAGACATGTTGTGGTATCCCATCCCGTGTACTGCTCGCTGATAATCAGCAACTATGCCTGTCAATCCGGAACTGAATATTTTAGAAGGTTGTTTGCTAATATACTTTTATGCATGTTAGCTTGGAAGACTCTCATCATGCTCGGCTGCGTTTCAATTTGTCGAGCGCCTGACTAAAACCGTTGCACCATATTTGTAACAAAGGCTTCTTTGGCCCGACTCTTTGCAATTTCTTGATAGATATCTATACTCTAGACATCTAAAGCATCGTTCGACGCATGTTCTACTTCTTACTCTGCTATTTATACATGTCACTCTAATGTGGACGGGTGTCAGCAGTTGGCTTGCTCGCTGAGATGGACGATAGCCTAGTTACTGAGACCTTTGCGTCTTCTGATTTCTTGCCAATATCTCTCTACAGTGCTTTCTCTAGATTCTGTTTGATTGTGACACAGTCATGATCTAGAAGCTCCAACGTGACTTTAGAAATCAGATTCTTCATTCTTCCCATGTCTTCTAATTACTTTCGCTGAGCTTTCCTAAAAGCCATAGTACTTTTCGTCTTTTTTTCTAGCTCTATTGAGACCTATCCGTCTCGTGTCAGGCGGATGAACCTAATGCGGGTTTCGTTTCCTTCAGGCTTCATCTTAGCTTTAAAATCTCTTGAAACCTCCTTGTAATACTACCCCTGCGCTAACTTTATTAGAACCGCTTACCGGCGCTGTTTTATGCGAGATTGTTGGTGCGACTTCTTCTTTCCATTCACGTGATTTAAACTCAGCTGGTTGTCCTGCCCATCGGTACATTGTGGCCTAGCAGGTCCTTCTGACTTGTTCTTCTTTCTTGTCACCTCCGTTCATGCAGGTGGAGATGCAAGATATTTTTCCTCTTGCCCGTCTGAGCTGCATCATTATATTCCGCTGAGCTTGATACTGTTTTCTCGCTACTGATGTGCCTCAGAGTACTTGAGCTTCTTTGATCCGTTTCCCCGCCAGGTTTTGAATGCTCGCTTGTGCTCTCGTGGTCTGTTGCATTTCCAGTTGGAGGCCCTCTAGTGCTTCTAATAATTTTAAGATTCCGAATTGATATGTCGGTGTTGTCATTCATTTACAGAATCCGCTGCTTCTTTCATAACGGCCAATGTCCCTTTACGGGTTTTGTTGTTGGGGGATGTGGGTGATCTGTAATTTTTCAAGCGCATTGTGCACGGAGGTGCGGGTCGAAATAGCTGGGAACGGGTATAACCTCAAAACTAAGTCCTATCCCAGTTGCCTGAGGCCTAGTCTTCGTTTATCTGTCCCAGAAAAGTACGGACGTGGTTTAGAGCACTCCCAGTGGGTCGCAGCAGAAAACAGTCGTGGTTTCTTCTCGTTGCAGTATCCTTCACCTAGTCTATTTGGCCCGCGACGCTTATTTTACTTCCTCCCTACCCTCTATTTCTAGCAAAAATTTCCCTATCTCCCACCTGGGGACACGTTACATGTGGCTTACAGAATCCCAAAGCAGAACATAGCTTCTATTAAAGCTGATGATGAGGATGATGATGATGATTATCTAGTAAAATCACGTAAATCGCCCTTTTATCTGCAGTACCTTTTAAAATTCTTTAAATAACGGTGAAATGTTTGTAATTCATGTTAATCCTCTAAACTACCACAAAATCAGAGTTTAAGTAAAATAAAAGCGCAGCAAAACTTTATATTCAAAATTTCCTTACTTTTACTTAGTTGTTTCCTGGTTAATTAGTCTAAAGAATAAAATTAAAATTTTTTATATTTATTACAGTACAAGTCCGATAACTTTCCAACGTCGGGGCTGTAGGGGCGGAAAATTCCAGGAATTGCGGACTTAACGGACGCCCCCTCTAGTAGGACGATATTAGGTGCGCACATGCGTAAATCATGGGGGCCAATCATGAGCAAAATAGCAGACGTAGTGGGAGAACCACAATTAGTGTGCGTGTTGTACGTGTCATGACGTCTTAAGGGGAGTGTACACTTATCGGACCGCAAGTTATCGTACTTGTACTGTATTCTTGAAAATCATTAAAATTCATAGTTTTTGGATAATTATACTTGGTTATCAGAAAATAAATTCTTCGCAAGGCTTTTATTTTGAGTAAGATTTTTTTATTTTCCATTTGTAAATAACTGTATACATATCAGGATTACAGAAATCAAATCTCTTATTCATATAGGTTCTCGAAATGGTTTTGTATCCGAACTTTGTTTTTTCTGGGAGAAAATTCTTTACATAAATAGAATGGGTGTTTTTGTTCCACTGGTATGGTAGCAACACATTTAAATCCTGTACCTACTGCTTGTATGCAGAGAACTGTAAAAAATAAAATATTTTTATCAAATCTAAAATGAAACAAATTTTTATAAATGCAAGGTAGTTGAAGAAAATTATCCGTAAGTGTCCAATAGGGTGGTCGTACATTTTTTATTTTTGAATAATTTGCATGCGTATTGCCCCCAAATTTGTTCAAATGCAAAAATCACATAAATAAAACTCGTATTAAGTTAAATTTATATTAATTCTCCTTCACGCGTTTTGAACCTTAAAGAACTTATGGTAGTGAATTAAAAAAAAAATTATTGATTTTTATTCTATGTAAAAAACGTCTTTTTTGTGTCCTTTTTCTTTCTTAGATAGCTACGATTTCTAGAATCCGAAAAAATCATAATTAATGCAAAAAAACTCACAAAACCCAAGTTTTTTAATCATGGAATATTTTTAGAAACCTACAAGTTTCAACCTATCGAGTTTCAACTCGATTGACCTAAAGATGACGATTTTAGAAAATCTAAATATAAGTTTTTTCGAGAAAAGAAAAAGGAATTCATTTTGTTGTGGGTTCAAACAAATTTGGGAACTATATCCATGAAAATTCGAGAAAAAAATTCCAATAAATTTTTAGCCCCCCCCCCCCCCCCCCCCCCCCCCCCCCTGGTGATGAGCAATCAATTAGTTTTATCTAACTGATAATTTTTTCAAATATTTTTCTAATTTTTATAAATATTCACTGAAAAAATTAACTTACCCCTGGCTTGCTTATGTTTAGAAAAATGATTTTCCATGCCATTTGGATTCAGGGCTCTACACATATGCTTAAAGCCCTCCTCAGTTTTATACGAGTTTAGAACGCAAAATTCTGATAACAAATTTAATGATTACTAATGGCTATTATATACATAGAAAAAATCGAGGACCACATGATTGCGAACCATCGTATTTTATTCATGAAAAAAATTTTTTAAATCACCTTCAGCTTCTTCGAAGGTCATAATTCTTGATGTTCCAATATCAGGGTTATAACTATGAAGATTTGGATAAATATAAATAGAACTAGCGCTAACATAATTGTGAAGAAGATAGAATAAAAATACAAACAATAACAATCGCATTGCTTTTGATGTTAAAAAACTTTTTAATTAATTCAATTATAATCAGTGTAACTCACGAAGTGAATTTTTCTTAGTTTTGTCGGTTTATTTAAACGAAATTTATCCCACTATTTCATCCATGTTGTTAATTGTCGCTATTACAATGTTTGTTTCTCAATCCGTGAATATTTCCTAATACAGATAAAAATTTCATCATCATAATCATGCGAAAATTGTTTAGAATATAAATACAGAATTGGCTCTAATAAATCTTCTCGAAGCAGTTACTATGTATCCTTGCTTTACGAAATGATCTAGCATTTGCGCACTTAACGAAAAGTGGGAATTTACTTAATTAATCATGTTTGTAATGACACATTTACCACTTTTTATAGTTAATATGATAAATTTCATCATTTACGGATATTATTATAACGAACTTTATTTATTTCAATAAGCAATTGATTTTTTCGCGTAAATATTTTTGTATTGAAAGTTTAATTAATTTTAAATATATATTTTTAATATTTTAAAACCATAAGATCTAAATTTTTAATAGTAATTAAAATTAAGGTAGTTTAGGAACATCTGTGATATTATTTGATGGTATCTTTTCAAAAATCTCTATATAGTAGACTCATTACCCAGTGGGAACAAAATTTGGCGACGTCTTTACGACATGGTTACGACATCTTTACGCCAACTTTACGACATCCTGTGTCTATGTCGTTTTGGTGTAATTGCGATATCATAAAGACATCTTCAGATCACACGACTTATTTACGATATCGTAAAGACACCTTAACGACATGGATATAGGATGTCGTAACGTTGTCGTAAATATGCCGTAATGATGTCGTAAAAACGTCGCCAAATTTTCTGCCCACTGGGTAGGGTAACATTTAATAGGTAATTTTTGATTCGTATTCAATGTTTAATTGCGAAGAAAAATTTTTGGCCAGCTTTAAAAAGTTTAAAGGAGTTTTAAAATATTTAAAATATCTTATTGTACTTAAAAAAAATACCAAAGGATTTTTTAATAGATTTCATTAATTTTAATAAATTCTAAAGAATTTTTAAGATGTTAGGTAATTTTCTAAATTCTAAGGAATTTCCAAGAGCTTAAGAAGCTTTCAAGGTATTTAAAAATATTTCAACAAATTTTTTAAATATTTTAGAAAATTAAAAACAATTCCCAGGATTCTTTAATAGATTTCAATAACTTATAGAAATTCCAAAGGATATTTAAGATTTCAGGGAATTTTCAGGAATTTCAAAGGATATTTAGGATTTCAGGGAATTTTTAGAAATTCCAAAGAATTTTTGAGTCTTACAAAGTTTCAAAGGAATGAAAGATATTTTGAAGGATTAAAAATATTTTAGGAAATTAAAAAAATTCTCAAGATTTGCAACAGAATTTAATGATTTTAAGAGATTTCAAATGATTTTGGGGTACTTTAGTAGCATCCAGGTAATTTTCAAGAACTTTAAAAAGCTTCAGGAAATTTTAATAGATTGCAAGGAATTTTGAATAGAAAAGCAAAAGTTAAAAATAGTACAAGAAAGCCATAAACTTTTTTTATCTGGTTGGCTTTATTGTGAGTTATGAGTATTTGTACGTTAATTAAATTTCTATTTATTCTCCTTTACTCGTTTCAAATTAAGTTTCTGTACGTTGTCCTTCAAATGATATTTGAAAAATAAACTTAGGTTCGTATTTTATTCTGAATTGCAAAGAGAAGTGTAGAGCTTCAACGCGATTTATTTAATATTAACTATTCTAAATAAAATTATAGGTGAATTAAGACAAAAAGAAATACATATTCTATCTACTCAATAATTTATTAGTTGAAATAAGTAATAATTTTCAATGTCATGTTGGTTGAATTCTATAATGAGAGACTTTGTAAATTATGTCTATGATGTAAGCGTCTGTTAAAAAAAACAAGAATCCAACGACTAAATTCGGACCCAAACGAACAAACAAAAGAAAGCTCATATTGTAATCTGAAAAAAATTTTCGGACAGAAATAAAAAAGAGGACAGAAAAATGAGAAAACATTTAAAACATTTTAAAAATTTAAACATTCTAATTTGATCATAATTAAAATATGCAAAAAAAGAATGAAAAAAAAGAAAGGAAATGTGATTGGTTGCCTTCTTATTTTTCTTTTCTCTTTTTTATTTTTGCGCGAAAATTGTTTTATTCTTTTTCAGATTACAATAGGATTTTTTTTCGTTTATTCGTTGGGGTTTAAATTTGGTCGTTGGATTCTTGTTTTTTTTTTTTTAATCAATTTGATTATGGGACGCTAAATAGGATTTTTAGTTTGGATTTTAATCTAATTTAAATTTTTCAATTTTCATTCAAGTTTATGTGTATTCTCCTTCACGCGTCTTAAATTTATCAGACAATATTATTTAAACCTTTAATACACTTAAATAAGATTTGTTTTAAATTAAGTTCCTATTTATTCTCCTTTACTCGTCTTGAAGATGAAGGGAAACAAAGAAATTAATATTTTAATTGCTATATAATTTATTAGTTGACAAAAGTGATAATTTTCCATGCCATGTTGCTTAATTTCTATTCTTAGAAACCTTCCAAATTAAGTTGCTGTGTATTCTCCTTCACGCGTCTTGAACGCGAAAGAACTTATGGCTGCGATATTTAAAAAATAAACTAAGATTCGTATTCTATTTCAAATTGCAAAAAGAAGTGTTGACTTTTTAACTCAAATTATCTAATATTGAAAATAATTAATAAAATTTACAAGAAAAAGATTTGTTTCAAATTAATATTTTATTGATTCGTCTTTACGCGTCATAAAGGTGAAGTGACTTTTCCATAAATTCCAGGTTTTCCGGACCTACGATCTCTCTGAGAAAGCACTTTAAAATACCTTAAAATCTTTGATAATCTTTAAATATGTGTTAATAATATTGATATACATATTATAATAATTGGTTCAAATGCTCAAGTGGGTGGCCTCTTGGATAAAATGCTTGAGTTTTAAAATTCGAGTTCACTTGTTTCACTGGTATGGAAGAAAAACATTTAAATCCCTTGCCAACTGCTTGGAAGCAGAGAACTGTAAAGAAGAGATGTTTTTATTAAGTATATAGTGAAACAAGCATTTAAATTTAAAAATTATGTGATGGAAATGAGCAATAAATATCCAGTAGAATGGTCTCGATTTTTCATGCATATCGCCCCCAAATTTGTTCGAATCAAAGAAATTTTTTTTTTAATTAAAAATTTTTTTAAATTAAAAAAAAAAGATTTATTTTGTTTTGTTTCGTTCGGATCCCTGCTATAAAACATACATCTGCAAGAAATATTCTCTAAACATTTAATAGACATAATTAAGACTCGTTACAAATTAAATTTCCATCTATTATTATTATTATTATTATATATAAATATATATTTTCCTCAATAATTATTTTTTAAATTTCACTTTCATAATTACTTTCACCTTCAAGACGCGTGAAGGGTAATAGGTGGAAATTTAATTTGTAACTAGTCTTAATTATGTCTATTAAATATTTAGAGAATATTTCTTGCAGATGTATGTTTTAAAGCAAGGATCCGAATGAAACAAAACAAAATAAAACGTTCCTTTTAGTTATGTTACGTTATCGCATAACGAAAATTCCGTTATTTTCGTTACCGTTATTTAAACTAAGAACAAAATCTTGATTGCATTTAATTCATTTTGTTAGTAAGAGATAGATAGTAAGTAAAATGAATCGATTAATGTTATTCAAATGTAACAGAACGAAACAGAAACTGCAATTAACGTTTTTTTTAGTATGGATACGTGGAAAGTGGGCAGAAAATTTGTCGACGTCTTTACGACATCGTTACGACATCGCTACGACAACTTTACGACATCCTATGTCCATGTCGTTAGGGTGTCTTTACGACCCAGTGGACACAAAGTTTTGAGACGTATTTACATCATTACGACATTTTTACGGCAACCTGACGACATCGTATGTTCGTGTCGTTAAGGCGTCTTTACGATATCGTGAATAAGTCGTATGATCTGATGATGTATTTACGATATCTCAAAGATACCGAAACGACATGGACATATAATATCGTAAAGTTGTCGTAAAGATGTCGTAACAATGTCGTAAAGACGTCACCAAATTTTGTGCCTACTGGGGATATCGTAAATAAGTCGGATGATCTGAAGATGTCTTTGAGATATCGCAAAGACAACAAAACGACATAGACTATGATGTCGTAAAGTTGTCGAAAAGATGTCGTAACGATGTGGTAAGTACGTCGCCTGATTTTGTGCCCACTGGGTAATAGCATAAATTGAATAAGTGGGAAAAGTATACAGCGGGGAAATTGTAGAATTCATCTGGCTTTCTCGGTCAAGTTTTAACATTCTTCGAAGGCATGTCGTCATTAACCATCCGGAGGTATCTAAAGGTCATAAATATGAGAAGTACGACAACCCTAGTACTCCAGATCATTCACCAGGTCACTGTAACATATTCTTCGAGGAATTTTGAGATCGCGGGTTTATGCGGAAGATAATACTAGTTTCTAAAAAATCAAAAGAATTCCAGGTTTATCAGGTGGTTTACCAGGTCGATTTTTAACATTCTTCGGAGGTATTTCGACATTAACCTTTCGGAGCTATCTAAGGGTCATAAATATGAGAACTGCGAGGAAAAATGAAGATAAATGGTGAACAGTTTAGAGAATCTTGCGTCAAACTGGTGACATTAAATAGCCGATCTTTCGACCTTTTCTTCGGGAAATAATTGATCCCCTCTTAGAGAGTTTTCCGGAAACGGAAAAATTTACGATTTCCCCGATATACTGGAAGATGAAGTATTCTTAGAAGCTACAGCAATAATGAAGGAAATAAAGGAGAAATTAAAGGAGGTAAATTTTGCAAAAATATAAAGTAAATTTCAAGAAATTTAAATTATATTAAAATTATATTTAATATCCTTTTTAACGTCGAATGCTTAATTCAATACATATAATTCCCGAAAATAATCACTTTGTAATTTGTGATGTATAAAAAAAACTTTGGACAAGAATAAAAAAAAAAGGATAAATTAGAAGACAACCAACCAAATCCCCTTCCTTCTTTTTTTTTCTTTTTCTTACGTATTTTTTTTTATTATTATATTTATCAAATCGCAATAAAAACATTTTTAATATTTACCAACGTTCTGGTACTCATGCAACACTTTTATCAGGATAAGTGAAATTTGAGCAGGTATGAACAGTAACGATATAAAATATCAAAGAAAGAACGTAGTTGTTTTGTTACTGTTCCTACCTGCTCTAATATTTCTTACCCTGATAACACAGGACTGTATGAATATATTAAAGATTTTGAAACACTTATCGCTTCCCGAGGATCGTCGGGGCGCCCCTGGAGTCACAGCTGGGGGTCATAGCATGCGGGACAATGGAGATGGTGAGCTGTGATATATTCAGGCAGATCTCACTAATCAAACAGCTGGCCAGCAAGAACATCTGCGACAAACGGTAAACAGTGGAACATCAACTGTGCCTGATGAGGATGCTTTGGCTAGCGCTAGCTATTTGCAGCCAACCACCTCGACAGAAATCCCGTGGGAGAGCATCAATTGGGATGCCACAATGAAAGAGGAATTGGTGCGGCTTTATTACGAAAGTGCGAAGTTTCAAACAAACATGGAGAAAGGATACAATTTAAGAATAAAATTTGCTGCAAAGTATCCTAATATAAAAAAAGATGATAGCTCTAAGAAAGCACCCAGTCCGTGGCTATGATGTATAACCGGGTTTACCCGAGTAAAAGTTTAATAAAAACACATAACAATAAGTTAAATATTTTTAACGAAACTTTTTGAATTTAATTAAAAAATAAATTTATAAAATTTTAATTACAATATGCAAAAATTTTATTGATTTTAAACCAAGCCTGCATGTATTTATAATTTTCTTAAACCTAAATTTAATGATGGATTCTTGTAAAATAATCTGTTAACGAGTAATCTTATACTTCAAGGTGAAACTTGTTAGCGTGAAATGTGACGTTGTATCGAGACACAGCAGGTTTTTCCCCGGCGTCAACATTCAGCTCATCAAAGATAACAAAATTCAGTTAAGAACTTTAGCTGTAAAAGTCCTTGAGGAACGGCATACATCGGACTACTTGCGATATCTCATCCGAGAAATTCTTGAGAAGTATGGAACTCGTGGTGATGAAATGTACATGTGTACGACTGATAATGGTTCAAATATGATTAAAATGACCAGTCTGCTTCATGAAGCACAAGAAGAGAATGAAAACAGCAGAGAAAAAAGAAACTCCAAGGATGAACCAAAAATCGATGTCCATACAAGTGAGTGCTAACATGAATTCTTAGAGCATCCAGAGTCAGCTATTGATTTTGATGGACAGAACATCTTTCTGATGTTCGTCTGACGTGGGGCTCACACACTTCAGCTATGTGTAACAGACGTTTTAAAGGAGAAGCTGGTAAAAACTATTGATAAGGTACAGTAACCGAAAAAATAATATATTGAACATCTACAGCAAACATTTATACACAAGACGAGGTGTGTTCAAAAAGTAAGGTGACTTTTAAATTTTCGCGGGATACGTACATTCCAGTTTTAAATTTTTAGTTTTGTTGTATTAGTACACTCGTCACGATCATATGTTCACAGTTTTGACTATATAGCTTGTGTTGTTTTTCTGGCAGAGGCGTAAAAGGTTAGAGGGGTTTGGTGCGCTCGGCAATTTTCTTCTTTCGAAAAAAATGGAGCAAAGAGTTTGCATTAAATATTGTGTGAAAAATGGAATTTAGTACTCAAAAACTCTTGAAATGTTGACAGTTGAATACGGTGAGTCTACTCTGAGTAAGAAAAATTTGTATAAGTGGTACAAGCTGTTCTAAGAAGGCCGAGAGGATGTCGAAGATGAACCTCGCTCTGGACGTCCCAGCACGTCAACAACAGATGAAAACGTTCAAGCAGTGGATGGAATGGTGTTGAAAAATCGCCGAATTACCATCAGAGAAGTTGCTGAAGATGTTGGCATTTCGGTTGGCTCATGCTATGCTATCTTTTTGGACGTTATGGGCATGAGAAGTGTTTCAGCGAAATTTGTTCCAAAACTGCTTAATTTTGATCAAAAGATCCATCGCATGACCATCGCTCAGGAGATGTTGAATGAAGTCAATAATGATCCTGATCCACCGGATTTGGCCCCCAGTGACTTTTTTCTTTTCCCAAAACTGAAGAGACCCATGAAAGGACATCGATTTTCAACGATTGAGGAGATAATAATTGCATCGCTGAAAGAACTCAAGGCTATACGACAAAATGATTATCAGAAATGCTTCGATGATTGGAAAAAGCGTTGGCACAAGTGTATTATATCTGAGGGGGATTACTTTGAAGGGGACAACATAAATTTTGAAATATAAATAAATATTTTTTGAGTAAACTATAAAGTCCCCTTATTTTTTGAACACACCTCGTATATGTATATAATGAGATTCATTACCTATATTTTTTCATTTATGCAGGCACGGATAGTCGTAAAGGTACTTCGAACGGTGACATTGGGAAAGATTCTGATCAGCTGTGGTTATAAGAAACCAGTACTCGATATGCCTACGCGATGGAGTACAACAGATATTATACTTCAATCACTGATGGATGTTAAACTATTTTGTCTCGACTTTCATGAAGAACCCATGAAGATCTTTACCAATTAAGAACTTCATCTATCAGAAGTCGAATGAAAGCAGCTTGAACAGTGTTTGGCTGCCCCAGAACCTTCTAGGATAACAACTCTATTGCTACAAAAAGAGCAACTTCTACCTGGTGATTTTTTGGTGCATGGCTTAAATGCAAGTTGGAAACTAAGAAGGTTATTACGCCGTTTGCTCGAGCTCTTTTCAATGCAATGGATTCGAGAGAAGCGCAATTGCTGAAAAATGACGCTTCACTGGCAGCCTTATATCTGGACCCAAGGTACCTCCCCTACGTCTTACATCGATAGGAGGATGAAGAGGAATTTCAAAGCTAAGAGATTCGAGCACGGAATAAGCTAAAACTAATATGGCTAAAACTTCACCTAAAGAACAGGAAACGTCAGACGTAACTGATGAAATTCAACCACAGGAGGTATTACTTATTCCATATATTTTTGTTCTTATTAAATAGATTGAATTATCTTATTTTTTATCTCTATCAATTATAATGTAAAATATGTTTAGTTTCAGATCCTACAAGGAGAGGAAGAGCAGGAAGAAGCAGATGAAGTGGAAAACATTTTAAAAGCATGCGATCACGAAAGGCATACTCAAAGAAAGGAGAAAAATACATCTCACTACATAGAAACGTTTCTCCTTAATTTTAAGACCATTCCTAAATTAGATAGAAAGTCTAACATTTTGAGTTTTTGAAGGGAAAATAAAACGACTATGCTAGAGCTCTACGAACTGGCAAAGATTGCTTAAGCAGTTCCCATGACACAGGTAATAAAGTAAAGATAGTTGTAATCCTCATAATTACGACTTTTAGATACTTCTCGACGACCAATTCCTCGAAGAATATTGTCTTGAGTGATCTGGTGAATTCTCTGGAGTACCCGGATTGTCGCATGTCTCATAATTATGACTTTTAAATATCTACGCAGATTTAACGTCTAATTGTCTCCGAAGAATGTTAAAACTTGATTTGGGAAACCACCTGTGTAGCTCAGACAATTCTCACTTTTTCAGAAACTCGTTTTAGCTTAAGCAGGAGCTCAGGGTCTCGAAGTGCTCGAAATTTCGTGGTAAATTCTCGGGTACACCTGGATTGACGTATTTCTTATCACTATAATTTTTAAACACCTCCTAAATATTAACATTTAAATGCCATTTAAGAGTGTTTAGACTCGACGTGGTAAGTCACCTAGGGGACTTTGGAGCTTTTCGGTTATAGCCTTATAAAAATACATTAAATATAACAGAACTCATTGTTTCAAGATTTATTATTATTTATGATAATATTCTCTTTGAATTATGATTATTGTTTTTAATTATGTTTTCCTACAGTGTTGCTCGAAAAAGCCAGTTGTTCATTAATGTGTTTTTTTTTAGAACGCATCAATCAGATTTTTTCAATAACAAACTGATAATTTTTTAAATATTAGTAATTTGTATAAATATTAACGGAAATTAATGAACTTACCCCTAGCCTGTTTCCGTGTAGAGAAGTGAACTTCCATACCATTTTCATTCAGCTCTTTATACGTATGATTAAAGCCCTCCGCAAACCTATACGATTTTCGAATACACCACTCTGTTAATTCAAAAACAAACTATTGTTTTAAATTAAAAATTTTAATATAAACAAGAAAGATCAATTCTCAACAAAAAATGCAACAATTAATATTCTTACAAAAAAATATGTTTATTTTAGATAAGAAACAGTTGGATTAAACTGAAGGCTATATTTCTAATTTTTTTGGGAATTTGTGTAACTTGGAACGAATAAACTAGCCATAGAACCGAAATTGAGGTTCTGGGAAGAGCAATAGAGATTTTTTATTTGATCGAAGAAATCTTTATTATTCGGAATACATAAAAAGAGGAAAATCAGTTTTTTGGTCTTGAGGCTGGTTTTTTCATTCCATGAATGCCATATTTAAAATCTTTTTTATGCCTCATGGAAAAATTCTACGGAAAAAAATCCACGAAAATTCAACATGAACGAATTTCGGAAGGACAAGACACTCTAAATTAATAAAAACTGAAAATTAAAATTAAAAATTAGAAAATTTTTATTGATACTTAAAAATTAAACTCACTTGTAGCTTCGTCTTAGCTCATAATTCTTCGTTTTCTATCTTCAGGTCTATAAAAATTGCGATTTGTATAACTAGAACTAGAACTGGCACTAGCACAATTGTAAAAATGGTAGCACAGAAAGATAAACATTAAAAAACGCATGCCGGGAAATCTGAACCTTTTAAACGTATTCACTTTTAGTCAGCGTAACTCAATCAGTGAATATTCCTTTAATTTTTTCGCTTAATATATACAAAACCTACCCCTACTTTTTATCGACGCTGTAAAATGTGGCAATTATATTGTTAGTTTCATGAGTACTGAATGTTTCCATATCGAGATAAAAAGGTCCTCATCACAATCATGAGAGCAATATTTACAATAGAAATGTGGAAAGCGTTCCAATAAATCTTTATAACGTCTTTCTCTATGTATAAAGATAAAAGTTTACTTTTCATCCTCGCTTTGCAAGCAGTTTGCTACAATCACGCTTTGCATCGCATTGCCAAATTCTACCTATTTACAATCTTTCCTTCTTCATTCCTCTTTCTCCTTTCTTCTATTTTTCTACATCTTGCTCGAAATCCCCTTTACCCATGCAGAATTCGAGGAATTTTCTTCAAAATGAATCTGGCAAAATAAATAAAGCTCGATCTTATCGCCTGTCCTTCCTCGCTTCGCCTCGCACGCATGTCGCTACGTTCTTGCTTTGCCTTGCATTGCCAAACACTACCTCTGCGGCTAATACATAATACTTATGTACTGTTAAAAATATTTACATTTTACTTATATCTATTTCCTCTACTATTCACAATCTTTACTTCTCCATTTCTTTTCCTCCTTCATTCCCTTCCTCACCATACAACCCAAAATCCTCACTCCTTTCCACTCCTCATACTCTTCCAACCAGTGCTGCACGTTTGCATCCCTCTTCCTTCACAATTCAGACTTCCTCTTCTACTAAAAAAGGCAGAACCTTTTTAAACCCTTCATGCATCTCTTGTGTACTCAGTAGCCACGCTTTGGTCACTACTCCATGCAGACCTGCTGCTTTTGGCATTCTTAATTTCCTTATTTGTTTTTCTACCTCATTATCATTCAACTGCTCCATCGCTACCTCCTGCGTTCTTCTATTCTCATCATCTCTTTACCCTGAATCTTTGCCTGAAAACGATTCTTTGAAAAAATCCACCCCCCCCCCGCACTTACTCTACCCCTTCGCTATTTATATGGACTCCTCCCTTTTCACAGTTCTCTCTTTTCACTTATGGTACGTCCTCTTCACCTTCTTTTTCACCTTTTTATATTACTTATCCCACCAGGGTCTCATGACTCATTTCCCTTTCTTTTTAAACATCTTCTTTTGCACACACGCCTTTAGTTTCTCATTCAAGTCGTCCCATATATCTTCCTCCAACTTGCTTTCAGAACGTATCTTATTTAACTGCCCCTGATACTGATATTGCATTCCTTGTGCAGTTCACTCTCTTCCCCTTGAACGCTTCTTCCTACCTTGTCTACTCTTCCGTTCGCTGTATAGGCTTCATTTACACCTCATACTCACACTAAACTCACTTCTGAATGCCACCATAACCTCCTCTTTTTCGCCTAGCGAGTGCTCCACTCTTTCTTTAATCGTTTCCCTCCCATCTTTATTAAACACTTTCAAAAAATTACACGTTACCCTCTTATCTTTACTGCTTTCATTTTCACGCCCTCCTCACCCTGTTCAATAAAATTTCTTCCCCATATCCATCTCTAGCCTCCGTAATAGTTCCTCTCATTATCCCTTCCTTTCTTCTTCACTTTGGCCGCCTGCTGGAGGCTGCATCTATACCCCCTTGGCAGCTTTGCCTCTATTTTATCTTATTATTTTCTCTCTACCCACGTCTCTTCCAGTGCTACAATATCCAATTCCTGGATATACAACAGAAATGCTTATATTTATTCTTCACCTCTGCTAAGTTCCAGTACAGTACCTTTACTACTCCACCGCCTTGATTTACCCCCACCTCTACTCCCTACAAAACAAATTACCCTGCAATTCCTTTAAGATCTTTTTCTCCTCATCCAACACCCACACTTCCTCATCTGCTTTTATTGTCCGACATCCTACATCTTCGCTTTTCCTTCACTTCTCTCCATCCTAGCTCTGTCGTTCAGTATTCACTGCACCTCTCTTTTCCTCCTTGTCAAATCGCGATTGATGGAGATCTTCTTCTCCTGTATCATATTTTTTCTTTCGCTTTAAATTCAACTTCTCTTCACAGGTCTCCAATTCTACAACCGCCACTTCCTTCTTCTTTCTCCTTTTAAGCCTAACTTTTTTTTTAACCTTATCTTTAACGCACTCTATACTCCGCAGTAATACTTCCACACTCTCTCTTTCTTCTCTGCTGTTTATCTTCCAACCCTCTGATTACAATATTATTTCTTCCATCTGCCTTATCTTTTCTCTCCATTATTAGCTCCATTTCCCTTATCTTTTCCTATCCGCCCTCTCCTTATTTTGATTTCTACGCCTTCCCACTTTCTCTTCTATCATATTTTCTAGCCTCTCTCAATTTAATTTTTTCTCGCGCTCCCTCCTGTCACCGACTTGCATTTCCGACCTCCCCTTCACCTGCTCAAGCCGTTTTTCGCCCTTTTCTTCCACACATTAATCCCCTCTTCCACCTTCTTTATTTTAACCTCTTTTTTCTGCCTTAACAACACTGCCTCCCTCTGTAATCCTTCTACTTTCTCCATCAGCTCTTTTACCTCCTTTTACGTCTATTTCTCACCTCTGATTCTCAATTCCTCCCTCATACCTTCCATCTGCTCTTTTTTCCCCCTTACGTCTTCCATCAGCCACCTGCTCTCGACTATCAGCATCTCAAAAGCTTCATTAAGTATATGTGCTCTCGAAAGTGATTTTTTCCAATATAAAATATTGAATATGAAGTTCTTTTAACGTCAGACCAATAAAGCAAGGTAAAATAGTTTATATGTGTAAATAATTATAATTTTTCCATTCTTGAGTAATGTATTGTAAATAAATTATCTTGGGGGAGGTGACATTGTCTGTTTACACGTTTTGCGATTTAGTCTTTTAATTGTGACAATAAATTTGAAATTAAAAATTTAATACTTAATATTTCAAAGAAAATGGTTTTTATTTTAATTCCAATATAGCAGAATTGATCCAAAAAAGACAATTTTCTCACAAAATAGTTTAATCCTTAAACAAAGATTCTTATTTCTTCGTTTTATTTAATAGAAAAAATAAAAAAATTATTTTCAATCAATTTTTCCCTAGGACTTTTCATTTAATTTTAGGTGCCTACTATTTTTAATAGAAAAATAATATATCGGTAACTTGAAATAAACTTTCAAATTTTCGTTAAACATTGTATTTTTTTAAAGATGGTGGCGGAAAAATTCAAGCTATTCCTACTGTGATTTTTTTTCTGCTTATTGTTAGATTATTCAGCTACTTACATACTATTATGGTGATATTGAACTGAAAATCAATATATTTACAGCTTTTGGATATTTGGACTTGCTGATTAGCAAATAGATTTTTCACAATGTTTTTATTTTAAATAATTTTTTTTTATTTTTCTTTTATAAATAATCGAATACATAATCAGGATTACACAAAATATATCTTTGAATGATATTGATCTGTCAAGAATACCGGTTAAACATCGCCATAGCGCTTGTCTTTGGATAAAATGCTTGACTTTTAGAATTTAGTTCTCTGCTTTTTAGCAAAGAACTGTATAAAAGAAATATTTTGTCAAATCTACAGCGAAGGGTCTTTTTAAGTTTAAATGTCATAAAGGAAATTATAAAGTGTCCAGTAGGGTGACAAGATTTTGTATTCTTGAATTTTTATTTATATCGCCCCGAATTTGTTTGAATTAAAAAAAAAAGACAAAGTGGGCAGATTTTAAAAATTCTTTTACTTTTTCATATCTATTTCGGACGATCCTACTGTCCAGCGATCAAGCGGATTTTTAATAGAAAACTGATAATTTTAATAACTATTCTTTAACTTTTATAAATATTTACGGAAAATACATTTACTTACCTCTAGCCTGTTTGTGTGTAGAGAAATGGTTTCCCATGCCATAAGCATTGAGTTTCTGCACATATAGTTAAAGCCAAAAGGCTGCAAATACGATTTTAGGACGCAGAACTCTCTTAAGAAATTCAATGTTCTTTAATATCTATTGTATAAAAAATGTAATAATTGATATTTCTGCCAAAAACTATTTTAGTTATAAATAAGAAACACATCAATTGAAATAAAGGATACGTATTTTCAACAAAACAGTACTGATTGCCGGTTACAAGTAAAAGCTTTCAAGGAATCTGTATTATCACCAGATAATAGCAGATTTTGTAGCGTCTTTACAGACCTCCTTACTTTTCGCTGGTAATAAGAACAAATGTAATTTAAAACATTTTTAGCTCATAGCTATATTTCGTCTGTAAAGACCTTAAGAAATGTTCTTATTCTCTGATGATAATAAAGATTTCTTTAGCAAAAAAATTAACCTGAAAAGTTTAGTGAACATTTTATTTTAATTATTTTTTTATTCAACAGTCAAGTTTAACATTTTTAATTTCTAAAAAACTCTTTTTTTCAAAACACTTTATATTTTATTTACGAAATATATTCTTAAGTGCATGTGACATAGCTAAATACCTATATTACCGACGACAGTTTTTCAGTTCACTGAATGTTTTTTTGAACCTAAGAACTTTTTTTGTAAATAAAATATCGAGTTGAAACTTTGGGAAATGTATTAGAGTACAATAAAG
>NC_046666.1:29068548-29075443 GCF_010883055.1 Belonocnema kinseyi
TCTCAAACTTTGAGAAATGCAAAAGTCGAAAGAAAACTACGTTTAACTACAAAGCTTAATAATAAAAGATGTAAAAAAATATATTTCAACAATCAATTCCAAAGGCATCAGCCGGTAACCTTGTACACGAAAATAGGAAACCTGGCGGCCACTAGACGAGGCTCTAGAGGGTTCGTATTTTCGTGTACATCGTTATCGGCTGATGCCGTTGAAATTGATTGTTGAAATATATTTTTTTTACATCTGTTATTATTAAGCTTTGTAATCAAACGTAGTTTTCTTTCGACTCTTGCATTTCTCAAAGTTTGAGACCGATATTTTATGTATAAAAAAAGTTCGAACGTTCAAAAAATGTTGAGGTTCAGAAAAAAGATGAAATAATTTTCAGTGAAGTTCCTACCAAAATGCAGTACCTAAACGTACTTTATTGTACTCTAATACATTTCCCAAAGTTTCAGCTCGATATTTTATTTACAAAAAAAGTTCTTAGGTTCAAAAAAACATTCAGTGAACTGAAAAACTGTCGTCGGTAATATAGGTATTTAGCTGTGTCACATGCCCTTAAACTCACTCGTAGCTTTTTTTAAGACCAGAGGTTCTGGTTCTCTATGGACAGGGCTGTAAACATTAGCATTTATAAAATTATAACTTGCACTAATACTAGCACTAGCGCAATTGTAAAAAAGGTAATACAGAAATAAAAAAATTAAAAATCGCATTGCTGTTGATGTTAACAAACGTTTGAAAGAACTAATTTTTGATGAACGAAACTCAATAAGAGAACAATCCTTTAGTTTCTTACGTTATATAAATATCAAATTTTCCCCTACTATTTTATCAAAGTTGTGAGATGTGGCCATTATAACGCTTGTTTCCCAAGCAGCGAATATATTCTTATCAAAATAAAAATTTCATCATCATAGTTAGGCGTATAGTGTTTACAATAAAAATCTGGAATTTGTTTTAATAAATCTTCTAAGGCACTCGCTATGTATTACCAAATTATAAAGCATTCATCAAATTCACGGAAGATAGGAGCTTACTTAGTGAAACATATTTTTAATGACAAATTTATAAGTTTTTTATCATTTATATGATAAATATCATTATGTATGGACATTATTTAAAAAACTTTATTCTTTGCTTTCAATATAGAATTTAATTCTTTTATGTAAATATCGATATAATAAAGGTTTATACAATTTGCTGTTTAATATAAATTTGCAGGAATAAAATATTAATATAATTATTCATGTTAAATCATTCTATTAAAAGTTCATGTGTAGAATTCCTGAAAATAAAAACCAGAAATCCAACGATCAAATTTGCACCAAAAATATAAAGTAAACAAACAAATATTCGAGCACGTAGAAACAACCACGAAACTGGTGCCGTTGCTGTTCCTCCCTGCTCGAATGTTTTTCAATCGTTTATTTAATTATGCCTTGATAAGGGTCCTGTATGAGGAACATTTTATGGTATTTGTTTAAATTTGATCCTTTGATTCTTGGCTATATTTTTAGAGATTCTGCACTTTAATTTGATTACTGGACATTAAGCAGGATTTTAAACTTGATTTTAATCTTATTTAAATTTCTTTAATTCAAATTTTAAGTTAATCCTAAATGCTTTTTTTCACCAAACACTGAGTTTTGTGAAATAAAGTTTGAATGATATATTGCAGATCTTCAAATTCTAATTTTATTTTTTAAACTCTCTTTGATGTCACAAATTTTTAAAAGCAACACAATTTTTCAATTAATTTTTTTTTTTAGAAAAGATTTTGATTTTTTAAGCGTTATAACGGTTTGATTAAAACTATATACATATTATCAAAAAAATTCGTTTGAGGTGAAGTATATCTCTTTGAAATGAGCCAGACTTCTGTAAATTTTTTGGAATCACACATAGTTCGGTCGCAAAATTTATTTTGAATTTTTTAAAAAGTATTTTAGACTGATAAAACCCAAATAGTGAAGCCATCGTAGGGGTTGTTTTTTTATCGATATATATATTTTTTTATATGTATTATATATAATTATAGACACCGCACAAAAACAGAGTAGAATAAATATTGAAGCTGTCTACTCGCTGGAAAAAGAGCCCAGAGTAGCGAATCAACTTCATGGCATAAATGCCAACCTCAGATGAATTCCATAATTGAATTATTATGCTTGTTTATTAATTGTTAACAAACCTTGTTACATGCCCGTATAATCTGGGGGTACTACCACCCACAACAAACCAGCTGTCAAATTTCGTCATGGTATGGGAAGTTTCTTCATGGACGAAGAAGAGGAGGTTTCCCGGCACATGCGCTGTGGATGGGATTCCCGCTCATACAAGAGTGCTGGGAAACACATAAGTCAGTGCACCCGAAAACAGCAGCGAATGGAAGACGACCAGGGCCGAGCCCTGAATTGGTGGATCAACGGCGCGCCACCACGCTGCGAAGGGACTAACTGGCGACTGTCCCGCTCCCTCGCACCTCTCTCTTTCCTCTGATCTTTGGTGTCAATTTGTGATAAAAGTGGCACTACGGTTCTGACTTACTGCGACGCACCGAGACGACGCTCTGTCAAGTGGTAACGTATATCAATGTTACAAGTATTCCCAACACCGCCGCTGTCACTCTTGCGTCGTATCCACATGCGGCAAGAGAGCCTGACAGCCAATGTAGATTCCTAACCATGCAATTCTCGCACCCAATCAGGGTCTCGAATTCTGTTATGAATGTATAAAATATTTTATTTCTGTATTCTGGCTATTATAAGGCGACTTTAGTTTTTTGAAGAAAATTTTGTACAAGATTCTTTATTCTTGGTTTCGTTATAAAAAGAAAATGTTTGCCGTTATGATATCAAAAGTTCAAGCTGATACCAAGAACTGAAGAAATGCGAAAATCAAATAGATCTTATTTTAATTGATTCTTTAATGAAAAATTGTCAAGAAACCAAGCGCGAAATATGTATTATCATTCGAGAAGAAAGAAATTAGTTACTGAAATATCATGATTCAGGGCGACCGCTGGACCGGGAAACTGTGAAATTACCAAAAATTATTTTAGACCAGGAAGTGATAGTGAATTTTTTCTTTGATCTGGAATTTTACAAGTTTTTAGAAGAAAAATCTATCCAACCACTTGAAATATCAAGAATTTTATATCGCAATATATATAATACAATTCAAAATAAGTTTGATTTCAACTTTTTTTTAAAATGCTAAGCGTAATTGTTAAATTTTCTATCATGAAATCCTTAAGCTTACAATGTGGAATTATAGTTATAACTATAAATATAAATTCATTATTGATTTTAAAAATTGAACTGTAGTTCGTGTATTCGAAATTAAACAATAATTGAATTATTTTATAGGGCGATTCTAAATCAGTTAAAATTAAACAATTTCCAGATTTTGACGTTAAAAATGGAACTACTTCAATTCAAAAGCCTTAGTAGTTAATCAAACGTAAACTTCCGACTGTCATTTTATAAACATTCTGTTGTTTCAATAGAAAATATACCATTTTTAACCTTTTCAATTTCAACATTTTTAATTAAGAAACAGAGCAATTCTTTAACAGTCAGCAATGTTTTAGTGTCTATTTAAAATGGAATATTAAAAACTAATCAATTTGAAACTAAATTTTTTGAAACAGAAAGCCTTGAATCGTAAAAAATTTCAGAGAGCTAAACTCAAACTTAGAACGTTAAAATGTTAACTTTATTGTTCTGTTAAAAAAAATGTTTATTTATAAGTGAAAATGTTGAATTTTAATGTGTAAATAGCAGATAAAAATGTATTCAATTAGAAAAAATGCGAACAAGTTCAGTAAATACTTCTAATTTTTTAAAATAAAATTCTGAACCTTTTAAGGACCATGAAAGCTTTTAATATAGTAAACAAATTGTCTTAGGACTCCTGGTAAAATTCAAAATGATTTTTTTATTTCAAAAAATTAATTTCAGCAGAATATTTAGTAATATTTCAAAACAATAGCAAGTTTTGTTAAATAGATAACAATTGAATGGTTGTGATTTTGAAAAAAAATAGGAATAAGTTCAAGAGATATTTAGAAGGTTTGAACAAGTTCAAAAATAAGTTAAAACTTTAAAGGATGTGAAAAAATTTTTAACAAAATTTAGATATTTTAAGATTTCAAACAACAAATTTAGAAGCTTTCCAAGCTCTTTGAAAGGTTTCAAAATACTAAAAAAAATATTAAGATTCCTCACAAAATTGATAATAATTTTTTATTTTAAAAAATCAATTTCAAGAGAATGCTTAAACAGATTTTTAAAAATTTATAAAACTGTAAAAAGAATAATGTAAAGATTCCAAACCATTTAAAAGAAAATGTAGATTTTTAAAGATTTTAATACAAAATTTCGTAGGTTTATAGACATTTAAAAAGATTTCGGGATCATTAACTTTTTTGGAAGGTACCTGGAAATATTTAAAGTGATTTTTTAGTGATAAAATATACATTTATGAAATGTTTTAAAAGATTTAAAATAGAAAATTGTCTATGTATAAATAACAACTGAAAAATTATTCATTTGAAACGACTCACAATTAAACTAATTTAACTTCTAATTTGAAAAGTGTTTGATACAAAAATTTTATCTTTCAGTTTTTGATGTTTTTAACTTAAAATTGCTTGAAATGATATAAATTTTAAAAATTCATAAACCTTTTAATGTATTCTTCAATTTAGGACATTTAAAATAATAGCGTTCATTTATAAATAATACAAGTTTTGATTCGTTAAAACGATTTTCACATACAAATAATTTTCTAAGAAAAAGAAAAAATCTACCTCAGGCCGGATTTGAACCGAACGGAGAATAAGTTTAAAACGATTATTAACATCTCCCTCGAGAGTGGAGGGGAGAGGGTAATTATTGTGTGCCCCCCCCCCTCAAGCCCTTCTCTGGATCCACGTCTAGCTTAAGCAGATTACTTAAAATTACATGCATTGCAAGTGGATTACAAGTGTATTCTCTAGATTTCGCCAAATTACAAAGTGGATTATTCTGAATTAGATTCACTTTAAATGGATTATTTGGTCTCACAAATGGATTACTCTAAATTTAGTGAACTTCTTAAGGGGTTTATTCAGACTACTGAAGATTATTAGTTCATTTTTACAAATTACATGAAGTACAAGATGTTTTTATTTAATTACATAGATTCGACGTGGATTACTCTAAATTGGATGGATTGCAGATGCATTACCGCGGATTATTCTAAGCCATATAAAGATTATTCTGAATTTCGTGAACTACTTGTGGGTTTACTCAGACTATTCTCTTTTATTATTTTATTTGTACAAATTACATAAAGCCTAAGTAGATTCCTCCAAATTACACAAATTAAAAATAGATTACTCTGATTTATAAGGATTTCAAGTGACTTATGGTGGCTAATTCTAAGCTATATAAAGATTACTCAGAATTTCATGGATTCCAAGTGTATTTTCCTAGATTTCGCCAAATGACAAGAGGGTTATTATGAATTAGATTTATTTTAAATTGATTATTCGGTCTCACAAGTGGATTGCTCTAAATTTCGTGAACTACTTGTGGGTTTCCTTAGAATATTGTGGTTTATTATTTAATTTCTACAAATCATTTTTAGCTTAAGTAGATTACTCCAAATTACATGGGTTGCAAGTGGATTACACTGAATTATAAGGATTTCAAGTGTCTTATTGTGGATTATTCCAAGTTATATAAATATTACTCAGAATTTCATGAATTACAAGTGCATTTCTCTAGATTTGCTTGGATGACAAGTGGATTATTCCAAATTAGATTCATTTAAAATGGATTATTGGGTCTCACAAGTAGATTGCTCTGAATTTCGTGAACTACTTGTGGGTTTACTCAGACTATTTTAGTTTATTATGTAACTTCTACAAATTACACGTAGCTTAAGTAGATTACTCTAAATTACATGGACAACAAGTGGATTACTCTATATCATAAGGATTTCAAGTATCTCATTGAGGATTATTCTAAGTTATATAAAGATAACCCAGCATGTCATGGATTGCTAGTGTATTTCTCTAGATTTCGCCAAATTACGAGTGGATTATTCTGAATTAGATTAATTTTAAATGGATTATTTGAACTTACAAGTGGATTGCTCCCACTTTCGAGAAATACTTATGGGTTTACTCAGACTACTCAAGATTATTAGTAATATTTACGAATTACATGGAGTATAAGTTTATTTCTCCAAATTTTATGGATTAGACGTGGATTACTTTGAATTGGATGGATTGCAGGTGTATTACTGCGGATTATTCAAAGTTATATCAAAATTACTCAGAATTTCATGGATTGCAAGTGTATTTCTCTAGATTATCTTGGATTACAAGTGGATTATTCCGAATTAGGTTAATTTTAAATGGATTATTCGGTCTCACAAGTGGATTGCTCTGAATTTCGTGAAGTACTTGTGGGTTAACTCAGACTATTCCGGTGTATTAATTAATTTTTACAAATTACATGAAGCATAAGCAGATTACCCCAAATTACATGGATTACAAGTGGATCACTCGGAATTATATGGATTTCAAGTGTATTTCTCTAGTTTTTTTTATTACAAGTGGATTATTCCGAATTACGTTAATCTTAAATGTATTATTGAGTCTTCCAAGTGGATTGTTCTGAATTTCGTGAACTACTTGTGGGTTTACTCAGACTATTCTCCTTTTTTATTTTTTTTTATTACACTATTAAGCCATTTCCCTTTCGGGGTAGGCGTGACTCACTCGGCAGGGGAAAGGATGGGATAGAGATTTTTCAGATTGATCCAGAATTCTCGTGCTATTTATGTAAATAACACGTTCGTTCCGCAACACTGCTCCGACCCAGGTTGCTGATCA
>NC_046666.1:29075543-29095818 GCF_010883055.1 Belonocnema kinseyi
TCTAGATTTCCCTGGATTACAAGTGGATTATTCTGAATTAGATTTATTTTAAATGGATTATTTGGTCTCACAAGTGGATTATTTTCATTTTCGAGAAATACTTGCTGGTTCATTCCGACTACTCAAGATTATTAGTCAATTTTTACAAATTACATGGAGTATAAGTTGATTTCTCCAAATTTCATGGATTAGAAGTTGATTACTCTGCATTTCGGTTTATTATTTTATTTGTACAAATAACACAAAGCTTAAGTAGATTACTCCAGATTACATGGATTACGAGGGGATTTCTCTGAATTATATGGATTTCAAGTGTCTCATTGAGGATTATTCTAAGTTATATAAAGATAAACCAGCATGTTATGGATTACTAGTATATTTCTCTATATTTCGCCAAATTACTGGTGGATTATTCTGAATTAGATTCATCTTAATTAATTCATCTTAATTATTCGGTCTCATAAGTGGATTGCTCTTAATTTCGTGAACTACTTGTGGGTTTACTCAGACTGTTCCGGTTTATTATTTAATTTCTACAAATTACACGTAGCATAAGTAGATTGCTCTAAATTACATGGAGAACAAGCGGATTACTCTAAATTATAAGGATTTCAAGTGTCTTATTGTGGATTATTCTAAGTTAAATAAATATTACTCAGAATTTCATGGATTACAAGTGTATTTCTCTAGATTTTTCTGGATTACAAGTGGATTATTCTAAATTAGATTCATCCTAAATTGATTATTCTGTCTCACAAGTGGATTGCTCTGAATTTCGTGAACTACTTGTGGGTTTACTCAGACTGTTCCGGTTTATTATTTAATTTCTACAAATTACACGTAGCATAAGTAGATTACTCTAAATTACATGGAGAACAAGCGGATTACTCTAAATTATAAGGATTTCAAGTGTCTTATTGTGGATTATTCTAAGTTAAATAAATATTTCTCAGAATTTCATGGATTACAAGTGTATTTCTCTAGATTTTTCTGGATTACAAGTGGATTATTCTAAATTAGATTCATCTTAAATTGATTATTCGGTCTCACAAGTGGATTGCTCTGAATTTCGTGAACTACTTGTGGGTTTACTCAGACTGTTCCGGTTTATTATTTAATTTCTACAAATTACACGTAGCATAAGTAGATTACTCTAAATTACATGGAAAACAAGCGGATTACTCTAAATTATAAGGATTTCAAGTGTCTTATTGTGGATTATTCTAAGTTGAATAAATATTACTCAGAATTTTATGGATTACAAGTGTATTTCTCTAGATTTCCCTGGATTACAAGTGGATTATTCTGAATTAGATTTATTTTAAATGGATTATTTGGTCTCACAAGTGGATTATTTTCATTTTCGAGAAATACTGGCTGGTTCGTTCCGACTACTCAAGATTATTAGTCAATTTTTACAAATTACATGGAGTATAAGTTGATTTCTCCAAATTTCATGGATTAGAAGTTGATTACTCTGCATTTCGGGAATGACTTGTGGGTTTACTTAGTCTATTCCGGTTTATTATTTTATTTGTACAAATAACACAAAGCTTAAGTAGATTACTCCAGATTACATGGATTACAAGGGGATTTCTCTGATTTATATGGATTTCAAGTGTCTCATTGAGGATTATTCTAAGTTATATAAATATAAACTAGCATGTTATGGATTACTAGTATATTTTTCTAGATTTCGCCAAATTACTGGTGGATTATTCTGAATTAGATTATTTTTAAATGGATTATTTGGACTTACAAGTGGATTGCTTCCAATTTCGAGAAATACTTATGGCTTTATTCAGATTACTCAAGATTATTAGTAATTTTTACGAATTACATGGAGTATAAGTTGATTTCTCCAAATTTTATGGATTAGGAGTGGATTACGCTGCATCGGATGGATTGCAGGTATATTACTGCGGATTATTCAAAGTTACATCAAGATTACTCAGAATTTCATGGATTGCAAGTGTATTTCTCTAGATTTTCTTGGATTAAAAGTGAATTATTCCGAATTAGGTTAATTTTAAATGGATTATTCGGTCTCACAAGTGGATTATTTTGAATTTCGTGAATTACTTGTGGGTTTACTCACACTATTTCGGTTTATTATTTAATTTTTACAAATAACATGAAGCTTAAGTAGATTACCCCAAATTATATGGATTACAAGTGGATTACTCTGAGTTACATGGATTTCAAGTGTATTAGTGTGGATTATTCTAAGTTATATGAAGATTACTTAGAATTTCATCGATTACAAGTGTATTTCTCTAGATTTCGCAGAATTTCAAGTGGATTATTCTGAATAAGATTCATTTTAAATGGATTATTCAGTCTCACATGTGGATTTCTCTGAATTCCAGCTACATTTAAGCTACATAAGGATTGCGGAGAATTTTATCAATTACAAGTTTATTTCTCTAGATTTTGCCGGATTAATTGCCGGTTAATTTTAGGTGGATAATTCTGTCTTACAAGTGGATTAGTCATGATTTAATAAATTAATTATGTATTTTTTCAGACTACTCCAGATTATTAGTAAATTTTTCCAAATTATACTAAATTATTCCAAATTATGGTTACATAAAAATTACTCATGATTCTATTCATTAAAAGTGGATTACAAATAGATTATTACGAATTAGGTTAATTATTAGGGCATTAGTTTGAATGAAATCGTAATACAAGTGGATGACTGATAATTACTTTCATTACAAAGTGATTGCAAGTGGATGAAAAGTGTTCTTGCAAAATCGTTATATTTTGTTCGAAAATTTATTTCAATTGCAACGTTTAGTTTAAAATAATTCAATTTGTGGAAAATTGAACACTTTTGTTCAACATACATTTTTTTGCTTAAAATTTATCATTTAAGTTAAAAATATCTGGTTGAAAATTTAAATTTTTTTAAAATATAATTTTTGGTTGAAAATTTGGCTTTTTTATTTGAAAATTCCTCTACTTCAATCAAAATTTATGTTCTTATTTATTTTTTTAAATCTGTTTTTTTTTTTTGTGAATAGACTGAGTCACGTCAGATTCCTGAATGATATTGCTTGAGAATGGAGAAATTGTCATTCTTCACAAACATAATCTATTTAACTGAATTTTAATTTATTTTTAAACCATGTTCCTTTTGTTCTATGCAGGCCAAGAGATATTATTCATTCATTTCATTACATTTTTTATGAGTAAAACAAATATTTTTTGGACTTTCTTTGTTAGGACATTCTTTTATTTAATTTTAATAATAAGAAAAAAGAAATACCTTTAAGCTAAATAACTCCACTTTAAGGGAATAGAATGCAAGATAATTCAAAATTAATGAATCGCAATTTTTTTGGTTAAAATGTTAACTATAACATTTTTGATTCTGAATTAATACTCGTTAGTTAAAAATTCAACTAGTGAAATTTATAACTATTTTTTTCAAAATTTATTTACTTTTGCTGTCTCTTTTTTGGAAAATGTAACAATTTTGTGTAATAATTCGTATTTTTTGTAGAAAATTAATTTTGGAATTAAAAACTCACCTTTTCATTTTCTCATTAAAAAATTATTATTTGTAAGTTAGAAATTTAAGTCTTCGGTAGAAAATGCATGTGTGTAACAAAAAGGTGTTTGCCCCAAAAACAGCTAAGAATTTATTAATCATAATTTTTTATAAGATGCCTGGTTTTTTTTTATTCGTAAAAAATTACACTAAAAATTAAGCAATTTAATTTGTAAACAAACAACACATACTTAAAATGAAAATGACTTGGCAAAAATTAATCATCTAAAAAAGAGCTACAAATTTTTCATAAAATTCTTTTCATAGGATGTGCAGTTTCTGTTTTCCTCGAAAAAAATAAAATTCGTGATAAAAAAATTCTTGCAAAAGAACACAAAGTACGAAAACAAGTTAAAAGACAAAAGTTGTTCACCCAAAAATCTACAATTTTTTTTTGTTATGATGTTAATGGTTTCTAAAGACGCTATTTAGGACTGCTCTCAATAGTCACACTCTATCAGGACGATTTTTGCTAATTTTTTTCGTTAAGAGTGTTTTTGTTTGTTTTAGATTCAAAAAATTTTCCTCTTCTACAATTTTTTTTCCGTACGTTTTTCGTGGTGTCCAAACGCGAATTTAGGACCGGATGTAATGGTTTGGATCAATGAAAATGGAAAATTGATTGTTTTATCTTAATTAGCAATTTAATGTTTTGCTTAAATATTTTTATAATGGAATTTAATTAATTAATTTTTTAATTTAATAAGTTTATAATAATCAATATTATTGAGTGATGTCCATTGATATCAAGCTGAATTTGCTTTCTCCGTATTCATGAGAGTAGAATGGTGTCGAGGCTCATTCAGGCAAATAAAAATCTAAATTGTCATACGAGGAAATTAATTTTTTAAACCTTTTAGTTCTATTTAGCGAATCTCTATTAAATTTCGTCGTCTGGAACAATTTAAGAACTTACTTCCTATTGTGCCAATTCACAAAAGAAATTAATCCGATCTTTTTGTTTTGAAAAAAAATTACATGATTCGTAGAATTCGAATGAAATATAAATTTGTAAATATCAATTCCTGTTTTATGGCGTCCCAAAAAAAACCGACTAGTAAAAAAAAATGGGTTTTGCGAGTTTTTGGGGCAATGACGATTTCTTTGCGGTTTTCCTAATGCATATTGATTTAAATATATCAAATATTGTTTTATCCTGATAATTATATAAACCCATAAATTGTTTAAACCATATATAATTGTTTCTAGCAATTTTATTTTATATAAGAGTTACAAAGATGCCGTTTTTCCAAAAAATTTCCACTTTCTGTCCAATTTTGTTTAAACAAATTATTGTCGTTAAAAACTGTCTTCTCCTGTAATAATTCTGTATAGTTTTAATTTGTTTCTAAAGTCTTCCACTTTATTTTAACTTTTCAGATAGTAATTACAGTAATAATTAATTCAAGTTAAAAATTATTGTTTACACAACTTATTGTTGTTGATAATCATTTAAATTTCTGTTAAATTTCCACTTAGTGAGTTGATAAGCCATGAAGGTTAGGACTAAACAATAAATATTAATATTAATTTAAGCCACAAGGCTCTTAGTAACTTCTTGAAACAAAATTAACATTTAATTTATAGAAAATTTAAGGAATACTTCAAATATCTATTTTGTTTAAGTAATATATATTAACAAAAAAAGAGATTATAGAAAAATTATTTCTCTTTGATTTTTTTCAATATTTGTTCATATCTAAGAAGGCGAATCCAAGTAAAAAATTACAGAAAAAATCGCAAATTTCTAGCAGTAACTTAAGGAAAGATAATTATAAGAAATAATAAATTGTTTAAAAAATAAATTTCGTTAACTTGCGTAAATTATTAACTCACTAAGCAAAGAGTGGAAAAAAGTTTAATAGTTCAGAAGAAACCGCAACTATCTGGTATTAACTTAGATTATAGTTACAATCAATAATAATTAGTTTAAACAATTATTTTTTATAAATTGTCTCTCCATGTAAAAAAATGAATAGTTTAAAAAGTTATAAAAAGCACTCATTTTCTATTATTAATCAAAGAGAATTATAATACTAATAATAAATTGTTTAAAATATGACTTTTATTATAAAAATAATAAATTGTTGAAAAATGTATTTAAACATGTTAATATCAGTATAGGGTAGTATATAATTTATTTAAAACAATCTGCATTAAGAAAAATCGCAAAAAAATCATAATTAGCGCCCAAATCTCGCAAAACCTATTTTTCCACATATGGGATTTTTTGAGACTCTATAAAAGAGACTTATAGGAGTAATAATATTTTGGCAGTAATTATGATTTTTTGGCGACTATTTTAATCAAAATTGTTTTTAATACATAATTCACTATCTTCTATTCAAAATTAAATGTTTACATAAGAAAATTATAATTGTTCATAACTATCTGCTGTTAAATATATGTAAGAAAGTTGCGGTTATTCTTAAAATGATGAGATTTTCGTTGTCTTTTTAGTTATGAATTATAATAAATAAATAATAGAAACATTTTTTTTCAATCACTTTCTTTTGTGTGAATTAATTTTTGAAAAATAAAACGGATATTTTAAATAATGTTTAAACTTTATATTTGCAGTAACTTATATGTAAATTTTTTTTCTCAAAGAGATAATCAGAGCCTCTTTGTTTAAATTAATATTGGTATTTATATATATTATTCGTTCCTGAAAAGTAAAAAAAAGACTGAAAATTATGTTTGTAAGCTTGCATTAATTATTATCTGACTAAGTAAAAAGTGATGAAAAAGTAAAAAATTTCGGAAAAAACGCAATTATCTAGTATTAATATTAAAGAAGATAATCGTATCAAATAATAATTTGTTTAAACAATTATTTTCTGCAATTTATAGTAAAAATTCTAAATAAAAAGTTGACGGAAAATTGCAGGATATACCAAGACAGAGAAGGTATTATATTTGTGTAAAATGTAACCCCCCCCCCCCCCAACAAAAGTAATTTGTAATTTGTAAATTTGTGAGGCAATTTTTTTCAAGATTTGAATATTCTATGTTCGGCTATGCATAGTATCCAAAAGTTCGAACAATTTATCCTCACAAATTTTTTCGATGAAAAGAAAACTGTCAGTTATAGTATTTTCAGAATAAAAACGAATAAAAAAATTAAAGTAAAAATTTTAAGCCAAAGAAGGCACAATACGAAAAAAAGTCAAGAAAAGCAAAAAATTCTTTCTTGAAGTCCTACAACATTATTCTGTAAATTTTGTAATTTTTTTTGAAAAATTTAAAATTTTGATCGCACAAAAAATTACACAAAATTCCATTTTGCGGTGAAACGGGAAAATAAAAAAAAATTGAAAACCAAAAATTGTGCACTTAAAAGAAATCTAAAGATTTGTTATAAACGCCTGTTTGCTAGAACACGCCATTTTTGCTATATTTGTAAAAAATTGAAAATGAAGAAATTAAATTTTTCAAAAACGACACAGTGTACGAATAAATTTTTGTGAAAACGAGAAAAGACAAATGAAAAGACAAAAGTTGTTTGACCAAAAAATATTAAAAATTCAATTATAAACTCTTGTTATAAAATAATATCAAAAATAAAAAATTAACTTTTTGAAAAACGAAACACGGTTGTATTGGCTTAGTTATTCATTCCGAGTTTAAGTATTGTTACAATAAAAATTTAAATAATTTTTTGAATCAATATGTTTATACTAATAAATATTATTGAGTGATGCCTCAAGATTTTCAAGCACTCGTGTGTCAAATTTTGTTGTTATACCGGAAGTATTTTTTATATTATTATTTATAAACGTGTAATTGTATCGAGACTCACTTCGGTGAATAAAAATCTTTCTTGTCATGCGAGGAAATAAATTTTTCAAACTTTTCAAATTTTTCAAACTGCTTAATCAATGTCTGTTTAACGACCTTCTTTTGTCTGACACACTTGAAAAAAGAAAAACAATTTTACAACTTAGTTCCAACCGTTGTTTCAATTTTCGAAAAGACGAGAAAAATTAAGTTGTAGGAAAAATTCATTTCGAAGAATTCGAAAAAAAAATTTGAAACTTTCAGTAATTTTTAAAGATTTTGGGATTACGATTTTTTAAAGAATACTGGGAAAATTTTTAATTGGTCAGGTTTAATTTCAAAACAAACATTTCAAGTTTTAAAGATTTAAAAATATGTGGAAAAATATGGAATCCTTTAAAACAATTCTTTATATTTTGTAGCCTTTATAAATTTTTAGGTAAAATAAATTTTCCAGGGCGTCAAGAGAATCAAACAAATATTCTGAAGATTCAAAGGGAAATTATAAATGATTTGTTTCTTAATAAATTTTAAGAGCAAATTGAGAATGATACAAACATTTTAAAAGTTGTCCTAATTTTTCAAAGAAGAATCTAAAAGATTTTATACAATTTTTTAATTTTGTAGAATTTAATAAAAGTGTTGATGAAAAATTTTAATAATCTAATAGTATTAGAAGGTTTAACCATTTCTAAAGGATTAAAAATAACAATTTTGTCAAGATTTATCGGAACATTTTTTTATGACTTTATTTTGAAAAATGAACTTTCAGGAAAAATTAGAAAAGTTTTCCGAAAATTTCAAACGCTTTCTTAGAATTTCTAAAAAAATAGAGTATTTTAATTAAATGTGTTTTGATCTGGTAAGATATAAAAAATGTAATCGAGTGAATTCAAGAAATATTTAGAAGATTTGAACAGCTTGGAAAATAATTATAAACAGTAAATGACTTCAAAAATGCAGAATAAATCAAATTTGTAAAAACTCCTAAGAAAATGTTGTAGATTTGAAGACAGTTTTCACATTTTAAGTAATTTTCCAAAATTTCAAGAAAAAATCGAGTCAGCCAAAAAGAGTTTTAGGAATTTAAGGGATTTTTATTTGATTTAAAATATTTTTTCTTTTTTGACAAATCTAAAATATTTTTAAAAAATTTCCAATTTTCTCAAGAATATTATAAAATTTATATTTATATAAGGTTAAAAAAATGATAATACGCCTTATCTTGTAAGTAATTGCAATCTTTGTGTGAATTGACAAGAATTTTATCGTTTATAAGGAATTAAAAATAATGTTGATGATTTAAAAAAAAGAGATTTATTTTGTTCTCAAAAAGAGAAAAGAATTATCAACAAAATAGGGAAATTTACACAAAACAATTAAATGTTTTACCCGACATGACAATGTGATTTTTTAATAAAAACAGTAAATTTTTTAAACAAATATTTAAATTTTCAAAAAAAATGGAAGTTACATTTTTAGTTTGAACAATTAATTTTGAAGAAAAAAAACTGATGTTCTACCAGTTTAGTGGATGTAAAAAAATGGAATTTATAAAAAATTAGATTAATCTATAGCCATTAAGACAACTTTTCAAAAAAGAAGATTAATTTTTTTCAAAAAATTCGAATTTCCAATAAAACACATGAAATTTACACAAAAAAGTTGAATTTCATACCCGAGACTTTAAGTTTTCAGCAAAAAAGTTTAATTCCCACTAAACAGTAAAATTTTAAATAAACAGTCTAATTTTTACGAAATAGTTGGCTTTTCAACTAAAAAATATCAGTTTTCAGTCACAAATGGAAAAATTATATTTTCAGTTAAAAAACTGTATACAGTTTTCACGCTGAAGATACATTTTTTACTAAAATGGCGAACCTTTACAAAAAAAATGGATTTTTAACCAAATATTTAAAATTTTATTAAAGCAGTTAAATT
This sequence comes from Belonocnema kinseyi, assembly GCF_010883055.1. Classification (NCBI taxonomy): domain Eukaryota; kingdom Metazoa; phylum Arthropoda; class Insecta; order Hymenoptera; family Cynipidae; genus Belonocnema; species Belonocnema kinseyi. Next base: position 29,084,824 of record NC_046666.1, read on the forward strand.
TTGAAACCAGGTCAGAAGAAGTTGCCACTTTAAAACTTCGGTACTTTAATTTTAAGGGGAAAAATCACAGTAGGAAAAAGGGCTAAAAATTAATTATGCATATTCAGGATCCTTATTTCACAAAAAATTGCAATTATTTAGCAACCTTTTTTCAATTTATTATGTGACTTATATTATGATCATCCTTTATAATTTAATAGAAAGGCGCGATGATTTAACATTTTGAACTCGGTCTAAACAGTAAGTAGGTCATAATTTAAAATCGTAAACATGACGTTATATTTCTTTAATTTAAAAATAGTACTACTTTTCAACAAAGCTCTGTCTTTGATTTTTAGAGTTTTTTGTTATCCACTTTTTAATTTTTCATAGAAAATAGCAACCATTCAGCACAATTTGTAAAAAAATTAAATCCATTAAATAAGTTTATTTGAATTTTATAGCATTTTTTCTTACACAAAATATAGAACACGTAAAGAAGGAGAACAATAAAGGAAGACGTTTAATACAATTATTTTTAATTTTCGATCCTGGAAATAAATAATTTGAAAGATAATTATCAGAAAGTCGAATATTTTTTAATTAAGCTGTTAAGAAACTTCGAGTTTGAACTTTTTGAAACTATTTAAACATCCCTAAAATTAAAAAAAAGTCATAAAATCTTCAAAACCTTCTGAAATTCGTTCAAAATACAGAATGTATTCAAAATTTTTTAGAATTTTCAGAAATACTTAAAATATTCTGAAACTTATTAAATTTTTTGAAATCCTTTGAAGCTTTTCAAATATCTCGAAAATTCATTGGAATTACAAATTTTGAAATGCTGTAAAACTTTTTAAATATTTTGAAAACTTCTTGAATTTTTTTTAGAATTCCCGAAAATCTTTTAAATTCCTTGAAACTCTTTTCAGTTATTGGAATCTGTTCACAATTGTTGGTATTTTATAAAAATACACTGAAATATTTTGAAATTCCTTTAAATTATCGAAATATATTCAAAGTTCGTTGAAATTTTTTAAACACTATAAAATCTTCACAAATTTTTGGAATTGCTTCAAATTATTTAAATTTCTTTAAAAATCTTTGGGATATTTTTAAATAACTTACGGTATTTCCAATACTTTGAAATTCTTGAAATTCCTTTAAATTTTTTAAATTATTTAAAAATTTCTTTGTATTAAAAATACTTACTTATATCTTCAAAATTCTTTGGGATTTCTTAGATTTGCTAAAATCTGTTTGAAAATCCTTGGAATATTTTTGAATACCCTAAAATATTTCCAATCCTTTAAAATCTTTCGAAATTCTTTGAAACTTTTGGAATATCATGAAAATTTCTTATGATTTTTGAGAAAATCCTAAATTGTTTTAAGTCATTTCAAATGCTTTTAAATTATTTAAATCTATTCAAAATTTATTGGAATTTTCAAAAATTTCCTTAAATATTTTCAATCCTATGAAGTTTTTTCAAATGCTTTAGAACTTTTTAATTATCATGAAAAATTCTTAGAATTTTTTTAATTTTCAAAAGTCTTAAAAATATATTAAAATTCCTCGAAATAATCAAAATCTATTCAAACTTTTATAGAATTTTTAAAAAAAGATGCAAAAATATTTTGAATCCTGTGAAAATTTTTCAAAATTCTTTGAAACTTTTTAAATATTTTGAAATTTTCTTAAATTTTTAAAGAGTTTTCTAATATCTTTAAAGTCCCTTGGAACTATTTTTAGTTATTGAAATCTGTTCTTTTTTGAAATTCTTTTAAATTTTTTTAATCTTTTGAAAATTTCTTGAAATTAAACACATTTATTTAAATATTTACGGTTCTTTGAAATTCCTTCGAATTATTGAAATTATTAATTAAAGTAATTAATTTAATTCAAGTGAATTAAAAATTTCTTGGAATTTTTAAAAATACCCTCAAATATTTCCAATTCTCTAAAAAATTTTGAAATCCTTTTAAATTTTTTTAATGTTTTGAAAATTCCTTTTCTAATGATTTTTAAAATTTCGCAAAATCTCTAAATCCTCTGGAATTCATATTAATGATTGGAATCTGTTCAATTTGACAAAAAATGTTAAATAACCCTAAAATATTTTCAGTCATATTAAATTTTTTGAAATGCATTGTAAATTGTAAAATCTTTTATTATTCCTTCATATTATTGCAGCTTATTCAAAAATTTTCGTAATTTTTTAAAACACCCTAAAATATTTTCAATTCTGTAAAAAAATTAAAATCCTTTGAAATTTTTCAAATACCTTGGAAATTCCATATAATTTGCAAAATTCCCTAACATCTTAAATTCTTTGTTTTGAAATATCTTTAAGTTATCAAAATATATTTTAAATTTCTTGAAATTTGGAAAAGGATCCTAAAATATTTTCAATTCCATGAAATATTTTCATATCCTTAGAAACTTATAAAAAAAACTGCGACTTTCTAACTTTCTTCTAAGAAAAAATTGCTAAAAACAATTATAAATTATTTAAAGAATTCATATTAAAATCAAATTATTAACAGAAAGTAGTATTTTTTTTCTTATTGAGAAATACTTGTTAAAATAATGTGGCTTGCGCGACCTCTAAATATAAGTTTTTCCAAACAAAAAATCTGGATTTCTTTTTTTGTTGAATTAAAACAATTTTCCAGGCGATATGCATAGAAATTCGAAAAAATAATTTAAAACTATCCTAGTACGCATTGAGATCGATCTTAAAAATCTCGTTTAAACATCCAAAATAACATTTAAAAAAATAAAGAAATCTGTAGATAAATAAATTGTTTGCTGCCAAAATCCAAAAAAAAAACCTTAAAAAATAAGTTTCCCTACATGACTGTGCATTAGGGTGGTCCAAAAATGCATACCAAAAATTTTTTGCATGCTAGAGGGCAACAACCCCCCTCCCCACATTTTATTCCAAATCAGAAAAAAAAATTCTCCAATTTTTTATTTTTTCATTTTAACAGGTGCCGGTTTTGACTTGAAGTTTCCCATATAAATTGCATGGGGAAAATAATTTTTTCGAGTTTTTAGAATAATTTTTTATGGTTTCAAAAAATCTGACTGAAAAATATGGGGGCCTGTAGAGTATTATCCAACGAAGGATTTTATCCATCAGAAATATGAGTTTGACACACCTAAGACACCCTCACAAGTACCTGAAAAATACCATCAAAACAAAAAATGTCAATTTTTCATGAAATCGTCCTTTGGAACACTGTATTCTCGTATTTTTTTACTTAAAATTATTAATATTGGTCTAGTGGAATAGATATTATCATTGTTTATTTAATTTTTAATTATTTAAGCAAATGCTATTTGTTTAATACTTTTTTTTTCGAAAATTCGTATCCCCCCATTAAAATTAAAATTCTTAGGCTAGTGGAATGCTTATTAACGTCGGTTTTTTAATTGCTTATTATTTAAACAACTGGAATTTGTTTAAATTTTTTTCTCTCGAAAATTCGTTTTTTTCCTTAAAAATTATTACTATTGGTCTAGTGGAATATTTATTAACATTAGTTCATCAATTTATAATTGTTTACACAAATGGAATTTAAAAAATTTTTTTAAATAAAAATTGTTAATATTTCTTCAGTGGAATATTTATCAACATAGTTTGATTATTTTATTCCTTCGAATTTTCTTAAATAAAAATTATTACTAAAATATAACTGGTGAATAAATAATTAATAAATTAATTATTAATCATTAATTAATTATTATTGATAAATATACCACTAGACCCACAGTAATAATTTTTATTTTTAAAATTCAAAAAGACATTATTCAGACAAATTCAATTTGTTTTAATATTTGAAAATGAATGAACAACTGTTAATAAATATTCTACTTGACCAATAGTGATAATTTTTGGGAAAGAAAAAATTTTCAAACGAAAATTATTAAAAGAGATTACATTTGTTTAAACAAATATAAATGAATAAACCAATGTTATTAAATATTCCACTACACTAATAGTAATCATTTTGTGGGGGGGGGGATAAATTTTCAAAATAAAAAATATTTCAAACAAATTCCATTTGTCTGAATAATTAATAATTAATTAATCAATAATGATAAACATTCCACCAGCCTAATAGTAACAATTTTAAGTAAAAAAATACGAGAATATAGAGCTCAAAAGATCAAATTCATGAAGAATTGACATTTTTTGTTTTAAGGGTAGTTTTCAGGTACTCGGGGGGGGGGGGATTGTCACATTCTTTCAAACCCTAAAACATTATTCCAAAAACTCAAAGAAGTGTTTCTCCCATTAACTTTAAATGGGAAACTTCAAGTAAAAACCGGCACTTGTCAAAATAAAATAAAATTAAAAAATTAGGGAATTTCTTTTTTTTAATACAAATATAATTAATCAAAATAAATTAATTAATTGAAATAACTAAAGATTGTAACAAAAATATCCATACATGATGATAATTATAATATTTGCACTGAACAACCATTAATTTTTTTTTAGAAATGAGTTTAATGAGGTTACTTCCTAAATTCCGGAAATTTAATGACTGCCATACAATTTTGTTGAAGTAAAGCTACATAGCGAGTGGACTTGAAAATATTTATTTGAACCAATTTCATTTTTTGTAAACACTGTTCGCATTACTATGATGAAGAAGTTTTTATCTTAATAGGAAAATTTTTCATGTTTGGGAAAAATGCATTATAATGACCCAATTCAGCAAGTTTGATGAAAAAGTAGGGATAAAATTTGTATATATAAAGCGAGAAAGTCAGAGGAATATTTATTTAATTGATTTGCGCTAATTGAAAGTCAATTTATTTAAATTTTTGTTAACAATAAACGAAATGCGATTTTTACTGTTTGTCTTTCTGTGCTACCTTTTTTACAATTGTGCTGGTGCTACTAGTTATAATAATCCTAACTATATGAATGCTGGTACTAGTGGTACTAGTGCTGGTATTGGACCCATCGTTGGCGGACGAGAACGAAAACAAAAACGACTACAAGAACTGGAAGAAGTGGTATCATTAATAAAAATACAACTTACAGAGAACATCAAACGACGCAAAAGCGATATGATTGCAAAAAAATATATGCTTCCAACAAAGGCTGAACGTGAGTTTAAAAAAATAATTATTTCATAAATAATATACGAAGTGTCTGGTCGCACAGTGGGGAAAAAATGACTTTTTTGGTTCAAAATAACGTGCAGCCCACAAATATTGATCGATTTGTACACATTTTTTAAAAAGGCTGATAAGATTTCTAAGGGAGTTGTTGGGCCTGATTTTCGTATTAGGATTTAGATTTTTTTATAAATAAGCAAATAACACGAAAAAAATGTTTTCTACGATTTTTCATAATTATAAACTTTTTTCAAGTTATATTAAAAAAATTTTAATTGAAGCAATATTATTTAAGCAAAAAATTTCTTAAGGGTATAATTACTTATATTATAAACAAATATAATTAACAAATGTAGTAATCAGGCACTTTTCGAAAGAAAAATTCGTTGTTTTCTATTTAAAATTTTTTATTTAGGAACTTCATGATAACTTCGGAAAAATTCATAACTTTTTGATCAATTTTGTGATTTTTTTAAACAAATTGAATAAACAAAATGTAGCAGAGGGGCTATTATTACAAATCTTGGGTGCAAAATGTGGATTTCCACTGATCCAAAAATAGTAAAAAAAAATACTTTTTCGCGGAGCAATACCCAAATAATGCATATGTTTATTAAGTTTGTTTTAAACATTATAAAATTTATCAACTAATTAGGATTGTTTATGAAATTTTCATTGAGTTCCTAATTAAAAAGACTGAAATCGAAAAAACTTGTTTTTCCGTCCACAGATGCCCGAATAATGCATTTGTGTGTTAAATTTGTTTCTAAAATTCATAAACTTTATCAGCTAATCATGAATGTTGCGGAATTTATTATGAAGAACCCAAAATAAAATCTGACAACACAAAAAAAACTGTCCGTCGCCAGTTGCCCCACTAATGTATTTGCTTTTAAATTTGTTAAAAGAAAAACATATAATTCATCAAAAAATTATGAATTTTGCTGAATTTACCATGAAGTTCCTTATTTCAAAAGATGACATAGAAAAAAAAAGAATTTTTGTGTAGACAAATGCCAGATTAATGCATTTGTTTAAAAAAATTCTAAAATTGATTAAAAAATTATGAGTTTTGCAGGATTTATCATGAAATACCTAATTAACAAAATTTACACAGGAAAAAACCAATTTTTGTGTAGACAAATGCCTGATTAATGCATTTTTTCATTAATTTTTTAAAAAGAAAACATAGAATTCATCAACTTATTATGAATGTTGCTGAAATTGTCATGAAGTTCCCAGCTGAAAAGACTGGCACTGAATGAACAAAATTTTTCTGCCAAAAAATGCTCGAGTAATTCATTTGTTTATTAAATTTGTTTTATAAATTCATAAGATTAATAAACAAATTATGAACTTTGCTAAAATTATCGTAAAGTTCCTAATTTAAAAAAAATTGTCATAGAAAAAAAATGAATTTTTCTGTCGAAAAATGCCCGATCATTGCATTTGTTTTAAAAAAAATCATAATATTAGTAAATAAACTATGAAATTTCCTGAAGTTATCATGAACCTCCTAATTAAAAAAGTTGAAATTATTATTATAAAAAGTTGAAATTATCATCATAAATGTTGCCGAAATTGTCACGAAGTTCCCAGCTGAAAAGTCTGTCATTGAAAAAAACAATTTTTTCTACCGACAAATAACCGAATACCGCATTTGTTTATTATATTTGTTTATGTAAATCAAAATATTATGCAACCAATTATGAATTTTGCTAAAATTATTATAAAGTTTCTAATTTAATAAAATGTACATCGAAAAAAACGAATTTTTCTATCGAAAAATGCCGGATTACTGCATTTGTTTATTAAATTTGTTTATAACATAAACAATTACAATCTCAAGAGCAAATTTTTTTGATATATTATTGTTTTCATTCAAATTTCTTGTAATATAACTTGAAAAAAGTATAATGATTGAAAATAGTAGAAAAAACGTTGTCAACAAATAATTTGTTTACAATTTTTTTCGTTTATTGTATAATATTTTAACATCTTAACCTAATGTTATTCTATTCAACTTAGACAATTTCAACCATTTTATTGTTGCATGCGAAGACTTGAAACGTGAAATAGAAAAAATGGCAATTTTTTTGTCATATATGTTTATTTATAAACAAATTAAAAACCTTATTAAAAAATCAGGCTTGATAGCTCTCTTCAAAATCTTATCAGCTTTTTTCCAAGTTTTTTTTGTTCAAATCGGTCAATATTTTTGAGAATTCTAAAGAGCTTGACGCTCCAAACTTTTTTCTCCTCTTTGTTTATTAATCATTTTTTCACTAAAGTTATGAAAAAACTAAAATATAGTACATAACAATTTTTTTACGCTTTGATAACTCAGTAGGTAAACTTTCTATTGTTTTAAATGAACGTTTATGGAATTGAATAACAAAAATGATTGAAAAAGTTAGAATTACCATTGTTATAAATAATTCTAGTGACAAAATATTTAAATTTAAGCTTTTATATAATTTAAATTTTCTTTAATCGCTAGAATTCCTACGGATATTCTTAAAAAAATGTATCTTTATTAATATTTTGTAAAATATAACAACTTAGATGTTCATAAACAATTTTAATAAACAAATTCCAAATTTTGGCAGTTTCACTTTAGGTAAAATATGTTCAAAATACCTCTTGATATGATACTTGGATACAAAAAAATAATTTATATTTTTTAAAACAAATGTATTGAACAAATTTACTTTTTCGCTATTTTTCAACATATAGATTACGTTTTTTTATAAATAAATTCCTAATGTCTTCATAATAACTCTTTATAGTTATTTTTTAGTAATACTGAACAATTAGTATTTGTTTAGTTTAAAAAATTCAAAAATTAAATAATTTAATTAAAAAATGTATTTAATTAATTAAAATTTAATTTAATAATTTAAAAAATTAAAAAAATTAATTGTTTTGCTATTTTTCAACATACATATTTCTTTTTTTCAGATAAATAAATTACTCGATCAGAGTAATTTATTTATCTGAAAAAAAGAAATATATATGTTGAAGAATAGCAAAACAATTAATTTTTTTAAAGAAATGGAAATTTTGTTTATAACCAAGTATCATATCAAGAGGCGTTTTCAACATATCTAAAGTTGAAAAAAAAAACGATTTCATTTCACTGAAAAATGACAATAATATGCATTTAATAATTAATTTTGTTTAAAGAAATGACTTTAATTTTCCGAAATCAAAGAATCGCACAAAAAAGTTATAAGCAAGATATTTATTGTCCTTTCTGTTAAAAAAAAACAAAGCAAATCTATTTCAAAATGACGAACTTATGCATTTGTTTAAATAAATAATGATATTTTCTTCACTAATTCTGTGTAATTTCACACAAATTGGATGAATTCTCACAAAATGGCATCTTTAAAATAATTTTCTCAAAAATAAATTCCCATGATTAAATAAAAAAAATTAAACAACTTTTTTTGAAATATGCCTCGATAACTTTGTTAGAAATTTCAGGAGGTTAATTTAAAAGAAAAATCCAAATTGATCTAAAAGTTGAAACTATAAGTTAATTTGACCACAATTATCATCTAATTTTAACTTTTTTTTTAAAACTGAAAGCTAATAAGATTTTGCATCGAACTGTCATGGCCGATTTTTAAATTTTTGTTTATTTAACTATAAAAAAATGGTAATTAAAAATGTGTTATTGACGTTTGATTTTATTTATAAATACATGAATAGATGGATATTTATTTAGGCAATTGTTTACTGTCATTAAAATATAATTTTTGGAAATTTTTGCAAAATCGCAAAAACTTTCTCCTGAAAATGATATTTTTAGTTACAAATGTTATTATTTGGTTAGAAATTTGACAATTTCCTTAAGAATACATCCTTTTTAGTTGAAAATTCAAAAGTAATCTTTTTTGAATGAAAATAATTTTTCCTGAAAATTTGTCTTTTTGATTTAAAAACTAAACTATTTACAACTACTTATGACTAACTATTTGGTAGAAAATGTACTTCTTGTTCAAATTGAATATTTTAGTATTCAGAGGCGAACTGAATCTTTTCAAATTTTATCAGAAATTCATACTTTATTTTAGAAATTCTACTGTTTGGATAGAAATTGAAGTAATTTATATAAAATCCCAATGGAAAAAAAATTTGGTGACGTCTTTACGACATCATTACGACATCTTTACGACAACTTTACGACATACTATGTCTATGTCGTTTTGGTGTCTGCCATATCGTAAAGACATCTTCAGATTATACGACTTATTTACGATATCGTAAAGACACCTCAACGACATGGACATAGGATGTCATAAAGTTGTCGTAAATATGTCGTAACGATGTAGTAAAGACGTCGCCAAATTTTTTGCTCACTGGGATATGATTTTTGTTTCAAATTTATATTTTTGTGTTGAACTCTAAAGTGAAATCTTTTCTGGATGAAAATTCAACAAGAACAAAATGGTTTGTTTGGTTTTTATTAGAACTTCAACTGTTGTAATACAGATTCCATTTTTCTTGGATAGAAATACAACTAAATGATAGAGAATTCGAATATTTGGTTGAAAAGTCTTACTTTTTAGTTTTATCTTCATCTTTTTGGATTAAAAGTTCAAATTTTTGGTAGAGACTTATTTCTTGTTTAAAAATCAATATATAGGTCCTGGAAAGTCAACTGAAATCTTTTAACAGAAATTTAATAAAAATTTGTGTTTTTTTCTATGGAAATGCACCTATTTAATAAATAATTTAACTACTTTCCTGAAAATTAACCTGTTTGTTGTATGTCGAACGACAGAATGAGAACCTCAAGATCTACCGCGTAACTGTGTGGCCGTAATAGCCCGGAAGGTCCTTTCTCCAAGATAAACATGAGCCTGCCGTCTTGTTTTCGTTTCGCACGAAAACATTGCGACAGGCTTCGAGCACGTACGCCAGTGCCTCTCTCACTCTCTCCAACGCGCGCCTCCTCTCCTTTCTTTCCTCTCTTTCCTCTCCCTTTCTCCACGCTTCTTTTCTCCCTTTAGCGCACTGGCGAAACCGTGGAGCTCAACCGGCACTTCGTGTTGAAAGGCACTTGATAAAAATTACATTAAGTTAAACATGGAAAAAGTAAAAAAATCTAGAAAGAAATCAAGCTGTCCAGCCTGCAACTCGGGGTCGCCGGATAACGATTGGACCCGATGGGTGTTTGCGACCGTCCTCCCTTATTTTTACAACAAGAAGTAATAAAAAGGAAAAAATACCAATATTTAAACTTTGGTCAAAAGGAACAAAGGATGCCCCCCCCCCACCTGGTTGGTATTTTATTTAAGTTAGGAATAAGCTCAGTAATCGACTTTTGATCATTATGTAATTTTAAAGTACATTGGTTCCTTTGCATATCTGAATATAACTTGTAAGAAATTAACGATTCCTTAAGTGGGGTATAAGGGCCATTGGAGTTGTCATTTTGCTTAATAATTTTTATTAAATAAGTAATTAAATAAATAATTAAAAGCTAAAAACTCCAGCGGCTGTTCTAGTCGTCGTAGCTCCATTATTCTTCGTGAATAATGAAGCTACGATAAATTCTAAATTATTAAGCAAATTTTAGATTTTTAAGATTATCATTAATATTCTTAATTTACAATTAAAGATTTTTAAAGTGAATTTTCGGTGATGACGCGTGAGAACCGAGGCCGAGGCAGCGCTCCCCCACTGCTGGCTGCGACTTCGTTGTCGATCTCGCAACCAATCAGCGGACCCGCTGCCGCTCCCACTGCTCTCGGCCACACTCCCGCCAGTGATCCCAGATCTGAAACGAGATGCGGTCCAATACTATGACAGGGCTATGTTCGTGTGAATATAGTAGGAGACGCTGTAAATGACTGAGTTGCGCGC